>NC_092875.1:421879977-422220394 GCF_028372415.1 Notamacropus eugenii | reverse complement strand
TACAAAGGAGTATTTACTTAGAAAGCATAGGAAGAACCAGAATACAAATATTCCGTCTATCACATAGTGACATAATGTGTCCCCCCCCAACTTCCTCAGTCTCTGGTGAGGGAACCCTTTTCCAACTCATTTTACAGGATTAAGTGACTTGCCCAGGGTCACAGAGCTAGTTAGTATCTGAGACTGGATTTGAACTTAGGTCTTTCTGACTGCAGGGCCAGCATTCTATCCACTGCATTCTGTCTACCTAGCTGCCAGGCTCTAGACATGCAAAGATTGAAAAATGGCACAGTTTATGTCCTCAAAAAATGTACAGCCTATTTGAGAGGATATGGCATTTGGAATATGATAAGGATGAGGGCAGAATCTACACAAAGTAATATTAGAAAACTTGAAGGGAAAGAGATCCCCTTTAGCTGGGCAGATCAGGGAAGTCTTCATGAAGGACGAAGGTACCTGAACTGGGCTGTGAAAGAAGACATGTTTCCACAGGCAGAGATATGAAGAGAATGAAATAGAGGCATAGGGGAAAACAGAATGGGTAGAAATAGTCAGAAGGTCAATTTTTGGTATTCTGATAAGTTGCATGAAATAAGACTGGAAAGGAGATTGCAACCAGACTGTGAAGTTCTCTAGCTGCTCAGCTTAGAAATTTTTGTTTTACCTTACAGAATATAAACTCCTTGAGGACAGGGGTTATTTCATTTTTACTTTGTTTGCCCTGCTGTTAAACAACGGCTTGGAGTCAGACATACACTTAGGGTTGTTAAATGAATGAGTGAGGGAGACCAAGGAATTATTAAGCACATAGGAGGAGAACCAGGAGGGGAAAAAACCATCATGAAAGACAAGTAAAGTGTCAATGAGACTGGAAACAGTGATCATAGTAAATAAATTCTGTACTCCCATCTGCTACAGAGTCCATTGTACCTGAATCTGGAGGTGGAGCTAGTTCTTTGGGGATCTTCTAGACCATTATGGAATCTAGCAATTGAACTCCACTAAGTTAAAAACTCCTTTTATAATTTTGTGGGATAGGGAAAGGGAAAGAGAAAAGGGGAAGGAAGAGAGAAACAAATGTATAGGGTCAGGAAAAGAGAATAATTATTGAGAATTAAGGGGCTCTTGGGCAAATTCTTTAAGCTCCAAAATGAAGATATAACTTCAGTATGAACTGGAAGCTCTCAGGCACTTGGACTACAAGGAAAAATTTCTAGCTGAGTACAAATATGCTAATCTATAAAAATGACTCTTGTATAATAAAATAGAACTCAATAATAATAATATATGTATGTGTATATATACATATATTTGGGTACACGATATACATAGGGCACACAATTATTTCTGAAAGGAAGGTAAAAGATGCATGTGTATTGTCAGTTGCTGTCTGGGAAATCTAATAGGGGACAGTCACCTGAGAACTGGGCAAGAGCCAAGGAATTCTTCTTGGCCCAACAGGAAAAAAGGAGGAAAGGAGAGACAGAGACAGAGAGAGACTTTTCTAGTTCTATGAAAGGAAAGGGGAAAGGGAGACAGGACCCTCACTCATTCATTTAACAACCCAGAGCCAATAGCTTTTTTCTCTCCTGGTCACTGATGTTGTGGCCAACTGGAAGTAAAGAGAAGAAATGAACCCTGGTGATTCCAGAAGGCCTGTGCCTTCAGGCATCCCTATTATTCCTTTTTAAGTCAGGCCACATTCTGGGCAAAGAGGAAACTCTCAAATCTGTTCCCTTGAAAGCTTGGAAATAATATTTTGACATTGATATTCCAAACTCTGAAAGTTTGAAGGTCTGTGGAAATGTCTCCCTCCTTTTCCAAGAAAGGAGTCAGTTATGAATCAAGGAAGTCCTTCCCTATCCATAATGGAAAGTTACTTCTTTAATCCATGATCTGTTGAGATCTCCCTCTCCTGAAATCTATTGTAGTAACTGGAACTGAGGGAGAGAGAATAAGGTAATGTCCCTCCCTTCCGCTTCCCCATTCCAAACATCTTAAAATTGTTGCGATATAATTTGTTCATTATGATATTGCCCCATAAGGCTGAGCAGGCAGGCTCTTAAAAGACCCCCAGTTGGTGGATTAGCGAAAGCACTGAAGGAGAAAATCAAGGAAGGTATTGTCAACCATGTCAAATGCTACAGAAGGGTCAAGGATGGTGAGGACTGAGCAAAAGCCATTGGCTTTGGTGACTGCAATGAAAAAGTCATTGGCGACCTTGTAAAGAACAGTTTTAGTAGAACCAGATTGCATAGGCAGAGGAGTAAGTAGATGGTAAATAGGAGGCAGTAAAGGAGGGTAGAGTTCTAGGATAATGATGATGATACCAATGACAACTAACGTTTATATTGTGCTTACTCTGTGCCAGGAACTGTACTAAGCACTTTACAATCATTATCTCTTTTGATCCCCACAACAGCATTGTAAAGTAAGTGATATTTTGCTCCATTTTACAGATGAGGAAATTGAGGCAAACAGAGGTGTAAGTGACTTTCCTAGGGTCTCATAGCCAGATTTGAACTCAAGATGCCAGCCTGATAGGTTGACAGAATCCAAAGGAAATTGTTTTTGTTTTATTTTGTTTTGAGAACTCTGTAGAGCTGAGCATGTTTCGGGGGAAAGGGAAAGGACCTAGCAGAGAAAGAGTGATCAAAGATGAAAGGGAGGCAGTGGTTCTGGAAACAAGGATTTGAAAGATAAGTGGGACAGAACAAGGATAAAGAGAGTAATGTTGACTGAACGCCAAGCATTCTTTTTTAGGCACCTTAAAAACTGATGTGTTTAAATGAATTGAACCACTTCCACATGTAGACTTTTCCCTATAAACACCTGCAGTCCCTCCACACCATCTTTTGTGGGGTGCTCCTAGTCCCTAACACAAAGCGACTCCAGACAGTGTGATCTGCTCTCCATCCCCCAAACAACTCATGAGCAACCCGCCCCTCTAGGTTTTGTATTAGGACACTGCAGCCTCAAAATTCTTCTTGTCTATTTTTTTTTCTCAAATTGTAGGTTAAAAAACCCCCTGAGGAAATCTTGCTCCATTAGAAAAGGTATACATTTACACAATTATATAAATTGTAAATCAGTCTGTATAAAATAAACACACCACACAGAGCTGAGAGGAAGAGTAGTCCCATCCATTGCACATCATGGATCAGCTAATCAAAGAATTCAACTCATTGAAGCAGGGGATGCATAGAGTTAGCATTCTGGGCATTTCCCTGGGAAGCTGAGTTATCGGGGGAGGCTTTGTTGCTTGGGGGAGCACTGCGGAGCACTTTTGACTTCCCTTGTATTCTAACCCTATGTTTGCCAAGATGCAGAATCCCCCTTCCTTGGTTATGATAATAGATTATTTTTTGTTGTTGTTGTTGTTGTTCATTATGAAAAGGTCCTTTGGCCAAAAGAATCCCAGATTACTCAGACCCCATGTTGTCATTTGTGCATTGTTACTTCTGGGATTTTCAGTTATTATAGGACCACGTTATGGGACAAAGATGAGTGATCTAAGCCAAGTTTCATTTTCTTATGCTCTAAAGTTTAGTTGTCCATAGTGGCATTGGAGGGAGGGGCGGAAGTGGGGTACATTCTTCAGGTTAGTCATTCCTGATATTTCCTGTCCCTTACATGACTTATTGTCTCCCAGAACTCTTTAGGACTTTTAGAACACGAGCCTCGTTGAGGAATGTATGAAATCATTCTGACATTCCTTTGGCTCACAAGTATTATATTATTAGTTTTAAAAAAATCCCTTTTACCAAAACAATATAAAAATACATTTAACAAAGTTCATAAGGCTTCAGACACACACACACACACACACATACATACATACGCACGTACACATGCACACACTTTGATAAGGGCAGAAAAAATTGTGGAATCTGGTAATATTCAAAGCAATAAAATTATAATCCAACCTAGTTTACTTCTCCAGCTTCGCTCATGTCATACTACTCACCACATACAACTGCATTTTTCCATCTCATACTTCTTCACTTGCTCTTTGCTCTACAGAAAGGGCCCTGGCACCAAGTCCTGCCTGGGGACATAAATACCAGGTACTTGCTGACTCAGATGTCTGGGCAGAACTCTCTGACGCATCTGCGAGGTGCCCACAAACCCAGGTCCCCTGTGTTTCTAGGGATCCACTGTAGAAGCTGATGTCATTACTCCTGCTGAGATTCCCATGTTTAGGCATGATAAGAGTCTAGAAGGGAGGGACTCCAACCAAATGATTGTTTCCTCGTTCTATGGCAGGCAAACTCCTTGACCTCTATGATTCAGAGCTATTATCTGCTGAGGTGAATACTCTCTCCTCCTACCTCTCCTGGAGTTCTCTCCCCATTGACCCCAGCCCTACTCCTTCATGAACCATATGATACTTTGCTTTTTTATTCTATTGAGATGGTTAGAACCCCCATCATACTTATCAAGCTCCCCTTCTTCTCATAGTCCTTTCATCTTCTGCTGACAATGGAAATCACCTTCCCCCTAAAGAGGATCGTATCCTTAGCTGACTTCTCTAGTTCTGGGTGTTCCTCCTTTCATCACTCAATCAGCAAACATCTATGATGCACTTATGATGTGTCAAGCAATGCTAAGGTATAGGGTTACAAAGAAAAAGCAAAAACAGCCTTAGGCTTCAAGAAGCCTAAATTCAAAAAGGGAAGACATAAATTGTAAATCAATGTACAAGGGCCAGGAGAAGGAATAGTTCCATCCCATGATCCTCACTCTTGCTCCTAAACAGTCTATTTGCTAGTAGGTCCACCCTCACCCAGCAACCCCTCTGTCTCTAAGGTTCACTCCATTTGTCTGCATTATCAGGTCTAGATGTTGTTGCGGTCACCTAATGGCTTCCTTATCGTTGTCTTTCCTTTATCAAGGAGTTCAGTAATTGACTTGCAGTCTTCTTCACAATCCCAACTCCTTATCTTCATACATAGGGACTTCAGTATACAAGTCAATGGCCTTGTAAGCCCCTTGGACTTCCAAGTTCTTTAAATTGTCTGTCTTCCTGTTCCATTTCCCATTTTTCTGCATAAGTAGCTTATTTGAATAGGTCTTCTAGTAGATGTTAAAGTGGCCATATTTGCCATATATTCTCATACTTTTCCTTTCTTCTAATTTGGTCTCTTTAGCTTTAATAATTCAACAAGACCCCTGACAGCTGGTTGTCAAATAACTCCTGCTTTAGTAATCAGTCATTCCCTCTCTATTAAGATATGGCCATTTTCATTGTGGAGTGGAATAATATTATTCCTTGCTTACCATGTCGATCACCTTCCTCACTTTCTTCTTGAGTGAAGTATTGATGATGCATAGATATGGACTTTCAAGTCTATAAGATTTTGACCTCTTTTTTTTTAATCCTGAACCTTTTTTTTCTTAACCAACTCTTATTGGCCAGTCACTGCATTGAAGTCACCAGGTGTTAAAGGTACATGTTGACCTAGTCAGTGAAGGACCTAATTGACTTCTTTAAAGAATTTCTCTCTCTCCTCATGAGCAGAAATCATTGCCTTCATGGTGGTTTTATTGCTTAAGCACATCAAAACCAAGTATTCTATAAAATTATGTTTCTTTATTGGCTTTGGACTTACGGTGAGCCCATTTCTGCTGTGGTGATGAAGAACTACTTGGTTTATAGTCAGATGACTTGGGTGTGAATTCTGACTCTGCCACTCACTACCCATGTGGCATCTCTAAGTCTCATTTTCCTTTTCTGCAAAAGGAAGGAGTTACAGTTTTTGTTTCATTTCTGTCACATCCGACTCTTTGTGACCCCATTTGGGGTTTTCTTGTCAAAGATGCTGGAGTGGTTTGCCATTTCTTTCTCTAATTCATTTTAAAGATGAGGAAACTGGGGCAAACAGGGTTAAGTGACTTGCCCAGGGTCACACAGCTAGTAAGTGTCTTTGTCCACTTTTGAACTCATGAAGATGAGTCTTCCTGATTCCAAGTATAGTACTCTAATCAATGCACTACCTAGTTGCATTATATGGCCTGAAATGTCTCTTACAGCTCTATCTCAAGGTTCATTTCAAGCCTGTCTCTTCAGGAGGCTTTTCCCCCAGTTAAGGCCCTTCCCTACAGCAGATAGTCTCAAAGTCACCCCCTACCCTGCCTCTCTCCACCTCAACATGACAGAATCTGGTGCAGGGGGTCTTAACCTCAGGTTTGTGAATTTATTTTTAAACATTTCAGTAAGTGTATTTTAATATCCAGTTATCCCATCTACATTTCAACTTTCCTCATCATGATTTCATTATATTGAGAGTAAGCATAAGAAATTAAATGAGAATTTTTTAGGAGTTTTGCGGAAGCTACAGAGGAGACACACAAAGGCCAGCAAATACTTAACCCAATTTTACAATAAGGTACTATAAACACTCCATAAAAGAAACAGAAAATAATTCAGACTCTACCTCTAGTAGGAAGGGAGGGCCAAAAAATTTTCCACATATTCCCAGCTCATGGGACTGTCTTGCCACTAACCCCCACACTGTGGAAGAGATAACTATAATTGATTTCCTTGATAAGGCTATGTATTTTATTTAACACATTTAAAAATGTAATTCTCAGAAGGCTTCCTTAGACTGCCAAAGAGTACTAAGGCACAGTAAAGATTAAGAAGGTTCAGCCCTGGGCTACGGCTAGTACCCCACTGACAGCATTGGGCAGCCTAGCATTTGCTGGGTCCAGCCCAGTGAAGCTGAAATCAGCTTCTGTAAACCAATCACATATCACAAGGAGACATCCACATAGGAGTTTTCTGCAGGTTGGAAGTACAGCCTTTTGTGAAGAATGAAAATTTCAAATTCTAAAAGGAGGAAGGCACTTGGGTATATGAATTTTATCATTTATGAGTTTATTTACCAGTCTAGAGATATTTTGCCCCTAAGGATTAACCACATTAAGTCATTTATTCATTTCATTCATGCAGTCAACAAATGCTTCCTCTATGCATAGTGCCAATAGCAGATATCGCCACTACAACTCTTTTTCAAAACCTTTTAGGGATTCTTTTAATTAATTGTAAGTTTTAATTGAGAGTCCCAAGGCAGTGGCATGAAAGGAGATGACTGAGTAAATTATTATTCCGTATTCCCCTCTTAAGATCCAAGGATTCGAAGCAGCAACATCCCAGCACAACAGGCTGAGAATATGGGTTTAGGTTTGCCCGCTGTGCTCCCAGCTGCAGATCTTATTATGCCTTGCCTCTGTATTTCCTATGCCAGCAGGTAGCCAGAGCAGCCTCTGCCCAATGCCCTGGTGTCTAGCCATCTGCTTAACTTTCCAGTGTTCCTGTCTCTTTAGTGAGAGAGTGCATTAAGGAGTGAAAGCAGAGGAGCCTGTCTCATCAGATGATTAATTTCATTTTCTTCTAACCACAGTTATGGTAAGGGTAACATAACATTAGGCAGTATACTTTAGATTTGTAGCTAGAGTAAAATCTTTGCAATAGCTAGCATTTATATGGCACAGAGGATAGAGTGCAGGGACTGCAGTTAGGAAGACTCATTTTTGTGAGTTCAAATCTAGCCTCAAATACTTATT
This sequence comes from Notamacropus eugenii, assembly GCF_028372415.1. NCBI lineage: Eukaryota > Metazoa > Chordata > Mammalia > Diprotodontia > Macropodidae > Notamacropus > Notamacropus eugenii. The sequence continues at coordinate 422,212,825 of NC_092875.1, read as the reverse complement.
AGCTTTGTGGCCTTGAGCAAGTAACTTAACCCTGTTTGCCTCAGTTTCCTCATCTGTCAAATGAGATGAAGAAGGAAATGGCAAACCATTCTAATATCATTGCCAAGAAAACCCCAAATGGGGTCACAAAGAATAGTAGTACATGACTGAAATGACTAAAAAACAACAACAAAAAGTACTTATATAGCATTTATCATAGTAAATATGCCAAGTACTGTGATAAACACTTTACAAATATTATCTCATTTGGTCCTCACAACAACCTTGAGAGGTAGGTGATCCCCTTTTTACGGATGAGGAAACTGAGGCAAAGGTTAAGTGATTTGTCCAGGGTCATATAGCTAGGAGGTGTCTGAGCATGAATTTGAATTCAAGCCTTGACTCCAGACTCAGTGCTTTGTGTACAAAGGAACCACGTGGCCATCTCATGGGATTTTGTAACTGGGAGAGACCTTAATGATAATCTAGTTGAACCTCCCCACTTCCATCATTAAACACACATGCTCATGCATGTACAAACACACATGTACACACAACAGATAAGGAAATTAAGGCCAAGAGAAATGAAATGGCTTGCCTAAAGTCACAAAAATAATTAGTTAACAAACCTGAAGTCAGATCTCACTCTCCCAGTTCTATGCCCTTTCGCTTACAGCTTGCCAATGTACTAGAGAAACTCACTATTTAAGGATCATAAGAGTACAAGACCATAGCTGTAGAGCTGGATAGGACCTTATAGGCCATCTTGTCTAACCTATTCATTTTATAGGAAAGGATCCTGGGCCCATGGAATTTAAATGGTTTGCCCAAGGTCACACAAGTAAAAGTGGCACATTTGGGTGTTCCACCCAGGTCCTTTGACCCCAGAGTCAGAGCTTTGCCATTTTTAAGGCAAATTTAAATATGTGTGAATATACATATACACATACGTGTATATATGTGTCTGTGCACATGTATATGTGTGTATATATGTACAAATATATGTGTGTATATATATATATATATATATATATATACCTTTTGTAAAGCAAAATTCCATTGGTTCTGTGAGTCTAGTGTTTTCATATTGGAGGCATGCCTCCATCGTGCTTTTTAATCCAGTTCACTGTATGTCCATTCTAGTTACAATAAATGTCTCATTTTTAATATTCTTTGTTCCTCATTATCAAAGTGGCAAATAGAATGAGATGGGTCACAGGATTCAATTAGAGTATCCCCAAGCTGTAGTCAGGATTCTGATCAGTAACTAATTGATGCTGTTAAGTTCTCTCTCTCTCTTAGAACTAACATCAGCAAAAGCATCTTGTGAAGAAGGTCATTGAGGTGAGACCTGAGGAAGTGGGGAGACTGGTCAGTGGGAAAAAGAGAGTGTGTGAATCCTAGTCCCACTCTGTTGGTGACTGTTTTGTGGCATTAGGTTGGCCACTGAACTTCTCTCTGACCTCCTATCCTTCTATGAAAATCATGAAAAATAAAGAAGAGCCAGAAATATTATTATACACATTATATACATGTATTATATACATATGACAAAATGGTCCCATGAAAACAGTATGGAAATGGGAAGCAATAACTCAGCTTCTGCTTCAGGCTTTGTGGCCCATTGAATAACCTCAAGCAGGTTTCTTAATTATTCTTTCTCAAGTAGAACTGTGGCCATATTGCCCCCTGCATGTGTGCATGGACCCCTCACACACACACACACACACACACACACACACACACACACCATGTAATCATCTAGGATCAAAAATAAAATCCTCTCTTTGACTTTTAAAGCCCTCCTATATCCTGACCCCTTCCTATCTTCCTAGTCTCCTATAATCATTCAATCAATCATCAATCAACATTTATTAAGTGGTTGTTCTGTGCCAGAAACCTTACACCCATGCACACACTCTGTGTGATGCTGGTTTCCCTATTCTGTGTTTGTCCTTCATTTTCAGAGAAGACCATGCCATCAGAGAAATGATGACACGACTTGCACTTGACTTTGTTTTGAGTGAGGGAGAGCTGTGCAAGGTCACCAGCCTCACTTTCTCCTCCTGAGCCATCTGGGTCCAATGATCAGACATTCATCAGGATGACTGGAGATGGCCCAGGATGCAATGGATGGTTTCCCTAGAGTTCATTGAACAATACGCTTCATCTGCAGATGCCATATTTTCACTGGCTGCTCCCCATGGCTGGCACTGTCTCCCTCCTCTCCTCCTCCTGGCTTCCCTGACCTTCAAGTCTCAGCCAAAGTCCCACTTTCTACAGGAAGCCTTTCCCAAGCCCCCTTAATACCATTGCCTTCCTTCAGCTGGCTATCTCCATGTGTTTATTATCATGTCTTTATCTTTTTTATACCTAATCATTTGCATACTGTTTACCCCCATTAGACTGTGAGCTTCTTGAGATCAGGAGCTGCCTTTTGCCTTTCTTTGTATCCCCAGCATTTAGCGCAGTGCCTGGCTCTTAGTAGACCCTTAGTAAATGCTAGCTAACTCACTGATATTCTGAGCCTCTTTCTTGTTCTGTAAAATGAGGCTATTGAACTAGATCAGAGGTGTCAAGCATGAGGCCACATGCAGCCCAGGACACTCCTTAGTTAGTTTTATGGCTCTTACCAATGCAACACCTAGAAAGTGTTGTTATTTAGTCATTTCAGTCATGTGTGATTCTTGGTGACCCCATTTGGGGTTTTCTTGGCCAAGTTACTGGCCACTGGAGTGGTTTGCCATTTTCTTCTCCACCTCATTTGACAGATGAGAAAACTGAGGCAAATTGGCTTAAGTGACTTGCCCAGGGTCACACAGCTAGAAAGTATCTGAGCTACATTTGAACTCCAGACCTAGTACTCTATCCACTGTGCTCCCTAGTGACCTTAAAGAGAGTGGTGGTATTTTTTAAAAATGTGGTTCTTTGCTTCAGGGAAAAAAAATTAGGATCATTAAAAGAGTATTGGAATTTCATCAAGGCACTCTGTGCCATTCTCCCATTCTTTTCTTCTCTTTTCATTTGTGTACATATATCACGTGTAGCTCAGAGAGACCAAGTGGGCAAAGTCCCAGAGTCACATAGTCAGGAAATGTTAAAAATGAGACTTAACAGCCAGACGTCGGACAGCAGGTCCAGTGTTCTTCCCATACCACAGATGAGCTCTGCACAGGTTGTCAATCCAACTACATATAATAATCTGACCAGATGGACATTGAGTATCTGTCAGGAAGCAATGAAAATGCACAAGATGGATCAATCAGGCCATGACACTTTACATACAAAGAATCATGAAGAATTAGAATAAAGGATGTTATTAAAAAAAACATATGAACACACAAAAAAGATGTGAATCTTATGCAGTGTGTTGGGATAGTAATTGATGGGTATATTTTCAGACTTTTTTGATGCCTTGATTGGTTCCACTGATATTTTTCTTTCCTTCCTCTTTATGTTTTTTTACTTTAAAAATATTATTTGTTAGATGAAGTAGGTCTCTGGGAAGGGGCAGCAAGAAGACTGAGAGAAACTCTGGCAATGTAAAAATGTTCGGTCTTTTTCAGTCATGTCTGACTCTTTGTGATCCCATATGGGGTTTTCTTGGCAAAGATACTGGACTGGTTTGCTATTTCCTTCTCCAGCTCATTTTACAGATGAGCAAACTGAGACAAATGGGATTCAGTCACATAGTATCTAAGCATTCAGGGTTAGAATCAGAGAGCACATTTAGGTCAGATTTGAACTCAAAAAGATGAGTCTTTCTGACTCCAGGTAAAAAAAAACAAACCATATAAATAAAAATGTATTTTAAAGAATAATTATGATGAAACAAAACACAAAAAGCCAAGGGAATTTAAAGAAGAAAGGCCAGAAACACCTGTTACAAATCTTTTTTTTCTTGGAAAAAAAAGAATTTTCATTGCCAATTATAGTTGTAGGAAGATTAGACTCCAGGCACATCCTGCCTAAGACCATTGACTGGTTCCACGAAAATGTCAGCTTAGGCTAACCAATGATAGAGAGCTGAGGGAGGTATACAAAAACATGCAATGGGCAGAATTTGGCCCTTAGCCCGTGGTTCGCTGACCCCTGATGTAGATGACACAGTTCCAGGGAACAGTGTTAGAAATGGGAACTTTGTCCTAGTTGGCCAAGTTAACACTACAAAAGCAGAAGTTGGATGATGTATTATTTAAACGTGATGATACAGGTTTGGGCTACACTGTATTAATGATATTGTGAAAGGCAAAAGAGCACAGGAGAGAACAGACTTTGGAGTCAAGAAGACCTCTGGCATAGACTGGCTGCATGACCTCAGGAAAGCCATTTGCCCTCTAATGAAGGATGTGTTGGCAAAAGTTTAACTACTGACTCTCTGGAAAACAACCTACGCAAGATGAACTTTTTTCTTATATTCCTTATTTATTTTTAAAAAATTTTGATTTCCAAATTATCTCTTTCCCTCCAGCCTCCCCCACTCATTGAGAAGGCTTGCAATATAATATCAATTATACATATGAAGTCATACAAAACATATTGTTATATTGGCTATCTTACAAAAAGGGCAAGAAAAATAGATGTAAAAATAAATAAAATAGATGTAAAAATAAAAGTATGCTTTCAGACTCAACGTTTGTCAGTTATTTCTCTGGATATAGATTACATTTTAAACTCATGAGTCCTGGAAATTGTCTTGGATCATTGCATTGATTAGAGCGGCTAAGCCATTCACAATCGATCATCGTACAATCTTGCTGTTTCTGTGTACAATGTTCTCCTTATTCTGTTCGCTGCACTTTGCATCAGTTCATATAAGTCTTCCCAGATTTTTCTGAAACCATCCCCCTTATCATTTCTAATAGCATAAATTTTCCATCCCAATCATATATGACAACTTGTCAGCCATTCCCCAATTGATGGGCATCCCCTCAACTTTCAATTCTTTGCCATCACATAAAAAGCTGCAATAAATATTTTAGTACAAACAGAGGTGCCTTTCCTTTTTCTTTGCTTTCTTTGGTATACAGAACTAGTAGACATGACACACCTTTAAGTTTAATCTGTATTATTAACATTTTCCCATTACTTCCTTAAGTCTAGAAAATCAACAAAATGGTGAATCTGGCCATGATTTCTATAACATTCGCCAATTTCCAAGTGTAAATGCTTATAGTGAAAATTTCACAATTGGTTCTTGGGAGCCAGTCTGAGCTGTCTCTAGTATACTTCTGTCCACAGGGCTCTCAGAGAGAGTTCTAAAACTATAAGTCACAGAATAATGATTGATCGGCATTGGTAAGGAAAATCTCATTATCCAGACTTCACTGGAGCAATGAAATGAAAGATCCATACTTTTTAAAGAAAGATGAGACATGATGTTGTTTGGGGCAATGCTGGATGGCTATCCTGACCACCTGAATTAAGGAGAAGTGCTTCTTGTGCATGTGTGTGTGTGCGTGCGCGAGGCAGGTGCTGGCCCTGGGAGTCCAGTGAGAGAGATTTGCCTACCTGCTACAACTTTGCTTCGTCGTGCTGTGTGTAGAGATGTCTTCTAGCTCAGCCAGGCACCAGAGAAGCAAGGTCCAACCTGGGCTTTAGCACTATTCTTTGACTAACTGGGCAAATCAAAGACAGCGTCCACCCACATGGAGAAGGGCCAGCAGTGAGGAGGCTCCTCTGCGGATGGGCATTGTCTCCTCTAAAACTTGTCCCTTTGTTCCTGCTGGGCTGGATTGTTTTTCAGCATGAGTCCCCTGCACCTTTGACGGGTGTAGGCAGAGTGACTGTTGTGTGCAGTTCTCATGAGCCTGGCTGATTCAATATTTGCAATTGTCAGGAGTGTTCTGTCAGTTCTATTCAACAAACATTGATTAAGTCCCTATAGTGTGCTTTTTTTTCCTAGGCTATGGAGATACAAATATGACTATGACATAGGCCCTGATCTCAAAGAGGTTTCATTCTAATGAGGGGAGGACCCTGCCAAAAAGCCGTAATACATAAGAGAATATAAGTGCAAGGAATAAATTGAGGTAAAGGACTATGAAAAATGTAGAGAAGGAGTAATCTCTTTTTAACTGGTGAATCAGAGAAAGCTTCCTGGAGGAAGTGGTGCCTGAATTGGGCTGTGAAGTATGAAAGTATAACCTTTAAAAGATGGAGCTTTGGTGGGGGCGAGGGAAGAGTTCATTCTAGGCATAGGGGTGGCAGAAGTAATGGTACAGAGCTAGGAAGAAAAAGGGGGAAATTAGAGATTTACTTGGTTTGTTGTCAGTGGTTTCAGTTGTGTCTAACTCTTAAAGATTCCATTTGGGATTTTCTTGGCAAAGGTAATGGAGTGGTTTGCCATTTCCTTCTCCAGATCATTTTACAGATGAGGAAACTGAGGCAAACTGGGTTAAGTGACATGCCCAGGTCACACAGTGAATAAGTAACTGAGGCTGGATTTGAACTCAGGTCCTCCTGATTCCAGGTCCAGTGCTCTATCCACGCACTGCACCATCTAGCTGTCTAGGAGGAAGTTGTATTGTTATTTTTTCATTTCAATTATGTCTGATTCTTTGTGAACCCCATTTGGGTTTTCTTGGCAAAGACAGTGAGTGGTTTGTCATTTCCTTCTCTAGCTCATTTTTCAGAGGAAGAAACTAAGGCAAACAGGGTTAAGTGATTTGCCCAGGGTCACATAGCTAGTGAGTGTCTGAGACCAAATTTTAACTCATGAAGATGAGTCTTCCTGATTCCAAGCCCAGTGCTCTACCCACTGTATGAAGGAGCATGAGGTTAGGCTAGAAAGTAAGTGACCCCATGTCTTTCTGGTGGATAAGATCATGTGCTTTGTGAAGGACTGGGGGCTTCATCTACTGGCCTACAATGAAATTGTCTGTTCTGTATCCCCAGAAAATTGGAGTTTGTTTTTTAATTGATTTTTTCCAATTAACAAGTATTTATTTATTCTCCTTCCTACCCTCTAATTGAACAATGAAAAAGAGAAAAATTGAAGCTTCATAATTAATATGTATAGTCAAATAAAGCAAATTCCAGCCTTGTTCATATTTTAAAATGTATGTCTTATTCTGCCTTTTAAGTGCATCACCTCTCTGGCAGAATGTGGGTAAAATGCTTCCATATCAGTCCTCTGGAGCTGTACTTGATCATCACATGAATGAGAGTTCTCAGGTTTTTCAAGTCTTATTTGTCACTATAATGTCATTGCACAAATTGTATTCCTAATTCTGCTGACTTCATCCTGTGTCAGTTCATAAAGTTCTTCTAGTTTTCTCTAAAATGGTGCATTTTGTCTTTTCTCATGGTGGATGCAATAATAGTCTGTTCCATTTATAAGAGTTTAGCCATTCCATTGGGGTGTCATTGTGAAGACCTAGATATTTATCCATGCTGAAGATAATGGGAAGTCAGTCTAGTATATCATTTCATTCGCGAGGGCCAATTAGCATGAGTAGATGATGAGGCTTAGCTCGGGAACTTCCCTCTGGCCAGTCCCAGGTTCTTCTGAGCTCTATTTTATTCAGTAGAGTGGGGAACAAAAAAACAGATTGCCTCAAACCTTGACACAATATAATGTGGTGGAAAGACTCTTGGAAGTGGCTTTGAAACTAGAAGATGTAAATTCTAGTACTGGCTCTGCAAAGACCAAATTACTTAACCTCTCTGAGTCTCGGTTTTCTCTTCTGTACAGTTTGGTATATGGTAAATTCAGTAGCCTCTAATACTCCTGTCCCACTCTCACCCCCCAGAACTGACCATTTGGGGTCCTAAATTGGGCAAAAAGGAGAGCTCCTCTATAGGATGAGCATAATGAGAAAAGAATATGTTTGGGGGAGGAAGTCTGCCATGCCCACATAAAGAGAGGTCTTAGTATAAACTCAGTCTGGCTCCCCCCAAGTGCACAAGGGAAAGTGCACCAAGCCAAGTTAGAGAATAAGCCCTATGGCATTTGGGCTGATGAAATATAAACACACGGAAAGTTATGTAACAATGCAGGACAATAGAAGAATTGTCACCTGAGGAAGCATTTCATTATTTATCTATTGTGTTGTTTTTCATTTGTGTCTGACTCTTCATGCTCCAATTTAGAGTTTTCTTGGTAAAGATACTGGGGTGGTTTGCCATTCCCTTCTCTAGTACATTTTATACATGAGTAAACTGAGGCAAATGGGGTTCAGTGACTTGCCCAGGGTCACACAGCTAGTAAGTGTCTGAGGCCAGATCTGAACTCACAAAGATGTCTTCCTGACTCTAAGCCTAGTGCTTTACCTCTTGTGCCACCTGGCTGCCCAGTGGTTCATCTGGTGAGTCATATACATACACACAGATAAGTGCTAGAAGTTCAGAGAGTTGTTGTGGGCTGGAATGGTCTGAGACATGAGCTAGAGCTTGAAGAATGTGACTATGAATAGAAGGAAGGAAGTGGGAGAGGTAAAGAGAAAGAATATTTTAAGAAGTAGGAACTGAAATTGGAAAACATAGACCAGTTTGGTTGTCAGAGTTGTACTAGAGAAATAATGGGAGCAAATTTGGAAGGGAGGGTTGAGACCAGATTGTGAAGAATTTTAAATGTCAGGAGTTTGGACTCTACCCTATGGGCAATAGTGAGCCATTGAAGGTTTCTGAGTGAGAGTATACTGTGATACATATATAACCTATATCAAATTGCTTGACTTCTTAGTGAGGGGAAGAAGGGATGAAGGGAGGGAGAGAATTTGAAGGACAAAATTCAAAAAGAATGAATGTTTAAAATTGTTTTTAAACCTGGAAAGACTTATGTGAACTGATGTTGAGTGAAATGAGCAGAATCAGGAGAACGTTGTACACAGTGACAGCCACATTGTGCAGCGACGGACTTTGATGGACTTAGCCCTTCTCAGCAATGCAAGGATCTAAGACAACTCCAAAAGCACAACCAAAAATGCTATCCATATCCAGAGAAAGAAATTTGGAGTCTGAATGAAGATTGAAGAACACTATTTGCTCTCCTTTTCTTTTGCTGTTTTATTTTGTTTCTTCTTTCTTGAGGTTCCTCTCATTAGTTCTAGTTCTATTTTACATCATGATTAATATGAAAATATGGATGTATTAAGTAGAGCCTATTACAGATTACACACCATCCTGGGGAAGGGGGAGAGAAGGAAGGGGGAAAAATTTAAAACTCAAAATCTCATGAAAATGAATGTTGAACACTAAAAAGAAATAAATTAATTACTTTTTTAAAAAAGGAAAAATGTTTTTACATTTAATTAAGGAAAAAATAAAATAGTAAATATTTTTAAAAGAGTATAAACTGTGATAAAAGTAGTGCTTTAAGAAGATTAATATGACAGTAGTGTCCATTGAATCCAAAGAGACTAGAAATTAGGAGAAACTCAAGACCAGTGAGGAATTGAAGATCTTTTTTACATGAATTCTTTCATCTGAAGTTGGACAGTTTGGAAGTTATGCTTTAAGTAGTTTCTAATAATAAGAGTAAAACAATAACCTAACAATAAAATAATAATGATAAAAATAAAATAACATAATAACAAAAATTTGTTGAACCCGATTTAGCAGCTCTCTTTGGGAAAACACCTAGCATGGAGCTGGTGTGATACAGATACCAGTCTTGGTAAAACCATTCATCAATATGCTAGACCCAACAGCTGGCAGAAGTTGGGGGTTTTAAAAACCTGCTGGAAATTACGATAGAGAAGGTGAAAATAGATTCCTCTGCTCTGCCAACACATTCCTGAGCTTGGAAGCCAGCACATTTTCCACTCATTGGCTAATTCTTTTCTTTCTCTCCCCAAGTCTTAGCTCCTTAAAAAAAAACTTAATTGATACTTTTTTTACATCATAGCATGTTTGCATCTCTCCTCCCTCATCACCCCAAAGCACATTCTAGATTTTAACCTTTTTCCAACAAAAAAAAATTGCTTCAGCAAAAACAACCAATACAGTATCCAAATCTCAAAGTATATATACTATTCTGCCTCTGTCATCCTCCACCTCTATGCTAAGAAGAGGGAAATATGTTTTATTATCTGTTCTTAGGACCATTATTGGTTTTGTTTACTCAGAATTTGGCTTCTCTTTAGTGACCTTTTCAATTATATTATTGTAACTATTGTGTCTATGGCTTGCTTCCCTTTTAGGGAAGAGATTTATGATCAGAGTTAGATCTAGGAAACAGGTGGAGGGAAGGGAATAAAAGAGAACAAGTATTTATTAAGCACCTACTGTGTGCCAGACACTATTATGCTAAGTGCTTTGTAAATACTATCTCATTTAATCCTCACAACAACCTTTTGAGGTAAGCACTATTATTATCTCCATTTTACAGTTGAGGCAGACAGTGGTGAAGTGAACTGCCCACGGTCATACAGCTAGTAAGTGTCTGAGGCTAGATTCACATTCATGTCTTCCTGGCTCAAGGCCTAGTGAACAGGATCCACTGCATCAGAAATAGTCTATAATATTCCTAGGAGTTTTCCTTTTGGGATCTCTTTTAAGAGGTGATTGGTAGATTCTTTCCATTTCTATCTTACCCTTTGGGTCTAGAATGTAAGGGTATTTTTCCTTGATAATTTCTTAAAAGATGATGTCTAGGCAGTTTCTGGACTTCTAAACCCATAAATGCCAAAGATAGCATAGAAGGCCAGTGAGAAAACTCTGTGGGACCTTAGTGAAAGATGTCTGACTCCAGACCTGGGTCAGGGAAGGTGGTGGTGATAGCAGCAGCAGAAGCAGCGGCATCAGCAACTGCTTCCAGAGCTTTGGGCCTATAGATGGTGGGGGATTGAGTGCTGATATAAAACCCCTGAAGCCTGGGCCAGTACACCCACCTCCACCCTCACCTACTCTGTAAGCAGGGTCCTACCTTGAAAAAAGGTTAGAAAGTCAAGTATTTGGCTGGGAAGATGAGTAGACAACAAAAAAAAATTCAGATGATAGAATCTTACTTTGGTGACAAAGAAGATCAAAACATACAATCAGAAGAAAGCAACAAAATCAAATTTCCTACATCAAAAGTCTCCAAGAAAAATATGAATTGGTCTCAGGCTATGGAAGAGCTCAAAAGGGATTTTGATAATCAAGTAAGAGAAGAAGACGAAAAATTGGGAAGAGAAATGAGAGTAATGCAAGAAAATCATGAAAAATGAGTCAATAGCTTGCTAAAGAAAACCGAAAAACAATACTGAAGAAAATAATACCTTAAAAATAAACTAACCCAAATGGCTGAAGTGGTCCAAAAAGCCAATGAGGAGAAGATTGCCTTAAAAAGGAGAACTGGCCAAATGGAAAAAAAGGTCCAAAAACTCACTGAAGAAAATAATTCCTTAAAGATTAAAATGAAGCAGATGGAAGCTAATGACTATGAAAAATTAGGAAATAATAAAACAAAACCAAATGAATGAAAAAAACAGCAGATGATGTGAAATATCTTATTGGAAAAATGACTGACCTAGAAAATAGATCCAGGAGAGGTAATATAAAAATTATTGGACTACATGAAAACCGTGATCAAAAAAGAACCTAGACATCATCTTTTAAGAAATTATCAAGGAAAAATACCCTTACATTCTAGAACCAAAGGGTAAAATAGAAATTGAAAGAATCTACCAATCACCTCTTGAAAGAGATCCCAAAAGGAAAACTCCTAGGAATATTATAGTCAAATTCCAGAGTTCCCAGGTCAAGAAGAAAATATTGCAAGCAGCCAGAAAGAAACAATTTTAGTATTGTGGAAATACAATCAGGATAACATAAGATCCAGTAGCTTCTACATTAAAGGATCAAGGGACTTGGAATATGATATTCTGGAGGGCAGAGGAACTAGAATTAAAACCAAGAATCACCTGCCCAGCAAAACTGAGTATAATACTTCAGGGGAAAAATGGTCATTCAAAGAAATAGAGGTCTTTCAAACATTCTTAGTGAAAAGACCAGAGCTGAATAGAAAATTTAACTTTCAAACACAGGAATCAAGAGAAGCCTATAAAGGTAAATGGGAAAGAGAAATCTTAAAGGACTTATTAAAGTTGAATTGTTCACATTCCTACATGGAAAGATGGTATTTCCATCTAATGCAGTCTTTTTCAGTATCGGGATAGTTGAAGGAAAGATAGATAGATAGATAGATAGATAGATAGATAGATAGATAGATAGATAGATAGATAGATAGATAGAGGGCACAGTGTGTATTGCATATGAAGGGATGCTGTCTTAAAAATCAAATTAAGGGGTGAAAGAGGAATATATTGATAGAAGGAGAAAGTGAATGATAGGATGGGGTGAATTATCTCATGTAAAAGAGGTAAGAAAAAGGTTTCACAATGGAAGGGAAGAGTGAGGATATGAGAGGAAATGAGTGAACTTTACTCTCATTGGATTTGGCTTAAGGAGAAAATAACATACATACTTAATTGAATGTCTTACCCTACAGGAAAGTAAGGGGAAAGGGAATAGAGGGGCAGGGATGATAGAAGGGAGGGCATACTAGAGGAAGTGGTAGTTAAAAGCAAACACTTTTGAAAAGGAACATGGTCAAAGGAGAAAATAAAATAAGTGGGGAGTGTGGGATAGGATGGAGGGAAGTATAGTTAGTCTTTCACAACATAACTATCATGGAAGTGTTTTGTATAAATACACATGTATAACCTATGTTAAACTGCTTGCCTTCTCAGTGAGGGTAGGTGGGGAGGGAAGAAGGGAGAGAATTTGAAAGTCAAAGTTTTAAAAATAAATGTTAAAAAGTGTTCTTTACATGCAACTGGGAAATAAGATATACAGGCAATGGAGTATAGAAATCTATCTTGCTTTATAAAAAAGTAAGCAGGAAGGATAGGGGGTGGGGCAGTAATCAGAATGCATGTCATCTTGGGGTAGGGGGAAGGGAGAGATGGGGAGAATATTTGGAACTCATAATCTTGTGGAAATGAATGTTGAAAACTAAAAATTAATTAAAAAAAAAGAAAAGAATTGCTTATTGATTGATTGGTCAGCCATTCCTCAGGCCTGGAACATCCTTCCCTATCCTCACTTGTTATAATCTAACTGGATTACAAGGCCAGCTCAAATGTTTATTCATCCTCTGCAATGACTTCCTTGATCTCCCAAATTGAAAGTGACATCTCCTGCCTCAGAACTTTTATAGAACTGTCTATGTCTCTTGCGTGGTTATCTTATTTTATCTTACAATGTAGTTATTTGTGTATATTCCCCATTTCTCAAATTCAATGCTAAATTCCTTGAAGATAGGTGCCATACTTCATTTTACTTACCTCTCTAACTTTCCTAGAATCTAGTATGATGTCTCATACATAGAAAGCACTTAGTAATTATTTTTGACATAAGTTAATAATACCCTGAGGTAGCTTGTTTTTAGGCTTAGATGTATGCTTTGTAATCCTTTATCCATCATTTTACCAGTTATCAAGCAAGTATCTTAGAGTGGGTAGCCAGAATCAAAACTGAAGAAATTTGGGCAAGCCCTGGGTACTTAATGACCAGGTGATAAATTAAAATGTGTATTGGGCTAGTCCTGACTCAGGCCACTATCCTGTTAGTTCAGGTTTCATGTTGCTATGAATTGAGGTACTCATTCAACATTAACAAAAAGAGGTTTACTTAGCCAAAGCATAGAATGGATATTCAACAAGGATACTCCAGCACTTCCCTTAGGTAGATGAGGCCTCCCTCATCTCCATATGTCAGTGTGAATGGTCAGCAGGGCAGAGTACTCAATGATTTGTACATTCTTGGGATATATGCTAAGTCTAAAAAGCCCTGACCCCATGTCGGTGGCTTTTTTGTGGCCTTAGATAACCACTAAGTCCTACGTCAGTATGGCCAGAGGCTTCCAGGAAGCTGCCTTAAAGAGGGTACAGCTTGAGCCATAGCCAATCAAGTCCTAGGGTCAGCTTTGTCACCTTTTAGGGAAAAATTAGCCTAACCCATGTTGTGGAGATAGGGAGAGTCCTGATAAATATTGCTTCAATTACAATGTAGATCTGATTTTTATTAGTACTCTGTCCACTGCATTAACAATACTCCCACAAGCTGCTTACCAAGTCGTTATTAAAGTATAAAACCAAAAGAGACCCTGGAGATCATTTGGTTCAATACCCACCCTGTCCATGTTGCCTAGATTTTAACACAAGCAATATGGGTCCTCTGGAAGGGACTGCTTCTCTACCAGCCTGGTAGCTGCTACTCCAGCCCTTTTACTGGCCCTTCATTAAAGTAGACAGATCACCTGCCTCCTCAAGTTTGACAGAAAGAAATGGGTCAGACCCTTAGGCCACATATTTAGGAGCCTCTAACTCCTTGAGTGTTACCTTTCCTATATTTGATCTATATCGGACCTGAAGGCTGCTAAGATATTATTTCTTTTGGAGAGAAAGGGATGTCTATGCAAAAACAAAACCAAAACCAAAACCAAAAATCTAAGCTGAACAGTGGCCCATGTCCTACTCCAAGTCAAGGCCAGATATTGCTTCTTAAAGATGATCTCATCATACTTAATGCTTTGTCCATCACCTCCCTTCCCTCTCTGAGGATTCTGACATCTTGCCAAGGCTCATGCAAATGCTTTGACCACATCTTTTTTCTGTATCAGGTGTGTTTATGTCATTGTGTGTTTTCAGTCTTAACGCAGGTTGGTGTGTTCAGTATTTAGGGGTGAACAAAAGACTCTGGCCACGTCAGCATCCTAAATCTATCCTGAAGAAATTAGTTAAGTTCTCTCTCTGGTGGAGTGGGGTGGGAACATGGGGAATAATAATTATGTATGAATATATTGATGGAAGGTGTGCTTACTTTGCTCTTACAGGTACCGAAGAGGCAGGAAGTGGGACCTCTGAGTCAAGGTATATCACAGACACAGGAGGAAGCGACGATAATGGATTTGACATTGATGACTCAGATTTTGACATTTATATTGAAGAGGTAACAAAAACCTTTATTTTTGAAGCTGAATGTGTTTCTGTTTTCTAGTAAAACAAAGTAAGTCAATGGACTGTGAACCTTTAGCTTGAAGTTTTAAATAGACCAGTTTGTCTTGAAAACTGTCATTTTCTATGGACATTCCACTCCAGGTATTTTTAAATTAACATTAATCAAGCCAAGTCCCAACTATGCTGGGGCATCTGTTCACTGGCTTCACAATCTGGAGACAAGAAGGAACTTTTAAATTTCATAGTGAGTGGAAGGTTAAAAATTCAGCTACCATATTGAGGGTAGAACACTCATTCTCCTACTACTTGGCCCTTCTTAAGGGGAAATAATTAGCTTCCAAAAAACTCTTTAGTTCTAGCTTTTCGCCTGACTAGCTACATATCTTGAGCCAGTTACATAATGTCTTTGGATCCCAGTTTCTATTAAATGCAAATAATAATACCTGCCATACCTACTGTGTAGGGCTATGTCAAGACCAGTTGAACTGTACTCCAAAAAGGTACAAGAGACAATGCAAATGTAAGGGAGTGATGGTGCTGGTGATGAATGGCATGCAGATTAGGACAGGGATGGTGATGATGACCATTCAGTCAATCAACAAGCATATATTAAGCACCTACTGTGTGATGTGTTGGGGACACCAAGACAAAATCCAACAGTCCATTCTATCAGGAACAATAGGGATAGAGATGTTGGTCATAGTGATGGGGATGGTGAGAATGAAAATAGAGATAGTCCTGGGTGATAATGCTGATCTAAATACTAATGGGAATAAGGATGGGAATGATGAGGAGGGGAATGTATATAGAGATAGGAATAATTATAATGATGATGTTAATGGATGTTGAAAATGATGACAGCAATAATGTGACTATGTCCTTCTTATTTTTCCTGTTACATTAGATCAAACCACTTCCTGCTATCAAAGGAAGCCATAGGAAATTTTTTGTAGAAACCAAGATGCCTCCTAGATCTAACCTAAAGTATATTTCAAGATTTATTCCCCCTACATCACCTTCCCCTCTCACTACCACACCAGTCCACCATACCACCACAGCAAAGGCAAAAAGGAGGAGTAGCATGGCTGCAATGACAAGGCTCTTTGACATGTCCTGTGATGAAACTGTCTGCTCAGCTGATAGCTTCTGTGTCAATGACTACAACCTGGGTGGTTCTCGATGCCACTGCAATCTTGGCAAAGGTGGTGAGAATTGTGCAGAAGGTAAGCCCTCCCAGAGATTCTCAGTCAACATTGAAGAGGATGGTAGACATAGATGTATCCCATTGGGAGCCAGAAGAGTTCCACTCTCCATGGGTTCCCCACTCTGGGCCCATTGCTAGAGGTACACCCCTAGCTATGTGTGATCTGTAAGAGTTAACACCTTGCAGTAAACTAAGTAGGAGATGAGATCAAGTCTATGTAACCATAAAGTTTTCTGTTTTATTTGCCGTGGTTTGTTATTTCATTGGTATGGGGAATTTCCAGTGAGGAAACTCCTTCTACCAAAACTAACTAGTACCTATTTTGTGCTTTATGATCCTAGTTACCTCTGAGAGGTTGTGATTCATGCAGAGTCCCATACTGTCATAGATGGGACTTGAACTCAAGTCTACTTTACTCCAAGAAAAACTCTCTCTATCCACCATGCCAACCTGACTCTCAGAGTCCCATATACATATGCTATTCCTGGGTGCAGATCACACAAGAGAATCTCACCTTTTTTGGACACAAGTTAATCATTTTGGCACTGGAGGGAATCAGAGACTAACTTACATATCATTGTTTGAGAGAAGAAAGTTGAGGGGTGGGCTATGATGTTAATTCTGGAGTGCACATTACTGGTGAAATTTATGTTATTAAAAAGGAGATTTCCTAGTCAAACGTGCAATCAAGGAAAAGGAGGGCACTCTTCAAAACTATTATTAAATTGTCAGAAAATTCACATTCTCTAGGCACCCAATTTCCATCCCTGATCACAGAGCCATAAAAATTACATTAGCCCAGAATAAGAGAAATAACTGAGCACACTGATGAAAGGATAAAGACCCATCAGGTTTAACAGATTGTCAACTAATTCTGACTAATAATATAAGGAATTCTTCATCTCAAATATTCACCCAAAGGTATTTCAAGTTAAGTATATATCAGTTTCTGTTTCTGGGAAATGAAGAAACTGAATTCTTTTCTCTTTCCTTTTCAGATATTTTCATCCAATATCCTCAGTTCTTTGGCCACTCCTACTTAACCTTGGAACCACTAAAGAACTCTTATCAAGCATTTCAAATCACCCTCGAATTTAGGGTAAGAAAGATATAATTGTGCTATACAATGCCTATTCCAGGGCACGGAACATCTGTCTTCACCATTATGTATGTTACTAAATAAATCAAATCAAGTGAGTGTAGGGTTGAAGGAAATCTCTTGGTGACTTAGATGACTCAGAAGGATTTGGTGAAGGAAAAGCATGTTCCTTTGGATTCTCTGCTGAAAATAGGAGCGACCAACCCCACCCTGTCAAAACTGTGCTGGAATCTTGTTTCATTCTCCTGCCCCATTTATCTGGCGGCAGGAAGCCATCCTATAGAATGTCATGCTACATAATTATGCAACAGCTCAATGAAAAGATTTAATTTTTTTAACTCAATGACCTTTTGTAAAACTCAAGTTTGTTAAGTTTGAGATGGATCTTATCTGTGCTCAATGGTTTGCACAGATGAGTTTTCTCCAAGCCTTAACCTTAGATAAACCAAAGAGAATAAAGAGAAAGTCTAAAAGCAATGACGCCTTCCTTTTCTCATAGATCCATACAACTTTAAAGCTGAATGGAATTTCTGGGTCCAGTCTTCTCATTCTATACTAAGGAAGCATCTCAATCTAATTGTTCACATGCATTGTTCTCATTTGTTTATCGAATGTGATCAGAACCCATTATCTGGGAATTAAGTGGCCTTCGCACTTTGCCCCCTTGTAACATCATAGAATAGGAGAATATTTAAGGATTCCTAATGTTGAAAAGCTTCCAGATGGGGCCTTTGTTGGAGAAGAGGTGCTCAATCTTCAAATGGCTTTTGTTCTGACAATAACAGGCAGAAACAGAAGATGGTTTACTGCTGTATTGTGGAGAAAATGAACATGGACGGGGTGATTTTATGTCATTGGCAATCGTCCGGCGTTCTCTTCAGTTCAGGTAACACCTGCCAAAAATAGTTCCTTTTCCATTGTGATCCCTAGTCAGTTCATTTGTCCAACTGGTGAAAGAAAATTTAACTAGTATATATACTTGAAGGTCATTGCAGGAAATAGAAACGAAGTGAAATTTTGTCATGAACTTACTTGTACCAGTACTCCACAAGGAAAAATGGAAGAACTGGGGGATGGTAACAGTGTCCAAGGATCCTTGGAGTGACCTTAGACAATTCATTTCTCTGAACTTCAGTTTACCTTCAAAAAAGAAGCACCAAAGAAATGTATTGGTCCAAGGAAAGAGAACTCTTCGGGTTCAGAGATGAAGGTTAAAAGATGATATCAAGGTTTATTAATCATGAATAGTTAAACTGTGATTATAACTACCTCAGCATATTCAAATTCTGGGGTCTCCTTTGAACCTTAAAAGAGGGCATCTTGGGATAGGACATTAGGACCATATGATGATCAGAATTCCAAGGTCAGTTTTTGGTTTCTTACGTCAACTGAGGCTGAGCACACTGAGAAGTGTTTTAAAGGTGAGTGAATGAGATGGGAGGTGGAAGACAGAGACAGCACCTCCCAGTATTTTCTGAAATGGGATCATTGTAGCTTCCTAAAGCATTGTGGAAGAATCACAAGGGGATGCACAGAAAATGAGCCCCCATATTCCTCAGCAGTCCCACTTTAGGTTATTCCTCCAGTCCTGAACTCTTTTTCATAAGTCAAATACAACTGAGCTTATCTGGGATTTTCTTAGAGGGAGAGCAAAAGGGATATGGAGGTGCAATAGGATATTCTAAGGAGGCTGTAGATTGCTGAAGTTTAAGAACCATTCAAAAAATTATTCCTTTTGGTATCATGATAGTTTGGGTGGGTACTGGAAAAGAGTCATACCCATCCTAGTTGGGCTAGAATTGGGACCTTTGTTTTTTTTCTGATGGGGTACTACTTTGGATTTGGGGACATTTTCTAGGGGAAACTACTGATAATGCAAATTCTTGTTGGAGTGGGTATTGGTTGCCTTCTTGTTTCCTGCTGAAAATCCCTAAGACCCTCTGGGTGAGGAAAGTAGCAGTATATATAGATGAGACTAACCAGGTAAGGCTTATTGCTTGCCTGACAGATCTTGACTGCCAAGTTAGGGTCCTTTGGACCAAAAGAATAGTGGATGAGGGAAAGTAGATAGGTGTGCCAGTTTAAGGTAAAGAGAACATTTTAGCCCCTGTGAATGTTCTACCTGCACCAAATTCATCCCTCATTGGAATTCTACTATGGAAAAAAATGGATTGTCTCTTTCATGCAGTTAGGCACAAGTGACAATTTTGACAACCTTCCCAATCATCACTCAAAGGCTTGGTTTTCACATTTTTATTAATACCATCTAGTTTGCCACTTGGGAGCTGGAAGAGTCCTTGAAGAAATGGCTGGGTAGGAGTGACTCACATTCTAAAACTGCACCTTAGTCCATTTCAGGCAATTGGCAATCTCTACAATGCATTGTGTAGATGTAAAGGGTATCATTGCTCAGGGTTTTTTTTTTTCCTGTGAAAAGAGCAAAGTTTTCAATGTAAAATTTATTTTGACTCAGTCATGTCAGCCAGATTTAGATCAACTAATAATTAATAATACACATTTATATAACATCTACTATATACCCACTATGCCAAACATTTTACCATATTGTCTCATTTGATCCTCACAACATCCTAGGAGCTTCTGTGTTATTATCCTCCTTTTACAGATGAGAACACAGAGGTCAAATGATTTGCCCATGGTTACATAGATGATAACTTTCTAAGGCCAGATCTGAACTCAGGTCTTCCTGACCCCAGGCCCACAGCTCTCTCCACTGTGCCACCTAGCTGCCCTCTATATCCATATGTGAATGGTAGGGTGGGATGGTTCGTTTTTGTTGTGTTTTGTTTTAAATCTTAAATGTATCTCTGAATAGATTCATTCTGAATGCCAAGAGAGTTCCTTCTGGCAAGAGGGGAAATGAGACTATTTGACAAGGACTTTCTCCCTCTCCTCCTTCTCTCCAGGTTTAATTGTGGAACTGGGGTGGCTGTCATTACAAGTGAAAGCAAAATAAAACTGGGCAGCTGGCACACTGTCAGCATCTACAGGGATGGACTGAATGGCCTGCTCCAAGTGAACAATGGTACCCCAGTGACAGGCCAATCTCAGGTGAGTTTTTTTACTACCATATTTCTCTCTCAAACCCAGTCCACTATTTGTAGATCATAGTATTCCAGGTATGGAAGGGACCACACAGGCTCAACCCACACCTCACTGAGGAGCCTTCTACTGTATCCCCAGCAAGTGGCCATTCAGACCCCTGCTGGAACTTTGCACAGATGCAGGGAAACTCATCACTTCATGAGGTAGTTCATTCCTGTTTTGCTGTATCCTTAATTTTTTGAAATACAGGTAGCATGGTGCAGTGGATAGATGGGACAGACTGTCTTAGAGATGATTTCTGCCTCAGATGCATGCTGCCTGTATGACCATGAGTAAATTACTGATTTCTTAATTTCCCTCTCTAAGATATACATTTGAGTCAGTTGTGCCAGATACCCACACTGACAAATTCATAGGTGCATATCCAGAGATAATTAGAAAGTTCTTAATACCAAGCTAAAATCTCTCCCTTTAAAATTGGTTGTAGCTCCATTCTTTGGAATAATATGCTTCAGTCACATTCAACTCTTTGTGACCACAGAGGTTTTCTTAGCAAAGATACCAGAGTGGTTTGCCATTTGCTTCTCCAGCTAATTTTATAGATGAGGAAACTGAGGCAAATAGGGTTAAGTGACTTACCCAGGGTGAGGCCAGATTTGAACTCACAGAGATGCATCTTCATGAATTCAGGCCCATCAGTCTATCTACTGTGCCATCCAACTGTCCTTGGGAACTGAGAACAGGGACATAATAAATGAACAAATCTCTACTTACAACTACTAAGGCATCATCTCTGTGCATACAAGTATTTGCTGACACATACACAGAAAGCCTTATTCTCTTAGTACTGTGACTTTAAAGTTAGGAATGGCAGAAGAAGGCCAGTACCAGAACTGAGCCCATTATTATTATCAACATATGAGAATCTTTTGATTGAAGGAAAAGCACTCTGCAAAGGTCACTTGGTTCAACATTTGAAAATAAACCATTTATCTAGGGTTTTTAGACCATGTCTGTAGGAAGTGGTGAAATATTTTTAGTTTTGGACTATAAAGTGATTCACCTTACCATTCCCATTTCCGTCATGCACTAGATAATTTTAGTTTCTGGTTTGGAACAAACAGTTTGGGTTAGCAAACTGCCTAGGGAAACTAACCTGCAGTTATAACCAGGCAGGTATCTGTTCCCACAGGGGGAATGTGGCAAGGATGCCTCCTCTGTGTATCTGTGACATTCACTTCCTTTCTCCTCATATCCATCTTTGCCCTTGCCCACTGGGGAGACATAATGCGTGAGAGCTCACTCCTTGAAGATTTAAGGAAAGCAGAGGTGGTTAGGCTACAACCTCCTTGATTCAGATCCCACTATTTCCGAGCTCACAATAATTCAGACTGTGGCTCCTATGAGATCAGGCAGACATAAGGCCAGAGTTTAGAGTGACATAAGCAATAACAGGAAGGAGAAGTCAGAATTTGTCTCAGGAAATCACGTAAGGGCTTTAATGAGAATCCTTGGTGACGACCACATTCATTTTTTATGTGTAACCTGAAGTTCACTCTTGTGCAAGCTGTGAAAAACAAAGGGCTTGCTAACCAAACAACATAAAAAGTATAGGGCTGGGGAATAGTGGACCCAGTTGGGGGTAAAGGCAAAGAGACTCCAATCACATTTTAAGGCCTCTTGAGTAACAATCTGAATCAGTTTCCAAACAATGTACTGATTAGAAATAATCAATCAATCAATATTGGGATTTGATACATACATGAAAGTGAGGCAGTTCCTGCCTTCAAGGATCTTACATTCTCCTGAATTCTTATCTATTCATTAAAAAGTATGAAATAAAATAAATATTGAATATGTCTACAAGGAATAAACTAAACACGTTTCTTTGCAAATTTTCCACAAATTAGACTTTTTGCGAATCCTACCCTGCATACCTTTCTACCTCCCTTCAAGAAAAAATTCCAGATTAATGAGGCTTTACAATAATGAGAACACTCTTCAAGGAAGCCTTTGTCTTGTGCCATCAAAAACTGCATAGTATTGGGTTCAAACTCAAAAATAACAAATCCAGATTGCATTTTTGTTACATAGAATTGTAGAGCCAAAGAATATCAGAGCAGGAAAATCTAAAAGGTTTCTTAGCCCAACTCTCTTATTTACTGATGGGAAACCTAAGGCCTAGAGAGTGAGAAGTGACTTCCCCAATGTCACCCAGGTAGCGACGGAGCCAGAACTAGAATCTGGATATCCTGACTCCTGGCCGTTTTCCCCGTGGTGCCAAAATACAGAAGACTTGAGTAAGGCTTTGCATTAATATTTTTTCTGTTCCAGAATCTAAAAACATAATTTGCTTAATTGCCACAGAGTTCTTTGAAGAAATTATATGGAGTAATTTCATTTAGTATTACCCCCTTTTTCAGATGAAGAAACAGAAACACAAGAAGGGTAAATAACAATGGGAGGTAGTGTGGTATAGTGGAAAGAATGCTGGATTGAGAGTTGGAAGATTTTAGCTTGAGCCCCACCTCTGTTACTTACTAGCTGAGTGACTACAAGCAAATTATTTCACCCCTCTGAACCTCAGTTTCCCCATCTGTGAAATGGGGATAATAACATATGATATGTACTTCACCAGGTTGCTTTGAGGATCTAATGAGATAAGGTGTTGAGCTAAAAGTGCTATGTAAATGTTGGATATTAAATTAGTAGGAAAGTTAGATATAGAACATTTGTGTTTTGGTGCCCTATGGGTTACATCAACCACTCAACTGTTCTTAACATGCAAGTATCTTTACAATTATTATTATTTTAACTTAAACTGAAATATGTTTTTTTAAATGAAAAACATTTTCCCAATTCCAGTAAAAACAATTTATAACATTCATTTTTAAAAATTTTATCTTCCAAATTTTTTTCCTTCCTTCTTCCCTTCATTAAGAAACCAAGCAATTTGATATCAGTTATACATGTACAATCATGTAAAACCTATTAACACTGAAGTATCTTGCCTTTCCTCTGCCCATCTCCAAGAGAACTTTTTGAAATCATGGCCCATGAGGAACTATCCATGGTAACTAATGCAGTAATTTGGGGGTTTAAATTGTTTGCAAAAAAAAAAAAAAATCCTAAAAATTCATTTGTCACTAAGTTAAAATATTAACGTATCTCTTACTTCTTCATATTTTTTCTTTTCAAGTCTTTTTTGTGTGTATGTTTTTTCTTTTTAAAGGGCCAGTACAGTAAAATTACATTTCGGACCCCTTTCTACCTTGGTGGGGCTCCCAGTGCCTATTGGCTGGTCAGAGCAACAGGAACGAACCGAAACTTCAAGGGCTGTGTTCAGTCATTAGTCATTAATGGAAAGAAAATAGACTTGAGACCCTGGCCACTCGGGAAAACACTAAGTGGGGCTGATGTAGGTAAGTGCCACACATGGGATTTGGTAGAATTACATTCTAGTTTCTCTGGGTTGAGTTGGGTAGGAAAGTACTTGGCAACATGTTACTAATAAAATCAAAGGAGGGCATGTGAACAAAGGGAGGTCGGGTTGAGCACTTCAAAGATGTATGTGTCAGATATTCCAGAATCTCACTCCTCTACATCCCCTGTTCGTACACATGGGGGCAGCAAGGTAGTGAAGAGGATTGAACACCCAACCTGAAGTCAGGAAGA
Organism: Notamacropus eugenii; assembly: GCF_028372415.1. Taxonomy (NCBI): domain Eukaryota; kingdom Metazoa; phylum Chordata; class Mammalia; order Diprotodontia; family Macropodidae; genus Notamacropus; species Notamacropus eugenii. Next base: position 422,188,854 of record NC_092875.1, on the reverse strand, counting down.
CTCATCTTCCTGAGTTCAAATCTGCCCTCAGACACTTACTAGCTGTGTCACCCTGGACAAGTCATTTAACCCTGTTTGCCTCAGTTTCCTCATCTGTAAAATGAGCCAGAGAAAGAAATGGCAAACCACTCCAGTATCTCTGCCAAGAAAACCCTAAGAGGCAGTCACAAAGAGTCAGGCACAACTGAAAAATGAGTCAACTACAACCACAGTCCCTGGCCCCAAACTCTGTCCCCGACCTGGTAGCTGGGTCTTGCTAGTAGCAAAATGAAGGTTTGTTGAATTGAATTAAATTGAATTGAATGTAATTGTAAAAAATAACTAACTTCCTATAAGGCGCCACAAGATAAATGGCAAATGAATTACTAATGGTAATTGCACTGGTAAACGGCACTCAACATTTTACATAATACTTTGCACGCATCCAGTCTCATTTGTTTGTTAGGACTTCCCTGTGAAGTAAGTAGTATATTATCCTCATTTTACATATAAGGAAACTGAGGCTCATAAAACTGAAGACAACTTGCTCATGGTCACAGCAACTTGAAAGTGTTGGAGCTGTGATCTGAACCCAAGCCTTCTGACTCCAGATAGGATGGTCTGTCCACCATGTCACAGATGCCTACAGGTAATAACTGCTATAGATTCTTAGGGGATTTGATAAACATTGCAAGCTAAGGAGAAAAATACAGAAAAATAAATACATGAAAATTTTTAAAATTAAATTAAAAATCTGAGCTGAGCCTTGAAAAATGGTCAAGATTTTCATAAAAAACATATTTAGTGCTGAGGGGATCTGAGAGGCCATGTAGTCCGATAGTCTTTAAGAAAGATTAACTGACTTGTCTAAGGTCACACAGTTAGTTAAGAGACAGTTATGATTTGAACCTAGGTCTTTTGAGTCCAAATCCAATTTCCTTCCACAGTCCCACAGTGCCTCCTTAGATTAAAAGGGAGTAAGAGAGTATTCTGAGTGGGAGGAATGTAAGCACAGGAACATATAGGGTGTTGTTTGACAGTCATAAACCAGTTTTATTGGAGGGGATGGTTCATAGAATGGGATATAAGACTGGAAAGGGAGATTGGTGCCAGATTGTGGAGGCCAGGCTTACTTCATAGACAATGGGAACTAGCTTTTTGTTTAATAGGAAAATACTATAAATAAAGCATTATTTTTAGGGAAAAGTCTGTCTGCAGAGTTCAGGAAAGACATTATTTTGAGGAGAAGACTCGAGACAGTTAGAAGGCCATTACTATAGGTTGGGAACAGTACGGGCAATAGTAATAATGACGGCAGAAAAGCTGACAGATTCTATTTAGGTTTTGGCGCTTGATGCCTTTTAAGGAAATGGAAGACTGTTATGGGAAGATGCATCCAACATTCCACCCTGCTTGCCGAAGGGAACTCTCTTTCTTAGCATAAAGTTCTCTTCTCTAAAAACAGACATTTACAGACACTTTCCTATTCCACAGCTGACAGGTCCATATATGGAAGGGATAGGGATGACCAGCACTCTCATTTTCTCTTGGGTTTCTATGTCAACAGCCTCCTTTGAGAAAGTAGAAAGTGAGGGAAAGATACCGGGACCCATCAATCTGGGATCATGGAAGCAAAGATAGCTTGACCAATGGGAGAGTCCTTGGAAATCAGATGGCTTCCTCTGACCAGGATTGTGAAGAAGGTGGCCTGCCTTTGCCTGGGTCCCAGCAACATCTCACCCTCAAACCCAGGCAAATCTTCCATTTGATCTTGGAGCACAATTCAAAGTAGAAGTAAAACTTTAGCTTGTTAGTTTACCAGATTAAAGCTAGACAGTCAGTGGGCAAGGAAAAGACAGAATGGGACATAGGGCAGGTAAATTTTTCAAGTCTGGAAGACACCAAAGTAAAATTTAAAATTTAAAAAAAGGAACAAGAAGACACTTAAAACAACTTGTGAGCCAGCTTGGATACACCAAGAACCAGAAAATGTAGGCTTGAGGTCCAACTCAATTATTAAGTGACTATGACATTAAGCTATTTATCCCCTCTGGGCTTAAGGCTCATCCTCTATCTACTGGGGATAGTGACATTTGCCCCATCTACCTCATAATGTTGTAAGTAAAGCACTTTGTAACTTGTGGAATGTTGGCATGATGGCATGATATGTCTTTATTATTCTTACTTCATAGGTGTGCCTGGGCTGGCTCCTTAACGGAGTCCAAATCGGTCTTTCTTTTTCCAGTTATAATGATGAATCACAAAAGCCCTGGCCATTTTTCCTGGCCAGGGTTCCCCTTGCTCTGGATTTACCTGGAACCAGAAATCCAGTAGTCGTGGGACAAAAGCCTCTTCTCTGACAGGCGCTGGAGTAGACCTGAGACATAGATTAATTAGGCAGCCATCACCTCACAGAAACTGACAAAGTATGCAGATGTGGCTAAATTGAGCAAGCGCCTAGACCTGCCAGGCTTTTGGCTTCTAGCTCGGTCTGGTGTTTATCTCTACAAGTTCCACAGGTGGTGTAAGAGATGGCGCCAAGTGGTTGGCTCTTAGACTCTAGAGCCAGCTATCACATTTTTGCATTTTCCATATGAACTCTGATGGTAAAAGTCAATTAAGTGATCTTTCATGTTTCCCTAAGTATATCAGAGGCAACCTGGTATAGTGGGTAGAAGGATGGACATAGAATCAGAAAGTAAAGTCTTCAAATCTTTCATCAGACACCTAATAGCTATGAGTCTCTGGGCAAATCACTTAACCTCTTTTGTCTCAGTTTACAAATGAGGGGGTTGGACTCTTTGACCTCTAAGGTCATTTCCACCTCTAAATATATGTTCCTTTGGTCCTATCCTCTGGGATATGTGTTCAGGTCCTACCAGATTTTTCCAGTTGAGCATGATTTCTTTGTTTTGAGTTATTCAGTATTAAAAATCTCTTGTAAATTAAAAAGAAATTTGGCAGATTGCATGCTGTGGCAGTGAACTTTTCTGACATAAGCACAGCTAAATTTCTTATAATGTTATCATCTTCCAAAAGAGGCTGTTGAAGTCATGGTAACTCACAGAACAAAATCATAGAACCTCAGAAGATGCAGGGACTGCAGAGGCTGCCTAGTCTTGCCCATGCCAAAATAGAATAGAAAGCCCCCCAAAACGGGCATTAGAGTTTTGTTTAAATGGCTATATTTAGGGGGAGAGTTGTCATGGGTGAGCCATTGCATATAATGTCTTTACCTCTGAGATCTCTAACTCAATATCTCCTTCTTCTACAACTCTTACCTCCTTTCTTATCATCTGTTCCAGTGATCACCCTTCTACACTTACACACACACACACATACACACACACACACACACACACACACACACACACACACACCCATCAAACATTTTTCCTCCCACTGTGATCTTCCATCTCATCTGCTTTCTCATTACCCATGCTCTTCAGGCTAATATGCCCTTGGTAGCAAGACCACAGCATCAGAAAATCATTGGCCCTTGGCAGCACAGGAACATAGATTTGGAGCCAGAGGACTTGGGTTCAAATTCTGAATATTCTTCTTATTAACTGCATGGTCCTACAAGTTGATTTAGCTCTCTGAGGCTCATCTGAAAAATGAGGAGAGGTTCAGCGATTTTACTTTTGAGCTCCCTTTCATCTCTAAAGCTATGATTCTAGAAACAGCTCCTGTAATAATCCTTCCTCTCCTCTCTATTGCCACTTCTGGCTTCCTAGATTATTGCCTAGGTTATAGCAATAGCCTGCTAATAGCTCCTCTTTTACTCCATAATCCAGGGGTGGGGAACCTGCTGCCTCAAGGACACATGTGGCCTTCTAGGTTCCTGAGTGCAGTCTTTTGACTGAGTATAAGTTTTACAGAACAAATCCTTTTGTTACAGGGTTTTGTTCTGTGAAGTTTGGATTCAATCATAGGACTGCACTTGAGGACCTAGAGGGCCACATGTGTCCTTGAGTCCAAAGATTCCCCACCCATGCCACTATTCAATTCAATTAAACATTGATTAAGCACCTACGGTGCTCAGGACCTTGTGCTCAACCCCGTGGGCTATATACATTTCAGACAGTTCATAGTTGGGTAAGCGGATAAGTACAGATAACTGTAATACACATTGCTGCCATATTGAACTTCCTTACACATAGATCTGGTCTAGCATTAAGTGTGCTGTGTACCAGGCACTCTGATAAGATTCCTTTTTTTGCAGACATCTTTAGTGACTCACTATTGCCTACCGGCGATGTCTAGATGGCATCCTAGTGCGCAGAGTTCTGGGCCTAGGGTCAGGAAGACTCATCTTCCTGAATTCAAACCCGACCTCAGACACTTATTAGCTGTATGATCCTGGGCAAGTCACTTAACCCTATTTGCCTTGTTTCCGCATCTGTAAAATGAACTGCAGAAGCAATGGCAACTCATGTCAGTATCTTTGCTAAGAAAGCCCCAAAAGAGGTCATGAAGAGTCAGACATAACTGAAAATGTCTAAACAACAACAAAATTGCCTACTCAATAAATTTTGTACTCTTTTACTTGGCCTTCAGAGCCTTCCACAATCTAATGCCACTCTGCAATTCCACTTTTATCTAAAACCACTAGGTTCCAACCAGGCTGCACTACTGAGAGAAAGGATATTTTCTTTCATATATCAATAACTAATTATTGAATTAGATTCAAGGTTTTTCCCCTTTTCTACTTCCTCATTCAGAAATCAACAGGTGTGGAAAATCTTTTTCAAAGACTTTCCCAGCCAGGAAAGCTAAGATCGAATCAAAGACAGAACAAAAATTCTAGGTTTAGGCATGAATTCTTGCTCATTGTGTGTACTGGGAAAATGTGGATTCTCCCTTTTGTAAGACAGGTGAGAATGGAAATTGATGAGTCTCTTTAATCAATACTTGGGTACTCAATGTCACCTGTCTCAAAGATCCTCATTGGAATAAGCCCACCTCTCATTATAATATTCATTCTCTCATTAATTGTTAACTAGTCAGAGTTGATTGCTACCCTCAGGAACATCTACTCTTCCAATGGCATATAAACTGTGAACCCACTCCCATTAGTCATCTCTGGTCTGAGATGTAGCCAAATGACCATTCCTTTTATTAATACAATGTTAGTATTTTTAAAACTTTTTAAATGTCACACTATTCCCCAGACTCCTGTGTTTTCACAATGCCATGCTTTTTGTCATCTTTGTACCTGGAATGTTCTTCCTCCCCTTCTTTCCTATTGAATTTCTAGTCATTCTTCAGATGCTATCTCAAATGGAAGCTCCTACCAGAAGCTCACTTTGGTCCATCCAGTTTGGTCATGATATTCCCCTTCAGCTCTCATGTGTCCTGTTATGTGACACCTGCATATTATAGTTATCTGTGTTTGTGTCATATCCCCTTACCCAACTAGAAGCTCTGTCTAAAATGTATATCTCCCATGGGGCTGAGCACAGTAGCTGCTTAATCAATTTTTTTAATTGAAATGCCATGTTTCTTCTAATGTGCTTAGTCTGGGAGACATTCGATATTAGAAGGAATACTGGATTTGGAGTTAGAAAACCTGGGTTCTAAACTTTCTAGTCTTTTTTTATTACCACTGTGACCTCAAGCAACATCAGTTGGTCTCTCTGAGCCTCAGTTTACTTAACTTTAAAATGAGGGGGTTGAGCTAGAGGAACTATGAAGTCCCTCTTACCTCTAAATTGGCATTCCTAAGATCCTTATCCTGGACCCATCCAAATAGAAGCTTGTGCTGCAGCAATCAGTAAAAGATGGAAGAGTATAAGGGAACATCTATGAAGAATCTCCTCAGTTCAGAGACCCTACCTCCTCATTCTCTCTGTGGACTTTGAGCTTTGGGATCATGTGTACTAATCTGTAGAGCCTCTAACTGGACAGAGACCTCCAGCTTTGTCTGTCTGAGCTCTGGAGGGCCCACCAGATGGGATGCACAGATGATGGTGGAAACAAACAAAAGGCTTTTTTCACATCTCATTAGTAACCCCTCCAGCCATTCCCCTCCCTCCTCTGCCCAGCATGCTCTGCCTCCCTCCACCCTCCAACACTTGGTCAGCTTCAAAAGGTAGAGGAATTCTGCAAATACTGTCAGAGACAGAGAAACAATGACACAATGGGGCCAAATGAAGACTAGCCCATCTCACTTCATATTTCTAAGGATCAAAAGAACCCCTAAGGTAACCTAGGACTGTGGCATCGTAAATGTGAAAGTGGTGGGTTATTTTGTTTTTTTCTTTTGTTAAATTTATCTGGGGGAAATTCTGAGAGCTATCCCCTCATTCTTAGAAAAAGGCCAGAGGGATTGTGGAGTATTGGGAGAGTGCAACAGGCAATTGTTGACCCAGTCAGGGAACCGAGACGGCATTTTCATTTTCTCACAGTCTTGGAGCTGCCTCAGATCCTTTTTTCCATCACCTGCTACAGGACGACATTTTGTTTTCACCTATACTGTTTATTCAAGGCCAGATTGGAACCCATCTGTCTAATTTAGGTCTTTAGTGCAAAGGGAAATGAATCTACAGAAGCAGCAGAAAAACAGTCAAGTATAAACCAAATATTTTCCATTTCTCGGATGGCATACATTTGCAAATTAAAAAGTAAATCCCTCATGAATTCTGCCTGATAAGTTCAGTGGAGGAAAAACTCACCTCCTGCTTGGACTCTTTCAGTGTGGCATTGCCCTAGGGCACTTATTCTTCCCTCATGGAGGGTACGGGTGGGAATGGTGATTATGAGGCCCATATGTTACTATAATATGGATTGCTTCCTGCCCAGAGAGAACAGTCAACAACCTTCAGGTAGTTAATAAGCTTAGAACCAGTCACTTAACTCCTTCAAGGCTTATCAGGCAGGGAACAAACTTTGACTCAATAAGGCAGCACTTAAGCTAATTGAGGTTACATGAATTAGAATGTTTATAACATAAACAATCTGGTGACATTCTGAGAATTTGAATTATGTGTTTCTGGGAACAACAGAGAGATTAATTAAAGCAGAAAAGGCCCAGTCATCCTGGTGAGTGGTCATAAAAATGTTTGGTGAATTAATGTATGATTTATTGTTTTCCCCACGTTTAAGAGAGGCTTTGTGGCACTCTGTAAAACCCCAATGGAAATCAGATTAAAATGAAGGGGCATTTCAACTTGTCTTTAAACTTGGTTTACAGTTTTGCTGAGGTAGGAATGAAGTTTACAGGACCAGGATGACTATAGCCAACGCATTGGGAGCAATGGCTCTTGCTTCCTGGTGGGCTGGTGTTAGAGGATAAGTGCCTATCTCTTCTAATTCTTCCTCTGTATGTGTTTAGGGGAATGCAGCAGCGGTATTTGTGATGAGGCCGCCTGCATCAATGGAGGCACCTGTACAGCAGTCAAAGCGGATTCCTACATTTGCCTTTGTCCCCTGGGATTTAAAGGGAGACATTGTGAAGACGGTGAGAAGGAAGTGAGCCGCTAACCAGCAAGCGGGATACAGAAGTTAGATGTAGAGGCAGAGTCTGGTGTCTGACCGCTTGCTTGTTCATGTGCTAATGTAATTTTTTCACTTGTGGAACCTTAGTTAGTCTTAGAGGGCAGTTTGGGAGTTGCATTTTCAGTTTGGCCAGGTTGGAACACGTCTTATCTCATTTGTTTGGACCGGGCTTTCTAAATAAGCCCATAGTCAAGTCAACTGTACCTTGAGCAAAATGGGATGTGCTTCATTTGAAGCTTATATGAAGCTAAAGAGCCACTAAATGGATAATATATCAGAAGTATCTGAAGAACTTGTTCACTTGGGATTATTTGGTTGGTTTTTAAGAAGGAAAGCCATGTTGGGTAGACCATATTCTGGATTGAATGGAACCCAAAAAGGAAAACAAAATAATTGGGCATCCAAAGTTAATCAAAGGTCTCCCATTTTTAGGTTTGAATGGGAAGAGCCTTGAGCAATATTCATTTGTTTGGCGGGCCTGGACCTATAAATTCATCAATGTATAGAACTTCCGTTATAGAAACACTCATCACCAACACAAATAAACAACCCCTTAGTAACTTATAGTCCTAAGGAGTTGCCTAAGGCACTAAGGCTTTCTCATAGTTGCATAGCCAAAGTCTTGAAGCTATATCTACCTGACTGTGAAGGTCAGATTCCCTATCCAGTATATCACAATGAATTATTTTTTTTAAAAAATCAGTAATTTCACATCTGTATCTCAGTGTGTATTCTAATATCATGTTTGTTTCTTGTGAGACTTTCAGCTTTCACCCTGGCCATCCCTCAGTTCAATCAATCTCTAAGGTCCTTTGCTGCAACCCCTTGGCCATTAGAGTCCCAGAATTACCTCTCTTTCATGGAGTTTGAGATTACATTTCGGCCAGAGGCAGAAGATGGCGTTCTATTGTACAGCTATGATACAGGCAGCAAAGACTTCCTGTCTATCAACATGGTGGATGGCCATGTGGAATTCAGATTTGACTGTGGCTCTGGAACAGCTATTCTCCGGTAAGGACCACTTCCAAGACCACCCCAAAAGAGTCATGCATGGGCATTTTTGGAAACAAACCAAAATTTCCTTAATTATTTGCTACAAAAGTGAGTATGGTTCACACTCCACAATTTAGCACTACCTTGCCTTTCCATCTTGAGCTTGTGTTGTGCTTCCCTATTGATTACGTTCCAGCCAAACTGGACTGCTCTTTGCCTTCTCTATCTCCCAAACAGGTCTCTATGCTTTTGTTCACATGATTCCACAAGCCTGGAATATTCTCCTTCTATCTCTTCACCCATTGAGTTCCTTTCTATCTTTTAAAGCAGGACTCAAGTCCCATTTTTTCAAAGTCTTTCCCAGTCCCCTTTCCCCTTTTATTTTGTCTCCTCTGACAGAGCGTAAGCCCCTTGAGGGCAGGAACAGTTTCACTTTTGTTTTTATATTTCCAGAACCTATCATGGTTCTAGACACATAGTAGACCCTTATATTCTTGCTGGATTGAATTGCACACCACAGCATTTTGCGTATTATAGGCAATAAGTAAAAGTATGGTTCATGGGTAAATGAATGAATCACATTTAGCAATGTCCTCTCTTTTCAAGTTTTTCCTGCACATTTCTCTTTTCTGAATCCCTGGTCTAATGCACACAGATGAGATAGTTCCCATAGATAGTGATCTCCTGCCAGCGATGTTTTTCTTTTTCAAATGACTCCCTACAGATAGCGGTTCTCTGCCCCAAACAATGGAAAATATTTCTTACTTGAGGTGAAGATGAAATGCCCTGATTTCTTTATAGGGTAGTAATGTACAATGCAATCAGTGAAACCCTTAATAAATAATAATTTATCATCATTATAATAATACCTAGAATATATATATTCAAATATACATATACATATATATGTCACTTTAAGGTTTGCAAAGTGCTTTACAAATATCTCATTCTATAGCACTATACTTTCACATGGTAGATACTTAATTCATATTTGTTGACTAATTAATGAAAATGTTAATGACAATTAGTGACTGCTTCACTATGTGATCCTATGATAGGGGTGTAGGAAAGGGAGGAATATATGGATTTTTTAATATCTAGCCATCTCCTTGCCCCAAACCTGAGGATAATCCAACTGTTTCCCCCTTTGTTTTTATGTCTCTTTCACTCTCTTCTCTAAATGGTCAGTAGTTGCCTAGCCTCAGTGGCCCCTAAAATATTGGGGATCCTAATTTTATCCAGTAATGCTTCATAATTTCAATGGATCTATTGTTTCATTAGTAGATCTCCATTGATGCCCATGACAACCCATCCTTAACTCCTTGGGGGTGATTCCTGCCCATGTTCTGCCATAGACCCACCATAGAGAACCTATGCAGCATGCTGGAAGCTTTCCTTCCTCTAGGTGTTATTTGACAGAGCCCTTTATGCCAGCAGGACTTTCCTACTGGAGGGAGAATGTCCCCTCCCTTCCAACGAGTCTTATGGAGTGGTCCTCAAAATGAACCAGACTGACTCTGGCATGGCAATGAACCCTCCACAAGCACAACCCATCATGGCCCTCCACAAGCCCCTAGGATGGAAGGAAGCTTTCCTAATCCATCTATCCAAGACATTTGGAGGTGAAGGGGGCCCCACCCAAGACCTCTCTTTTCCATCATTTCCTCCATGTGGAAAAAAACAAAAGTTACTTGATGGCAAATTTATTTTAAAATTACCTTTTGTTTTAATTATATCCAGTCCTCCTCCAAGGCTTCATGTTAGTATAGCAAGACCTTAAGTTCTTGGAGGCTATCTCACCAAAGGGCAGCTCCTACCCAGGATGGATTCAGGTATGGGCTAGGAATGCGCTAGGGTGTCCCAGTGCCAGCCTAGCCCCGATCACAGAGGTACATCACTACCAGACTGGTTAAAGAGTGAGGAATTGTTTTGGCCACACCAGCTTTTAAACACCGTCTAGCTAGAGTGTCATTGAGAGGGACCATGATCTGCACTAGCAAAGACTACCCACGCTAAAGAGATCTCTGATCCTAGAAGTCTGTGCAAAGCCCTGGGAAAGAAATGGGGAAAACAAAGGGGAGAAAACAGTGCAGACCCTGATCCCAAGGAGCTGACATTCTAGTAGGAAAAATGAGATCTGTTCGGAATCCTCTGGACCTTCCATCTAGTAAAAAAAATTGAACTTGTATACAAGAGTATGGTATAGTAAGAGACACTGTTCCTGACGTCAGAAGACTCAGGTTCCTCTCTCATGCTCACTGCCTTAGACAAGTTGCTAATTTCACTAGCCTCAGTTTCCTCACTTGTAAAATGAGAGGGTCAGGCTGTATGACCCCAAGGTTTCTTCTAGCATAAGGTCTATAATTCTATGAATAAGGAAGAACATAACATGCTTTTGAGCCCCCTGAATCCTGAGCATTTGCCTTCTTTGCATCCATATCTACTCTTTCTCTGTTCCTCATTTGTTAGTTTCTGCCTAAGACCCATTCTCCTAATGAAAATGTGTTTCTTGTTCATATGTATGTTTATTTCTTCTCACCTGAAGTTCCCCAGCATGTTTTTCCTCAATAGTGGCCCTGCAGCAAGAAATTAGGGATCTTTTCCTCCCTTTTCTTTAAGGAAATTGTCAGCTCTATTCAGCTGACACTCTTTACTTCAGCCATTTTGGAAAGAGTACATGGGTGAGATGTGACAACTGTACTTTGCCTGTAACTGCTGCTCATTCCTCATCGCTGATGGGAAATGCTGGTTGCGCTTGGTTTAAACGATTCTTTAAAAAAAAAGTGGTTATTTTTCTTCTATGACTGCTCCCCCTTATCCATCAATGACACTGCCTGCTATGAGGGATGGGCATTTCTGTGTGCGTGTGTGTGTGTGTGTGTGTGTGTGTGTGTGTGGTTGTTTACAGCTTCTAGTTCCTGTTCATCAAGACAACTTTGAGTTGTCTTGGCTGATTCTATTTGCATAAGATTATGCAAAACAGCAAAAGCAATTCACCTGAAAGGATTCTGTGTGACATGTTGAAAAGGGGAGGGGTTGGGGGAAAACCTTGATGATCACCTTCCCCTTTCAAATTTAGTTTCTTTCTGCATAATGGCCAGAAAGAACCAGTGGAGATTATATCTGGACATCTTGGCATACCTCAAAAAATCAGCTGTATCCTTGCCTCCCACCTCTTTTGCAGCCCCAACAGACAATGGGAGCTTAACAGTATTTGGGGACACCAAAGCGATGATACAATTCTCCTGTCAGAATATGGTACCTACTTTTTTTTTGACATGAGGAGCTTTTTTTCCCGTAGTTGTTTAAACTAGCTGTAGCCCTCATCTGTCAGTAAAGGGAAGTGGGGAAAGAATTCTTGAGTGTTAGGTGTGGTAGAAGGTCAGTTTCTCCAGACGTCAGAGGCCTATCCAACACTCTTGAAGGGCATTTGAATACTTTCTCACTGACTGATTCTTCTTCTTCCTCCCAAGTGCCTGCCATTGTCTATTATGATCTATTATAATCTATTGTGATCTAGCCAAAGCACCATTTTTGTATTCCATCTCAAACACTTTTTGTTGAATCCAGGCCCACAACTCAGTGTTATTCCTAGTGGATCTTTCATACTCTACCTCCTCACATCCCATCCATTGCCAAATCTTGTTGCTTCTACCATCACAGTATTTTATTGTCAGTACCTTTCTCTCCATTGACACAGCTACTACCCTAATTTAGGTCTCATCCCCTTTTGCCTGAACTATTGGGATAACCTTTTAATTGGTCTCCTCTGCCTCACCTTTCTCCCCACACTAGTCCATCCTCCACTGTATCTCTCAAACCTAGTTCTGACTGCATCACTCCCCTACTCAGTGATCTTTAGTGGCTCCCTATTACATCCAGAATCAAATATAAACTCTTATGATACTTAAAGCTTTAATTAATGTGGTCCATTCGTACCTTTCCAATCTCCTTACTTTCCCCCTCTCTATGTACTCCACAATCTACCTACTCTTGTTGCACCTCATACACTAGACTTTCCATCTCCCATCTCAATGTCTTTGAAGCACTGAGACAGATAGCACTGGCTATATCCCAGGCCCAGAATACTTTGCTCCCTCACCACCTCCTCTGTTTCTCTGGCTTCCTTTTAGACTCAGCTCAGTTCTCACTTTTTACAGGAAGTTGCTAGTACCTTTCCTGCTAAGATTATCTCCCATTCACTCAATACATCTTGTAGGCACCTAGTTATTTACATGTGGCCTGTCCAGTTAGAATGTTAGCTCTTTAATATCAGGAGGTATTCTTACCTTTCTTTGTATCCCAAGTGTTAGCACTGTGCCTACCACATCCTAAGCACTTAACAAATTCTTGTTGACTGACTGATTAGATTAACAGAATCCAAACAAAATCTAGAATTATAGTATATCAAAAATGGAACTAGATTATTACAGATAATCTAGAACAGCCTCCTCATTTTTCATATGGTAAACAGAGACTATGAGAAATCACATATCTTGCCCAAGGCCACTTGACAGCTGAGACTTAGGGTCACTGAATGATAGAGCTAGAAAGCACCTTCAAGATCATGTAGTCCAGTCCTTTCATTTTGCAGGTGGAGAAACTTTGTCTCAGAGATACAAAATCCTTTTTGCCCAAAACTACCCAGTTCTTTAGTCTCCAGATCATGTCCCCTTTTCCTTAAATCTTGCTGCCTTTTTCCTCGTCATCAAGGACATGGCATTGGCCAAGTCATTTTGACTTTAAGAGATTATAGAATTATACATAGGCTCTTAAAAATATGAAGCTGGGAGGGACATTAGAGACTATCTAGCACAACCCCCTCATTTTACAGATAAGGAAACTGAGTTCAAATGTGACTAAATGGCTTGCCCCAGGTCACCCAAGTAATAAGTGTCAGAGGCCAGATGAAGTGGGCCAATTTGTCTTAAGCTCAGTTTAGCAATCAAGGTTACCCAAATGAGCTCTTAATGAACCTTCTTTGTCAGGGAAGTCTGACTATTGACTAAGCAAATGACCTTTTCAGAGTAGGATTCAGATATAACACTATTCTGATAACATTTATTTAGAAAACAAACCACCCAATCCACAGTACTCCTTCTTTTATTGCATATTGATTTAGCCAAGGTGATTAAATTCTAATTGCTAAGGACAAATCATAAGAGTATTTGCTGAAGCAAATAATGTGCCAATATTGTGACTGCTGCTTTTCCTGGTGTTTTTTAAAGCTAGTTTGAGAGTGGTGTGCTGGAGCCAGCTCCAAAAGGTTTTCGAGAACAATTGTTAATTTTCAACATGAGCATTCACAAATGCTAGATTCGTTGTTTTCTTAAATGCCTAGACTAAGAAAGTAAAGGAGATAACTGTTAATAACATAGATTAAGCTTAAAGGTGTGTCATGCGTACATTTTTATTTCTGGAGAATTAGTTGTTAAACATTTACCAGCACACCACTGGACAATTTAATACAGATGCAGAGCTTCTAAAAGTTGAAGGAAACAGTCCCCAGAGTATGACCCAGATTCCTCATCTTATTTGTGATACTTCATCATAAAGTCTAGCGTACGACTGCTGCATTCTGTTTCTTGAAGCTATAGAACAACATGATTGGAATATTATATATATATATATATATGTATATATATATCCCACTGCTATTGTTTTATGGCTATAAGGGATGGAACACAGCAATGTTTTGAAAGTACTAAAAATGGATGTCACTCAGAGAGCTCTAGAGAGGTGCATAATGGGTATGAGCAGGATGCAATATATAACTAAGGAGGAATTCTGAAGAATTGGAATAAAGGATGTCATTGGGGAAACATATGATAGAAAAATTAAAGATGTGCTGGTCATATAGGAGGATGAGAATTAATAAACAGATAGACCAAGTGCTCCATTGGTATCCTTGAGTTATCAAAGACAAAGCAAGGAGGGCACCCAGAACATTGGGTGGTCTTCCTGGAGTAAACTTATGGAAGGACAAAAGTCACACTGAAAGGGAAGGTGTAGACGGGTCATGATGTGCATCATTAGAAGGAGCGTCCACATCAATGAAACCACCACTCCATTCAAGGATCCATGACCTTGAGTATACATTAAGGCTCCTAGGGCTCATTCAGGACTTAGATTCTTTTGCCATAATTTCATCATAGGAATTTCAATGACTATAAATTAAAATTCATGACAATCTCAATCCTTGTCATGAAACAGATGTCTCGGCATCTAGCTTCAACAATGCTTTGCCCTAGCAGAGGACTTTTGGTTTTTACAAAACAGGTTTGCATTGATTAAATCCATTTAGCTTCATGGGAATGTGGCATAGTCAATAGAAAGCTGATCTCAGGATCAATAAGACCTGGATTCATGTCCTGCCTCTGATATATCCTGGCTGGGGGACCCTTGGCAAGTCATTTAACCTTTTAGTATGCCAAGCAATTTTCTTTCTTTTTTTGAGGCAATTCGAGTAAATGATTTGCCCGGGGTCACACAGCTAGTGTCTGAGGTCAGATTTGAGCTCAGGTTCTCCTGACTCCAGAACTAGTGCTCTATCCATTGTGCCACTTACTTGCCCCATTAGGCAACTTTCTAAGACACAAGTTAGAAAAAAGGTGCCCACTTGCACTGGAGGAGGGCATTTCCTCACCTGTGAGTTCCCTTTAACAATGAAATCACAGCTCCAGGTCTCATCCCTCCTTCTTGTTTAGCCTAAAAATATCCTTTGGATATTTTTTGTTCAGTCATTTCAGTTAGACAGTCAGACAGACATGATTATCTGTGACCCCATTTGGAGTTTTCTTGGCAAAGATACTGGAGCAGTTTGATATTTCCTTCTCCAGCTCATTTTACAGAAGAGGAACAGAGGCAAAAAGGGTTAAGTGACTTGCCCAGAGTCACACAGCTAGTAGATGCCTGCAGCTGGATTGGAACTGAGGTTTTGCTGATTCCAGACCTGGTGCTCTATCTACTGTGCTACCTAGCTGCCCCATTTGGATGTTGGCAGGGAAAGCATTCTTGTTCCCATACTACTGAGGTTGAGAAGACTGAGGTGTTGCCTTCGTTCTATATCAAGCCAGTGGCCAGGCCAGGGCTAGTTTCCATATCTACAGAACAGGCTAGTGCTTTGTTTTGTTTTTTCTCCGCTGGACCTTAATGGCATTTATCCTGTACAAATACAAGAGGAGTCCTCAGGAATGAGAACTCATTCATAATCAGTTTCCTTCTCCCTCCAGGAGTGAAGATCCCCTTTCTCTAGGTCATTGGCATGAACTACATGTGTCCCGAACAGCAAAGAATGGGATCTTACAGGTGGATAGGCAGAAGACAGTGGAAGGCATGGCAGAGGTAAGACACAAAACCCATCATATTACTGTTTTGTCAAGGAACCTAACCATTTTAAGCTTGGATAAGTATAGAATCATGAGAAACAGCATGGCATAATGAACGGAGACCCAGCCTTAGGGTCAGGAAGTCATGGGTTGATATTCATCTCTCTAGCATATACTGACTGTGTGACACTAAGCAGATTAATTAACCACTTAGTGCCCTAGGCAGCCCTCTAAGACCCTCTAAGTAGCTGAGCAGTTATTGATTTGATAAAGATTCTCATCAGGCTATACCAGAGAAATCACAGATCTGGTTTTAAGAATATGAAACCATAACTCTCAGAGATAGAAGAGATCTTGGAAATCAGTTAGTTCAAACCATACCTGAAGAGTAATCTTCTCCCCAAAGTCCCTAAAAAGTGATTATTCTGCCTTCAAATTACTGACTGTAAAAAGAGAAACTTTTTGTTGTCAGGGTCCCATGATCTCTGACTGCCACCATCCCAAGAAGTAGGTGCATGCAAGAGAATAAAGGACTCCGTGTGGTAAAAGGAGGTAAATTCCTCCAAACTTCAGTGACCTATTCAACACTGAGGGACATTTGAATACTTGTTCACTGGTTGATTCTTCCTCCTCCCAAATGCATGCAAATATTGTCTATTATGACCAAGCTGCAGAACCATTCAAACGACCTTTGTTGTATCCCATTTCAGTGTTGTCAAATAATAAATAATCACAACCTTGTGTCATAGAGCCCTCATCCTCCAGCCTTTAGGTGTCCTCCATGTTCAAAACTTCAGATGCCTCATATCACGTCAGGTATACAGTATTGCCTTGAGAACACACAAAACACGAGGGAATATAAACATAGATTCACAAGGAGGCTGCTCAGAAAGCACCGGACCACAGGAAAGTTACTGCTCTATCACAAAGGAATCCTACCAGATTCTCCTTTCAACCCAATCAGCTCTGCAGCCATACTATAAGGAGAAGTTTAGGAAACAGCATTCTCAGAGTAAGAGAGAAATATAAGCCCTCATTGGGGATATCGGCAGCAATCGTTACGTCCTGGTTCCCACAGCTTATCTATTCTGTTTCCTTGTAATACTTAAAATACCTTTCATGCTCTGGTTGGGAAAGACTATCCCATTCCTTTTAGCAACATAACTGAATCCTCAGGATAAACCCTTCATAAGAGACAGGCTTTGCTCTCATCTCCAAGAGCTGCTCTTACCTCATTGAGGGACTATTGTAAATTCCCTACCAATGAAACCCTATATTCCAGTTTAAAAATAATAATCATAATATTTTCATAATTATTTTTTACCAATGAGAAATCTGAAAAAAATAGAATTATGAAATAACTCCTCCAGAATTAACACACAAGTCTCATGACTTCTGGTCCAAGGATGCTTCCTCTCATTATTTACCTCCTTAATTTCTCCCACTATTCATGATTTGATCAATTAATCAATCAACAAGCATTTTATTAGGTGACTGCTATGTACAAAATACCATGTCAGGCACTGGAAACACAAATGTAAAAAATAAAATAATCCCTAGTCTTTTTTTCTGAAGCAATTGGGGTTAAGTGACTTGTCCAGGGTCACCTAGCTAGTAAGTATATGAGACCAAATTTGAACTCAGGACCTGTAGATTCTAAGGGTGGCACTTACCCACTATGCAAACTAGCTGCACAATCCCTGTTCTTAAAGAACTTACATAGTAATAGAGGGGCCAACACATATAAATACAAGGATATACAGAATAAGTATTAAAAAAATTAAGGATAGGGCCTTCTAAATATAGCCAAAAAGAAAGAAAAAGCTTTCAGCATTGTACTGTATATCTAAGTAAAATGAACATTAAAACACCCAAAAGAAAGCTCTTTCTTTAATTGCCTCTGGATAAGAAAAGCTCTTAGTCTCCTGAGTGGAGGAAGAAACCATGAATACCTGAACTGGGCATCAGACTGATGAGCATAGTCCCTATGCCCTGCCAGGTCCAAGAAGAGTAAGTTTCCAGTGGGCACCATTGCTGTATCTATCAGAGACCAAACCCACAAGATAATCAATTGGAAAGGAATTTCAGGCCCTACTTCCATATTTTCAGTCACATCTCACACAGTGGTAGGAAAGTCTTCTAACATGTACAGTGAGCATGTTCATAGAGTCAACTCTCATGAAGATCAGGGATGGGATAGATATCCAGAAGATAAACTTAAATCAAGAACTTGAACTCTCACCAAACCTTTAACCACAACTGGTGAAAAATCAATCAATAAACATTTCTTCAGCACTTACTATATGCCAACCACTGTGTTAAATAAACATTAGGGGTACAAAGAAAAGCAGAAATTGTCCTTGCCTTTTTTTTTTTTTGAGACCCAATCTCCCTATCTTGCCTTAAGCCAGAAGTACAGCAGCTACTCACCAGCCCAAACTCACTGCTGATTGGCAGATTTGACCTTCTCCATTCTGACCTGGGCTGGGTTCACCCCTCCCTGTACAGACTGGTCCTCACCCTACCCCCATTTCCATGAATTTATCATATTGTCACCAGACTTAGTGTGGACACTCAATTGCCTTTAGAATTCCTGTAGCTCAGAACTTCCAAGGCTCAAGAGATCCACCAGCTTCAGGCTACCCAGTAATAGAGATTATGCTGATCAGTCCTTGCTTTTCAATGAAGTTACATTGTAATGGGGGAAAATAATATGTATGTAAATATATACATGTAAAATGCATAGAGTAGATAGGAAGGAGAGTTCTCTAAAGAAAAATATGGGCCAATTTTACAATTTCTTCCCCAAGAAGCAAAGAGGCTTCATAGCCCATGTATAGAATTATCACCTACAGCTAAGGTGTCAAACACTAGGGCAGAATCATGTTAAAATGTAATTAAGGAAATATTTAACAAAATAGAAGAAAATACAGTAGAACATAGATAATGTTAATATGTGGTTTTCTAAGTCAATTTGCACTAGCTGGGATATCTCTGTACCATGTAGTAACTCTTCTTTCTATCTGAGTTTATACTGAGTTACAGGATCATCAGGAGTTTTCTATAGCACTAGAAGGAATCACCTCATGAGCACTAAACCCAACTTTGTTTTGAATTAATTAACAATCATTTTTCTCTGTACCTTAACCCATCTGTAAAATGGGAATGATAGCACATAGTGAGGGTATTATAAATGCGATTAATTGCGTTGATTGTGAAGAATTTAAGAATTGTCATTTTACAGAAAACCACATTTGCTCTTGGGCTGTATGTCATACCCCAGAACTATCATTACGGAGAATACTAAAGGAATAGCTAGTCTAAGAGTCAGAAAGGTTCTAGTTTCATCTCTGGCACATACTGGCTGTGTGACCTTGAACTAAGCACTAATTTTCCCAATGTCCTGGGCATCTTTTTAAGGTACGAAGTTGACGATAACATGCCAATGTGCAGTGTGGGAAGAATTCTCTCACCCAGAGCTCTCTGTGAAATCCCAAGTCTGATGTAATACATACATACATGTATGTGTGTGTACATATATATGTGTGTGCATATGTGTATGCATGAATATGTATGTGTATAAATGTGTGTACATGTGTATGTATATACATACATGTTGTATACCTACCCAATAGGGTTTCCATTCCACACCTACCACATCTGGATATGAGACTTGTACCCAAATGGTGAAAGTCAGTGTCTTCCTTATCTCTGTTTGAGTCAGCCCTGGCTCAGTGGGAAGGACAAGAGAGCCAGAACTGCAAACTGTCTCAGTAGAAGAATTTCTGTTTGCATCTGGTCCTTGAACCAGAAAGAAGTGATTTGCTGGAGGAATGTGTGTGTTGAATATGTTAAAAGTTGAGCAGTAACCAGTTCCCTTGCTTGGGGATTTTGTGGGAGGGCATGCCTGATAGGGGCACAGCCAGGTGAAATATATTGGGGAAAAGGGAGAGGAAGTTGAGAACAGAACACAGCTTAGAGTGTGGGGCTTTTAAATGAATAACAGGAACAGATCTTGAACCTTCTGAGAGAGCCGAACTCAGGAACAAGGAAGCCCTGGGTCCTTGGTAACTAAGAAATCCTATGTTTGCTGGGGCCTTGGATAGCCTGTGGTGTTGTTTGCTTAGATATCTGAGGAGGCTCCTTCCAGCCAGGTGCAAGAGGCAGATCCCGACATGAAGCCGTTTCTCTAGGCTGGAGACATACAGGCCTTGCTTTGATGCTTGCGTGTTTCTTTCTTTTACCCTGCCCTGCTGGATGACAGCTGTAGCCTTACCTCTTGTCAACAGGAGGGTGGGAGAGGAAGGGAGGAGAACTTTGATGGGCAGTCAGAGGACACCCCAAGAAATTCCTTCTCCCAGTTTTACCTGGAGATACTATAACTTGAGTTGCAATGCACCTTTCACATCAAACTGACTTCTTTATAATCCTCCCTGCATTGACTTATTTCCACTTGGAGTCTATGGTGGCAGTTTCTGATCCAGTAGTAAACTAGGGCACATCATCCTTCTTAGACCAAACATGAACTTCTTAATTAAAAGGATTTCTGAAAGTCCATCTGCCTTTTTGATAACCCTCAATTAACGTGGACCCTGCTGACAAGGTGTTTAGTAAAGTGCTTTTCCTGCTGCTATTTTGGGTACCTCTTATAATGAAGTGATGCCTTCAATAGTTGATAGTATATAAATATGTTTATATGTCATCCAGACTGCTTTGAAGGGTCTCTCTGTAGATAGTCACACATAACCTGGTTATCTAGAGTTTAGAATCTGGGTTGTTGCAAAACTGTAAGGGGAAGCCCTACAGGCTTGCAAATGTATACGTGGTTGGAAGGATTTATGTCAATGACAGAGGAGAAAAGGATCATAGATTTAGAGCTGACAGGACATCAGAGGGCATCTAATCCAACACTCTCATGTTGTATAATAAGTAATTTGCCCGAAGTCACACAGGTAGTATCCATCAGAAATGTAATTTGAACCCAGATCCTTTAGTCAGAGTTCTTTCCAGTGTTCTCTGAAGAAGTAGTGGATGGAAGGATCTTAACTGCCTTTTCCATCCTCACTTGAGAGACCTATGACCATTACAGAATGGTGTAAAAGTTTTGTGGTTGACCTATAGGTGCCATGAATGGGACTTGAGATTTTCTGTACCCTCCCTATTCCGTTGTCCCCAGCAGGCACAAAAGATTGCTAGCATAACAATCTGGGTTACGTTTCTTTTGTTTACTATTATTTTTATTTTTTATCATTATGATTATTTTTTTGTCTTTAACTCTCATGTCAGGGAGCCTTCACTCAAATTAAGTGCAACACTGATATATTTATTGGTGGAGTCCCCAACTATGACAACCTAAAGAAGAATTCAGGCATCCTCCAGCCTTTCAGTGGGAGCATCCAGAAGGTACAAGTCCAACTTTGTATTTATTATTGTGGGACACTGACTGAAGTCTTCATGCAAGAATTGCTATGGGGTAGAATCTTTAGGATGATGACATCAAAGAACCAGAAATTAAGGTGTGTCCATTAATTGAGGCATGGCTGAATAAATTATGATATATGAAGGCAATGCAATACTGTAGAACTGTAAGAAATGATGAAAGGGATAGTTCCAGTAAAATCTGGGAAAACTCATATGAACTAAGGCAGAGTGACATAAGTAGAACCAAGAGAACAGTTTATATAACAACCTTTTAAAGATAATTTTGAAGGATTCTGAGTAATGCAATGACCAGCCATGATTCCAGAGGACCCATAGTAAAGCATGCTACTCACTTACTGATTGAGAAGCATAAGAAACTCAAAGTACAGAATGAAAGATTTCTTTTTGGATAGGGACAAGGAAGAATTTATTTTTACCTGACTGCGTATTTGTTATAAGGGCTTTGTTTTTCTTTTTGAATTGGTCAGAGAGAGAGAGAAAAATAGGGTTTTGTTCATTAGAAAAAATAAAATAAACTTTTTACATAACTAATCATATTAAAACCAGTACTACCCCAAACTACAAGATTATATCAAAAGACAAAGTAAAAGATTTCTAACAAAATGTACCTATTTATACTAAAAACCTTTAAAAACAGGGGCATTGACTATCTACTTAATATGATAAAAATATCTACAGAACATTCCAAAAATCTTGGTGCAATTTTAAACTTTAATAGGTTTAATAAGTTTAAAACTGGACCAAGGCTTTCCATATCTAAGTATTTACAATTATTAAAAATAACTTTTTAAAATTCTCTCAATGTTCCATCACCATCTACCCCTGCCTTGTTGTAGGACAATGATGGTGTCCTATGCTCCAAATGTACCAAAAGACCCTGGGCTATCTCAGGAAGGATAGCAGACCATGGTTCACTCCAAAAAGTCCTCCACTGGGGAGCAGGGAGGGATAGAAGGAAAATCTATTCTTGGCTCTATTGTCCTCTGGTATTTCTCTTTGGTTTGTTCAGGACGTGAGCCAATTTGTAGAGCTGTGGAGTTGCTTTTCCCTCTCTAACAGTTGCAGGCTATCAATCACATAACTGAGTTCATGAGAATTCAAGTTGAAGAAGCCTTGCAAAGAGGATTCAGAAGCCATTCAGGCACAGAGATCTGGTCCTGCATGAAATGTTGTGCACCAGTCCTACTTCATTTCTGTCTCTTCCTTTCCCTTTTGTACTAGTCTAGAAGAGGAGAACTCTCTCTGAATTAATTCACAGGCACAGATTTACCAGAAAACCAAACAGCATAAAGAATAAGCAGGGGCAAGGCATGGCTAGGCTACTTTACCTCACTGGGCCTGTGTTTCCTCATCTGTAAAAATAAAAGGATTAGATTAGATTTCTGAACTCCATTTCCGCTCTAAATCTATGCCCCGTGATGATGTCTAAGTTCACCTTGATTCCTTAGAACCATCGACTCAAAGAGCAATAGACTCCCAGAGTTGAAAGGGACCTTGAAGATCATCTGGTTCTACCTACTCAATTTTACAAGTGAGGAAAGTAAAAATGTATTTTATGGTTGTAGGCTAGTGCTTAACTTCATCCCTGAGTTAAAGAATGAAAGTGGCTCAGATGAGAGAAAGAGAGAGACAGAGACAGAGACAGAGAGACAGGGGGTGGGGGAGAAGAGAGGAGAAAGTTGGCAAATATCTTCCTCTTCTACATTTTAAAAACTCTGGGGACCCTGGGAGGTATCTCTCCTTCACATCTGTGCATTTCGCTCAGATGTTTGCTATTCTAAGATGGCTGCAACTCTAACGTTCCTGGAATATAGGTCTGATTACGCTCCCCCTACTCAATAAACTCCAGAAGCTCCTCTATCACCTCCAGGGTCAAATATAAAGTCCTCTGTTTGACATTCAATGCTCTTTACCACCTGACCCTTCCCTCCCTTTCCAGTTTTTTTCACACTGGCCTCCTTGTGGTTTCTTGCACACAATACTCCATGTCCAGACTCTGGATATTTTCATTGGCTGTTCCCATAGCTCGCATCCTCTCCCTCCTCATCTCTCCCTCCTGGCTTTTCTGCTTCCTTCAAGTCCCATCTAAAATCTCTGCTTCTGTAGCAAGCCTTTCCTGATCCTCCTTAATGCTCATGTCCTCCCTCCACTAATTATCTCCTATTTATTCTGTATACAGTTTGTCTGTACCCAGATGTTTTCATGTAGCTTCTCACTTTAGACTGTGAAGTCCTTGAGAGCATGGATTGCCTTTTACTTTTGTTGTATCCCCAGCACTTAGCACACACAAGAAGTACTTAATAAATGCTTGTTAACTGACCGACTGACTCCATATATGGGCGAGTTGATTAGCCATCCATCTCATTATTTCTTTGTGATTTTCTTTTTTAAAGTGGTAGAGATGCCTGGTGTATTCATCGTTTGCCCCACTCACCCAACTTCCTTCTCCCTCTTTCCCTTCTTCCTATTGGTCCCCTGGTACTTGATTCCTTTCCAAATTATTACTTCCTTAGAGATGTTTCCATTGTTTCCGTCATAATTGGCTCTCATCTACCCTGTCCTCCCCTCCCCTGTTCTTAGCCTGAAGCTTAAACAGCCACCCTAAGCTTTACCCAGTATCATAATCCTTTACAATCAACTTTTAGAGTGGAAATTTTAGAAAGTTCTGTCCTGTTGATATTGAGGTGGGGGAAGGAGAAAGTTGGGAAGAGGGAGCGAAAATGAAAGTAACAGACATTCCCAAGTTTTCCCTCAGCTTGAGTGATCTGCTTCCAAGACCTGGGCAAGCTTTCCAAAGTCCATATTCAGGGCAGGAAGTACCATTGGTACAGTCCTGTAACCTTCACACATATTGCTGAGTTCCCCTGAGAGATGACCTTGTTATCTCAAAGTAAACACACATTCTGCCCCATAGATGGAAAAATAGTGTCCACTTATTGGGGATGGAAGGTGAGGAGTATCACAATTCAGAATTCACCTCCTTTCATGTGAAATCAGAAGCATTCTTCAGTAGAAGCCATGATGGGAAAGGAGAAGGAAATGAAGGGTTTGAGTTTTTAGGATTTCTGACCCTGTGAACATGCAGGAGAGCACAGTATGAGAAAAGGCATGGCAGTGGGACAGCATAATGGGTATTCTGTGAAGGTAGATTGGTATATCATGCTGTAATGGCCTCTTGATTGGCCCTCTGGCCTCCAATTCTCTCTTCTCCAATTTATCTGTCATACCATGTCCGAGTAATCTGACGCCTAATCTCTCTATGCGTCATTTACTGCCTATGCCATTGCACATGGAAAGCAAGGACATCCCCAAACATGACTTGCCTTGGAAGATGTTGAAGCTATTTACATCCTTTCCCAGCAGCTTATAAGGTGTACACTTCAGAACTATTCTGTCCATTCCCAAATAACCTCTGTTCTCCTTTTGACACAGAAATAGGAGAATGGGGAAAGTGAGACAAGAAAGAAGTCATTTGGAATTCTCTTACCCCTTCTTTTTTCTCCTAGTTGTTTTCTTTGGGCTTCACCTTCACTATCCCTCTCCTCAGAAGCCTTCAGTTGTCTACTGAACAAAATATGGACCCTTTATCGTAGCATTTCAAGTCACTACAATTTAGCTGCTATCTATCTTTCCAACTTTATCTAATACTACTCTCTTTTCAACGTGCTAGAGATACAGACTAGGCTGCGCACCATTTTTACCCTTCTCTTCCACGTCTCTTTGTCTCTTTTTAGGCCACCTCCATCCTGCCAATATCCCTCACCTCTATTCCCACCTAAAATCCTCCATTCCTACAAAGCCCAACTTAGATACCAGGTCCTCCTTAAAACCTTCCCTGATTCCCACTACTGAAATTATTTTCTTTCCTTGCCTGACCCACCCAGTTTCCCACTTCCTGCAATTTTTCATGGGAACTTGCCTACAATTCTCCACTGTGCTTATATTTTGCTTTTATTGTAGTTTTTTATTAAAATGTTTCTGTCTCATTATATGACCAGTTTCCCAAGTGCTGGGTGGGTCTCATTCCACCTTAATGCAATGATGCTTGGTACCCTTCTCAGTGCATTGTACATAGTACGTGTTAAATAAACATTTGCTGGATGGCATTGAATTGTAGATTTGAAAGATTTTCCTTATTATCAGGAGGGTGATCATTTTATTCTAATGCCCTGTTATATACTTTTAAATAAATTCTATAACATATCATGGCATTATCATTACTGAGATTTTAAGTCTATCTGTTGCCTTTCCGCCAGGTTAGAAGGCAATCTAAGTAGATGGTAGGAGTATTAATATTTAATCTCTGTGCTTAGAAGTTACTCAGTCACAGAAATCCTGACCCAAGCTGGACTAGGTAATGTTTCAGAAGTTCATGTAGAGGGCCTCTAAATCCTCCCATTGTTTTTTTCTTGTTCCAAGATCGTCCTCAATGACAGAGCCATTCATGTGAAGCATGATTTTACTTCTGGTGTGAATGTGGAGAATACCGCCCACCCATGTGTGCGAGCCCCCTGTGCCAATGGAGGCAGCTGTCGACCCAAGAAGGATGGGTATGAATGTGACTGCCCCTTAGGCTTTGATGGACAACACTGCCAGAAAGGTAGGCACCAATAGCGTTAAAGTCTCAGCTTCTTTGCTTGGGAGTGGAGGGTGTGACAAAGACAACGAACTATTATTAGAATAAGACTATCACCTTTCACACATTGGGAGCTATTGAAAGGAGATATTGTATGTACATGTGCATCTAGTAGGGAGTGGGGGAAGGTGCAGACACTCTGGTCCATAGACTAAAACCAGTCCATGTACATAGCAGATATAACATATAATAGAGGCCATACATAGAAGCAGAGGTGCCATTATATGCAAATCTACTAAACAACTCTGTCCAATATCAGAAATATTTTAATATTAAGTATACTATTAATGAAACTAAATTATATATTCATATTTTTGGGTATTAAAGCCAACTAGAATTTAAATACTTTTTTATCAGGAGCTACTGAAGATCCAAATATAAAACTACTTGCACTAATAAACAGACAAAAAGGAGAAAAATACTCATTATAACATATTTTTGAGCTATTCAGATTTGGATAACTTGGTTTTGATCATTAAAAAAACTGCAAAAATATTTCCTTCTCAATTGCGTTTGTTTATCTGTTCAAAGTTCTTTGTTCATCTGATATATATATGTATATATATACATATATATATACATATATATATATCACAATATAGGAATGGTCTTAAATATAGATCTTGTGGCCTATGGGCCACTTGTGTGTAAACAGGCCAGTTACTGTCATTTCTGGGTCATAGGACACAGCCCTGAGAATATGTAAGCATTGAGTTCTGTATTGCTATTTACCCAAGAAGTAAAAGAAATGATATGGGATGAAAATAAGTTTTGCAGCTGACTTTTTAAGAAATGCAGTGTACTCTGGATCTCTTTTCTTTTTCCTTTTTTGATCATAAGTGGTGTTCATGGGAATCTGTGTGTAGAGAACTGTGTAAGCTTATAGATTCTGTTATCGAGTGATACATGGAGTGGCACACAGAGAAATGGATGTTTTGAAAGAAAGAAAATGACAAAAATCATAGGAGTTTGTAAATTTTGAAAACAGCAGAGAAATCTTTGCATTCTAGTACATTCTGAAAGCTACTTAGTAAACTGCAAGTGTATCTGTCATGCTTAAAGTGCCAGCTAGTGACACACAGCAGGGAAGATCAATTAACATTCTGACAAATTAATTTCTCTTTATACTTCAAGCCAGCACCTTGTTCACTCCATAAGTTGTGCTCACATTAGTCTGCCATTAGTGAATTTTTGCTACATAAAACTGTATTCATTTAGCTCTTACAAGTACGTTGGAATTCCATAAACCTTCCTGGGAGCCAAGCTCAGTTTGTACATTAATATGCTAACACCAATAAAGAAATTCATCACTGGTGCCACACTGTGAAAAGAGTGCTAGATCTGGGGACAAATGACTTGGGTTGGAATCCCAGTTCTGTCCCTTACTACCAGTGTGGACGTGAGCAAACCCTTAACTTCTCTGTTCCTCAGTTTCCTCATCTGTAAAATATGGAGGTTGGCTTTAATGGCACTTAAGAGCTCTTCTAACTCTAAATCTTTGATTCCTCAATGCTGTTTACCTTGGTACTCCACGTGCTCTGTGCAGAAGTGTGTCTGACTTAAATTGACAATTAGCCTTTGGAAAGGAAAAATAAGGAAAAGTATAGTTTATGAACCTGCTCTTTTTTTCCTGTTGTTAACATTAACTGTGATACATATATTACACATACATGTAATATATACCTGATACATGTATTTATATATCACATATATGATACCTCATGTGTATATTCTATGTATATACATGTGTATATATATTATATATATAGCATTTATGTTATAAATAGCATATATAGCACCATAATTCCATATTAAGAAAGTCATCTGTGAGGATTTGTGTACAAAGATTGAGCCTCCTGAGAAAGTCAGGGAAACCTCAAAATAGCAGCTGAGATCTGCAGGGTGTCCATGGCCTCCTGGCCTCTGCCTCAGCAGCTTCCAGCTGCCTGAAACATGGCAGGAGCATCTGTCTGCTCTGATGTACAGTATGTCTTTGTACTTCATAAATGAGAATGCCACAGCTCACAAAGTCATCTTTTATCAGTCCGCCATCACCAGGAGGGCTTGTTTATCTCGATGGCAGTTTGCATCTCATCTTTCCCACTCCCTTTTAGCATGGCATGGAAGAATTAGCAGGGTTCGGGGCTCTGACTGGGACTGTTGACAGCTTTCTTCCAGTCTTTGTACTACCTACCCTCCAGGTGAACCATTAGAATTTTTACTTTTAAATCAGTATCTGGAGATCGGATCTACATAGGAAAAAATATTGCAACAGTAAAATTTATGGCTATGATAACATTTATGAAGTTATTATCATGCGCCTAAAGTTGGCATTAAATAAAATACTTTTTAATTGATTGAGAAAAAAGCTAAGTTTCATTAAAAAATCACAAAATTCCAGAAAAAACACTTCAGAGATGATCTAGTCCAAAAAGTGTGCCAAAGCAGCCCATTCCTCTCTGGACAGCTCTGTTTAGGAGATCTTTCCTATGTAGAACCAAATCTACCTGTTTATAAGGTCCAATTATTGCTCTGACTTCTGCATTTTGGGACAAAAGCAAACAATGATAATCTCTCTTCTACATCATAACCTTTGCAAATCCTTAAAGACACCTATCATCTCCTTTTCTTCTTCAGGCTAAATATTCCCATTTACTAACTGACAATAGAAAAGACTTATGACCATTAGGTGGCCTTCAAGGTGATGATCTCTTTAGCCATGGCAATTGATGCAATGAAGAAAAAAAATTTAAGTAGCTCTCATTCCTACATAGCCCCCTTTCACTTGCACAATTGCAGATGATGACCTAGGGAAAACTGTAACACTTGTTAAAAATCACAAAAATGTATGCTGAGTGAAAAATTCTATGTGAGCTCTTTGTTCAATAACTGACAGATGGACATATTACTGGAGGGACTCCCCTGTGTCAATATTGACACCTTCACGATAAACAAAAGAAAGTTGTAACTAAGTGGTAGAATGGGTCATAGAGTTGCCTTGGAAAGACTAAAAAAGGAGTTGGATTCATTGTGTATCCAAAGGCTATAGAAAATAATATTTAACAGGACAGTTGATCATCTCATCTTGCAGTGCTCATGATATCTATATATAAAAAGAATGCCTTTGAAGAAACTGAGAAATTCAGTGAAGAACTTAAGAAGATCCTCCAGACCAAGTCAGTGTTCATTTTATCACTAACTTCCATGCAAAGCTAGGTTCAGGGGTAAATAATGAAAAATACATTGGAAAATATAGGTCAGATATAAGAAACAATAGAGGCCAAAGACTTGTAGACTACTCTGAAGTCTCACACCTATAGATCATAAAAACTTTACCAAAGAGAGTTAGAAGACTCTGTACATGTTGAATACCAAACAACATGCACAAAAAATTAATTGACTATATCTTAACAAATAGGAAAAATCTAATTATTGATATGGGACCCATTCTAGAATCTACTGAATCTATGCAAAGGTAAAAAAAAACCAACACCAAATTAGAAGAGACAATAATGATGAAAAAAGAAGACGTTCAATTGCAAAAACTTTAACCTAACCTATTCACATAAGCATTTGGTGCAAAAAAGTGGAAAAAAGAAAAAAAAAACCCTTGTCCATGATTATCACTATTTCTATCAGCTTAACTAATGTATAACAGTCATCACAACAGGGAGAACAAAAGACCCCAGAAACTACTTTAGACAGCATCTTTTATCTCCATAGCAAGCTGAGAGACACTTTAGAATAAAAACTCACTTTCAAAACAATGGAAGAGGATGGTAGACAATTGAGAATCTCATAAAACACTGAGAAGCTGTATAGATGAAAAAAAAAGTTTGCAGAAAACTTATCATGAGATGCTACCAAACCACATCATTCCCCAGAGCATTCATAGATTAATCTGACAGGAGTATAACCAAGAGATGGTATATGAAAACAATTTTTCAACATTTATCAAAATCAGTTTCCATCATCCATGCAAAAGGAGCACCGCATTTGGGGCCCTAACATCTCAATAGCCAAGAGCAATGTGAGACAGTACAAATGGTACTTGAGAAAATGAAATTGGCAAGAAAAACTGGACAATACTAAATGCAACTTGAGGAAATCTATGCTGAAAGTGTTCCAATCTTGAAAGTGTCACAATAGAGATTATTTGACAAGATGTTTAGGGGAGGTGAAGACACTAAAATAATAGAAAAAGTCACAAACAATATAAATTTCCTTCCAAAATAGCTGAATGGTTATTAAGAACTGTTGACGCATATACCAGAACTGTGGTCTGTATGGATGGAAGGCATGCCCACATGGGGTGAAATTGTAGATCTATTTATTTAAATATTGACTAATCTAAAACATTTTATTCTCAGTGGAGATAATAGGAGCAAAAAAAAATTTTAGTAGTTCTTCCTTCTCTCCATTATCTATTATCATTGTTCCTTCAATGCCAACCAATAATCCTGTTCCCTTAAAGATCTTCTTTCCTTCCTTTTTACCTTCTTTCTAGTTCTTCCTTCCTTTTCCCACTCCTCTTTCTCTTCATTCTCCTTCTCCTCTTCCTCCTCTTTCTTTCTCTCTTCCTTCCTTCCCTGTTTCCCTCCTTCCTTTTTTTTCTTCTTCCCTTCCTTACAGTCACCGAACATTTCCGTTACCCAATATGGAAGAAGAATAATAAGCAAAGCAAAAACTGTTTACTAAGTGCTTACTACAAGTCCAGCACTGCACCAAGTGCTAAGGATATAAATACAAGCAGTTCCTGCCCTCAAGCAGTTTACATTCTACTGCTTCAGATAAATTTATGAGTGGTGGACTTGAAGTCAAGAGAGACTTGGGCGTAAATCCTGGGTTTGACATTTACTAGTTGTGTGACCATGGGCAAGTCATTTAATTTCCCTAAGCCTTGTTTCCTCATCTATAAAATATCAATAATAATAATCAATAAATACTCTAGTACCTATCTCAGTGTAAGAATCCACTGAGACTATGCATGCAAAGCACCTTACAAACCTTAAATGTATGTACTTGTGCTAGGCATATAGACACATACATTTTATATATGTATACGTATATACATGCATGCATACATTCCATTATTAGGGAAACTGAGGATTTATTAGGACAGTCCAGATCTTTGAGGCTGAAATTTAGGAGGACAAGGCTTTCCCACAATATATCTCTGAGGTTATTTTCATAGACAGAATCTTGAAAACAACCTCTGGTCTCGCTCAGCAGGGTCCTTCTTATGTGTGAATGTTTTAATTTTGAGTGAGATTTCCCCCCATTCCAATCTAATGACCAAGTTGGAATTCAGAAAACCCCATGTTTCTTCACTGTTGAATTCCCAATAAAAGATTAGCAACAAATTACAGCAGTTCTTAGCCCAGTGGAACGTGCAAACCACATTAAGAAGACAACTGAGAGAGATGCCTTCTTAAACAAAAAGTTAGATTCCTCCTGGGAGGAGTTTCTGGCATCTGCCCCATACAGCATCTGGCATCTGGCAAGAGAGTGTGTCCCTAAGGATGATTGACTGGACCTCATATCCTGACCTCCTGCTGGCTAGAGGAAACCTCAGATGGATGATCAGGAAAACCCCCAACTTCTCTGTACAGGAGCCCACTGAAGGAGACATACTATGGTTGGTTCCCCTTACCAAAACCACTAGGAGGAGTTATGGGATTTTCCAGTGTTGACTCCCAAAGATCAGTTATGGGGGATCTGGGAGCCAGAGAACCAGAACTGAAGCAGGATCATAGGAATAGATAGCAAGCGTTCCTTACCACCTGACTTTCTCTCTGAAGCTTCCGGCCAGTAGTGTAAAAAGAGGTTCCCACAGCACTACCTCTGGGAGGGAGTTCATGTAGGAAGATGAGTCAGACATAGAACTTCAGGCTCCCAGTACTTCATTAAAGATCAGGACCAACCCGAGTAAAACTACTACATTTTTTCTTTGCCTTGTCTTCTACCTGAGCCTTACCCCACCACCCCACATTTCCTAATTTTCAGAATTTGCCCTATCCCTTCCCATATATAAATTTACCCATTTCAAGTCCCAAGTGTGAGAAGCTACTAGGTTAATATGTCACCCTTACTAGGCAAAACACTTGTATTCTAACAAGTGGCTTTCTAAGACCAAAAAAGTGAATCTAAAAATAGAGAAGGAGATAGAAATTGTAGGCAAGCAGGCCAATGAGTGCACAGAAAAAGGGCTTCCTCTCTGTAGGGATGTCCTCAAATCCTTTGCAACTAACTACAAATGCTCCAGCCAGTCCTGGATACTCCAGCAAATCCCTCCCTAACACCTAGGTTTTTCATATCCCTCCAGGAGTCTTTAAGCCACTTGGAAGGGTGGGCCATTCTTTGAGCACTAGGTCACTTGAGAAAGCAACTAGAATCATCCCATCCCTTTGGGTTCTCCTATACACCTCAGGCATACTTCTATGCAGTTTAGAAGCAAGCAGTACTCCGGATGATCGCTAGGTGGGGGACTTACTCCACTGACTGCTCCTTAAAATCAGGACTGATCCAGCAGAACCTTGATATTCCTGACATGGATAATGAGTTTCCAGTTGTATTGAGTAGTTTCACATCACATTTCCAGGTGCAACATACATATCTTGGGTTGTTTTGGTTTTTTTTAGTGTAAGAAAAATAGTACAGCTAAGTGGAGCAAGTGCATAGGGTGCCAGGTCTGGAGTCAGGAAGACTTCAGTTCACTTACTAGCTGAGTGACCTCAGACACTTACTAGCTGAGTGACCCTGGGCAAGCCATTTAGTCCTGTTTGCATCAGTTTCCTCATCTGTCAAATGAGCTGGAGAAGGAAATGGCAAACTACTCCAGTATCTTTCCCAAATGGGATTACCAAGAGTTAGACATGACTGAAAAACAACTAAACCACAAGGAAGAAATAGCTCCAATGCAGGTAGATTCCAAGATAAAAACTTATACAGATGAGGGGTGGGGAACCTGCAGCCCCTAGGCTACATGTGGTCTTCTAAGTGTTTGGGTGAAGCCTTTTGACAGTGTCTAAATTTTACAGAACAAATCTTTTTGTTAAGGGAATTTTTTCTGTGAAGTTTGGATTCAATCAAAGGACTGTACTTGAGGACCTAGAGGGCCATATGTGGCCTTGAGGCTGAAGGTTCCCCACCCCTGAAGGTGGTTATTTTACTCTGTTACCAGGATTTTTACTGAGCCAGTCTTCAACCTGAGAATGCCAAATCTGATCTATTAGTATATTCATTACACATATATTGTATTATTTTTAAAAAATTCACTGCTGTACCTTTTCACACACATGAAGGACTTGAGGGATGTTTAAGCTAAAGAGTGAATACTAGGATAGAGGAGAGTAGAGTATGACCACTATTTTTAAATATGAGAATTGACAGATGTGGAGGAAGAATTAAACTGATTCTTTGTAGTTTCAGAGTATAGAACCAGGATTAATGGGTGGAAGTTACTGGGAAGTAGTTTTTGTCTCATTAAAGAAATATTCCTAATATTTAGAGTTGTCCAAAATTAGAATGTGTTGTTGCCTCATGAACTTGTGAATTCTCTGTCACTGACAGTGTATGGGGGCAGGATAGGGGCAGGATTGACCATCTGTCAAAGGATGTCATAAAGGGAATGTCTTCATTGACCGGAAGGTTCAAGGTCTGCAAGATCCTTTCTCACTATTAATGCTATGAAGTAGCCAGTGTGCCTAGTGAATTTAAAAATGACTCGATTTACAAAAATTTTAATTATAGTAAACTCTGCAGGAGAAAATTCTAAGGTCTCGTCTAACTCTAAAATTCCATGCTTAATCCATGATTCATCTCATCTGCTGCATACAAAGCATATTCCTTAGCCATATACTTTGTACTAGGTCCCTAGTCTCTAGTATGGAGCCAGGCATATGGTAAAGTATTTAATAAATATTTGTCGATAGTTTTCATTAATTGATTCCTACCTTTTATGTCAGAAAGAGTCCCCCTGTCCTTTGTTCGCTACAATCCAACCCAACGTACGGTCTGTTGAAAATTCATTTGCTACTCAGATAATTTTGACTAAGAAGTCAGAGAAAAAAAGGAGGCAGCTGTCATGAATTACTTCCTTTATTTTATTATTTGCTTTTCTTTGGTTTTTTTGCACTTTCTCCATACAGATCTGAGCTACAAGCTAATTAATCCTTTACAAGCCTAGCAAGAGCTGCGCCACAAAATATCTTTTACTATTCAGTTCAACAAATATTTATTAAGTCTCTACTTCATGCAAGGCACGATGCTTAAAGGCTGGAGGGGTTCGGTCAGAGTGAAACTGTAACCCCGGACCTGGGGTCTGCTAGTAGAATGTGAGCTAGTTGGAGGTCAGGCACAATAGAATTTTGTTTTTTTTATTTGGTCCTTGAAACACAGGGTTGTGCATGGGGTAAATGCTTAAGAAATGTTTGTTGAATTGAACTTAATTGCAAGTAAATCATGTCCGATGAACATCTCCAATACTGGGATTTGTGAGCTGGTTTCTCTAACCAACTCTCCAGTCTTGCAGAAATTGCTTGGGTGGTAGCCAGGTCCAGGATCGGCTGAGCAAAGGAAGTTTATAACAATTTCTGTTGGAGCCGATGTTCAGCATTGCCTCCATCAGTGGTGTCCAACTCAAATAGCAACGGATCCCTGTGGGCCACATGTTGACTTAGAAAACCACAAATTACCATTATTTGTATGGTATTATATTTTCATTTATTTTGTTATGCATTTGCCAATTATATTTTAATCTGGTTCTGGTCACACTTGAGAAGGTTGGAGCCATAGACAGTGAGTTCATCACCTCAGACCCACATGGCAGTAATATTAGGACTCTTGCCTGGGAACTCAGAGGGATATGAGACTGACTACTGTCACGTGATTTCACAAAGACTGTGAGGTTCTGACTCTCCTTATTTTGTTTTATGCTGGCCCCTGCAGAGTGTGGGAATTACTGCCTCAACAGTAAGTACAAGAGGTCCTGCTAGGAGGGGGTTATTTAGGAAAACCCTTCCCCAGCCCTCCTCCCTTCCCCCCAGCAAACACCAGCACACTCCCACTGAAGTCTTGGGTGGCCAAACTTGGGGTTGGCCGTCCAGGAGCCATTCATATTAGCCCTTATACCTGCCTATCTATACCATCCCCAATGGAGCTGCCCTTCCCACTTACAGAAGGGCTATAGACATAGAATCTTCCTTCCTGAAAAGGCCTCTCCCTCAGAGAATGCAGGCTTGCCTCTGAGAAGAACCCAAGGAACAGCCTGCCTTGCCTTGGGGATCAACAGACAGCTGAACTCGGAGCTCTAATCCTCAAGCCTGCATTTTTAAGCCTCTCTGTGCAGGGCTGGTGTGTGACAAGTACGTTCAGACCATTTAAAGAAGTCCAGGAGAAGGTCTCTTGGCCCTGGACTTAGCATCCCTGGCCAACAACAGCAGGGATTTGGCATGGCTGTAAAATTCACCCTGGGGGCAAGCCAGAACTGGGCAGGGGCCCCTTGGTTTATGTTTAGCTCAGTTCACTTTGGAAGATTGGGTCAGAGCTGGAATATCCTTGCCCTGATTTTCTTTCATCATCAGTTATCTGAAACAAGATGCTTGGGATTCTGAGTACTTTATTTTTTCTTTCCTCCTTGGACCAGTCTTCTCTCTCTCTCTCTCTCTCTCTCTCTCTCTCTCTCTCTCTCTCTCTCTCTCTCTCTCTCTCTCTCTCTCTCTTCTCTCTCTGTGGGGGGTCTTTCTCTGTCTCTGACTGTCTCTGCCTCTGTCTTTGTCTGTCTGCCTCTCTCTCTCCCTCTCTCCTTCTTTCTCTCTCTCTGTCTCTGTCTCTGTCTGTCTGTCTGTCTCTCTCTCACTCTCTCTCTCTCTTTCCCTCTCTTTCTCTGTGTCTTTCTCTGTCTCTGCCTCTGTCTATCTGACTCTCTTTCTCTCTCTCCCCTCCCCCTCTGTCCTTCTCTCATTTCCCCCCATTTCTTTCCTTTTCCCTTTCCATCCTACTTCCTTCTCCTGTTTTTATATTTTTCTCTGTTCAGCCTCTATCCATTTTTCTGCCTACCTTTTTCTATTCTGCCTCCCCTCTTCTCCTTCCCTTGCCTTTCTTTCTTCTCGATGGCATTCTCTCTCCTTATTTCTCTGCCTCTTTTTTCCGTTCTCTGCTTCTTCTCTACCTTGACCTCTCCTCTCTTCCCCTTCATTTACATTGTTTCTACTCTCTTTTACCAACCTCTCCTTTGTTGGCTTTTTCATACTCCTTTTTCTTAGCTCCTGATTTCTTTTCCTTTTCTTTGTCTTTCCTCCCAACTCCTTTTCTGAGTCACTGGTAGCATAGCCCAGAATCTTCCATCACTGCCTGGGTGGATGCTGCAGGTCAGCCGGTTTCTTTCTAAAGTCAGACTTCCACAAAGGACAATAATACATTTTTCCCCCTGCTAATCTTTTGGAGAACCTGTACTGGCTCTACGATCATTTCAATAATCACATGACCATTCATTTAAGGATATCCTTGGATGGATTCTGGGGTAGATTATTGTCAAAGAAAAAGTCCTAATAGGCCAATGGGGATTATTTTGTCTTCCTGCCTGGGAGAAGAGCCAGATGTCCCCCCAGATACTCAACATATGGCCTGAGACCTGCTCCTTGACCTTAAAGAATGATTCTGAACAGGCCTGGTTTTGACAGATTACTCAAAGGGTGAGCAGTTGCCAGAGAGACATGCTCAGTCCAAAGAGTGGTCAGTGATACATGCATGTCAGCCCAGATAGGTGGTGGTTAGCATAGCACCATTTAGCTAAAACTGATTGACCAATAAGGAGAAAGAACCAGTGAGGGCACACTAATACCAGGCAGTCAGGATAGGTGGAAGCTGGGCAAGACAAAATAAATGTGCTGCCAAGAGGGAGGAGCTGTTGAGTTGCTTAATGTCAGACTGTCCCCAGTTGATTTTTTTAAAATTTTCCTCTCTTAAGGATGGCTGAGTGCACAGTACATGCACAATGACCTGGCACCATTTCTTAGAATTACATATCCTTCTTACCTCAATTCTGTTTTTTCCCAGCTATCACAGAAGCCATCGAGATCCCACAGTTTATTGGCAGGAGTTACCTCACCTACGACAATCCAGATATCCTCAAAAGGTATTGGGTTTCTAGGGGACTTCATTCCCTCTCCCCACTGTCCACTAAGCCTAGCATGCTCCCTCTCCTTATCTCTGCCCTTGGGAATCATTAGCCACCTGTAGAATGACACTGGGGCCTGCCTTAATTTCCCCAGTTGTTAATGATACTCCCAATTATTTTGTATTGATTTCACATCTACTCATCTCTACTTTTATTTCCCATCAGTAGACTATAAACTCCTTGAGTGCAGAGACTGTTTCTTTGTGCATGGTGCCTGGCACATAGTAGGTACTTATTAAATTGTGACTGAATTTGAATTCTCCCATTGGGGAAGTGATAAAGCTTCTAAGGGATTTCTGAGCAGGAATTTCGGGGGCTTTTACCCCTTTCATACTTGCACTATTAGGATTCTAAAATAATCTGATTAAGCCTTCTGGAAGAGGGAGAAACCTCAACCTTAAAACAAACAGACAAAAGAAATCTCTGGTCTGTGAGGCTGGAGAAAGTGGGAATATAGTCTCCTACTGTGGTAATATTTAGGATCTGGGCTACAGTAAGTTTAGGGAAAGAATGAAGTGAAGCCACTCCCTGGCTGCAGGTTGCAGCCTAACCCAGGGCAAGTGTTTTCCCAAATACACACTATTGACCACAAAGGGAATGGACATGGAAGCAGGCATGCTTGAGCTCGATGGCCCAAGTTCATACCTGTCTGATGATCAGGACCAGTGAGCAGCAGTAGCTCAGGTATTGTATGACCTCAGGCGCTAGGCAGTGAGGCTTTAACTTGGCAGAGAATCCCGTGGCCATCTTTACCTAGTGCTTAAGGATTCATCCCAGGCGGACCTCAAGTCCCATCATACACTACTTCCCACTAGAACTATGGCTGGAGTAATTCCTATAGATTTGACACAACTTATATGTCCCCCTCCCATACATGCTCTGTTTACCTGGGCAAAATGACTACCAAGGCACCACCCATAGCCTCAGCTTTGCTTTCCTGTGCCCTTTCCCCCACTTCTCCCACCTTGATGGGCCCCCCTCACTTTCAGTCTCCCAGGACACTCTGCCTCTGCCATGTCCTGTGCCCAGATCTCCACTCTCTGTTGACATATAAGTAACAGAATCATGGATTGTTATAACTGAAAGGGCCTCTCTAGTCTCACCCCTTCATTTTACACATGAGGAAACAGGGGTCAAAAATGTCAAAATAACTTGCCCAAGTTCACACAATTACTACATGACAAAGGCAGGATAATTCTTCTGAGTTCAATTTCAATATCTCTTCTAATGCATAAAATGTTACCACTCCCAGGGTTATTTGCATTTTAACAGACTAAGAGTAAACTGAAGGTATCACATTTTGATGGTAGAATTTAGTGCAATTTCACAAATTGTGCCATAGATAGGAGATACTGGGGCTCTGACTTAGCCTGCCGCTCCAGAAATATCGCAAAGGCTGGTGCCACATCTTACCCGTAGCTTGTTTGACCCCACAGATACCCTTTTAGGGATCAAGTCTAGATGCCACTCCTTTAGAAATCTGACCTGGCTTGTGATTATAGGATAGTGAAGGACCCATTTGTGGTTCCCTGACCTTGAACCATTCATTCTACCTCCCAGATCTCAGTTTCCTAATCTGTAAAATGAGGGAGTTGAACTAGAGGTCCTTATAGACTAAAACCTGTGATTCTAATTATTCTGCCTTCCCTGATCAACTGAGAGATCTCCTTGGTGTGCTCACTAATCAATATACTTGCACATTGAATCATCTGACTTTGTCTTCTGTGAAGATGCTTATACCCTGTAAGATAAGGGAAATCTAAAGAGTTCACAAGTCCCATCCAGTTTTTTTTAATCTCTGAAACGTCTCTCTGTCCCCTCCTTTCCATTCCTATTGCCACTTCCCTAACTCAGGCTCTTATTTCATCTCATCTTGAATATTCTTAAAGCCTTCTAACTCATCAGCATCCCTCAGTCTGTCCCCTTTTAAATTCATCCTTCACACCAATGACAAAACATACATCTCTGATCATTCCAGTACTCAAAGAACTTCAGTAACTCCTCATTGCTCAGTCAGGAAACCTGGGTTCAAATCCCACCCCAGACACTACTACATTTATGGAAATCAGTAAGCTGCATTTAACTGATCAGTGCCACAGTTTCCTTATTATAAAGATTAGGAAATCATTACACTACCCTTGGGTTGTTTTGAGGAACCTGCTCAGTAAACCTTAAAGCATTAGATTAATGCATT
Organism: Notamacropus eugenii; assembly: GCF_028372415.1. Lineage (NCBI taxonomy): Eukaryota > Metazoa > Chordata > Mammalia > Diprotodontia > Macropodidae > Notamacropus > Notamacropus eugenii. The sequence continues at coordinate 422,149,603 of NC_092875.1, read as the reverse complement.
ATCATTGCTGTATACTGAATAAAAACTCAGCCTTCCCCAATCTGAGTCTAACCTTCCTTTCCTATCTTATTTCATAGTATACCCTTTATATATTCCACATTTCAGCCAAACTGGGCTACATAAGATCATTGTCCTATCTTGTTCTCCCCTCTCCAGACTCAATTACTTTCTACACACCATCCTATTTATCTAAATAAACTCATTCATTAAGAAGTTGAATCAGGTAGACTAATCTTCATGAGTTCAATTCTGGCCTCAGATACTTGCTAGCTTTCTGACCCTGGGCAAGTCACTTAACCCTGTTTGCCTCAGTTTCCTCATCTGTAAAATAAGCCAGAGAAGGAAATGACAAACCATTTCAATATCTTTGCCAAGAGAACCCCAAATGGGATCACCAAGAGTCAGGCACATCTGAAATGACTGAACAATAACGACAGACATTTACTGTGTGCATAGGCATGGGGGCAGATTCAAAGATTGTAAGTTGTCACTCCTACCCTCATGAAACTAACACTCTAGGAGGAGGATCTCACACACACACACACACACAAACACACACACACACACACACACTTATACCACACGATTTTACTTAAGCTCTTTCTAGGGCTGCAAAACAAAATGTTCTTCAAGGTACAAAGTAAAATCCTTGTCAGTGGTGATGGGGATAAGATGAGACTTCTTGGAGCACAGCATAGGCTTCAAGAGCAAAGCATCTTGTGGACACAGAGCAGCAGTAGCACAGAAGCTGGAGAGCACATGTCATGTTCAGGGGAGAGAGAGGAGAACAGTTTGGCAAGGGGAATAGGATGTGGAGGAGTGTAATAGATAAGGCGGGTACCAGATGGTGAAAGGTCTTAAATGCCAGATAAAAGAGTCAGAACTTTACTTGGTAAGCAACAGGGACTTTTTTCTTTTTTGCATAATTAACCACAGTCTTATTAACCACAGGTAATCAGGATCTGAGCTAATGTGCCTTCCATCAATGTGAACAAATAGGGCAGTTTAGAGGGAATTAGGGTCAGCCTGGTGATGAGTAAAATGCTGGGCCTCATCAGGAAGACTCACTTTCCTGAGTTCAAATCTGGCTTCAAACACTTCCTAGCCATGTAATCCTGGGCAAGTCCCTTAACCCTGTTTGCCTCAGTTTCTTCATCTGTAAAAATGAACTGGGGAAGGAAAATGGCAAACTGCTCCAATATCTTTGCCAAGAAAACACCAAATGGAATCATGAAGAGTCAGACATGAATGGAGAAAAAAAGCAACAGAAGGAGGGACTGACATAAACATGGTTTGTGGAGAGGCTGAACAAGGCCATGGTAAATTGTGAACTCTTTGAGGGATGGTTCTATACTGCTTTTTTTCTTTGTATTCCTAGAGCTGGGCACATAACAAGTATTTCAATTCCATTTAAGAAACATTTATTGAATTGAAGTAGCTGAGGTTGATGGAAGACTGACCAGTCCCTAGCTCCGCTAAGGCAAGAGGGAGTTCATTGTCTTCCTGGGGTCAGAGGCTTCTCCCAACCTCAGTCCCAGAACTCAGAGCCCTCCTTGCCTGAGCCCAGCTCTTCTGTTCTGGTTTATTCCACTCTCTATGCCAACACTTCCAAATTCTAGGGATCCAGATCTCTTTTCATGGTTCTCTCTCCCCTCCCATTGCCCTTCATGAAGGTCTTACCCTTCACCTACTTGGAGTATGGTGGTAGCTATACTATCCCAATCTGAGGTGGCCCACCAAGGCCTTGTACCTCAGAGTTTCTGCTACTGTGTCCTTTGGTACCTAAAACAGAAAAAAAAAGAAAAAAACAATACCTGAGGCTTGTCCTTCCCAAAGATGGTTAGCAGAGAGAAGCTACTAAAACACTCTTTAATACTTCCATGGAGCAGGGAGCCTTAGCCTGGAGTATAAATGCCTCTGTGTATAAGGGGGCACGTTATACAGCAGAGCTTTGCTGTGATGGCAACAGACTGGTTTAAGCCAACAAGCTGATTTCCACAGCAGTGGCACAATTCCAGAAATTCTGTTTTTAAAGGAGGGGTTAGGTAAAAACTCCTGGCAAGTCGTAGTGTTCAAAATGGAGACTCACAGACCTCTTGCTCAAGGTTGGAAGGCAAGATGGTGTTCATGGAGAACAGATGTTAATGGACTAATGCATTCAATCAGACTTTTTTTTCACTTCTCTTCTCTCCTCCCATCTCCTCCCCTTTTCAGGGTGTCAGGATCCCGTTCTAATGCCTTCATGAGGTTTAAGACAACAGCCAAAGATGGGCTGCTGATGTGGAGGGGAAACAGTCCCATGAGACCCAACAGCGACTTTGTTTCCCTGGGTCTTCAGGATGGAGCCCTTGTGTTCAGGTAAATAATGAACCATTAGAACTGGAATTGGTGTTATTATTGCCAAGGAATATACAATGTGGGAGGAAGGATCTCAAGATATGAAATTCTGTAAACCTGAAGAAAGTGGTGGTTGTTTCACCTTAGTATTGATCGGTTATTGAACCAAAGAAAGAACATTTGATCTGCAGTGAGAGATTCTCAGTTCAAGTACTCCTGGCTCTAACATTTGCTGCCTATGTGACCTCAAAAACTGTCAATTCATTTCTCTGGGTCTCTATTTATCCATCTGTAAAATGGGGTCATACTGTGTGACCTCTATGGTCCCTTCCAGCTCACCCTCTGTGGTTTGCATGTATATCTTTTCATTTTCTTTCCTTCACTTTCTGACCTCTCCTAGCATGTTGCTGTTTTACATAAACTAATTCCTCCTTTCTACTTCCCTTCAGGAGATGTAAGTAGAAGGAAGATGTCTGTGGTTTTTCAGACCACAAAAGCGTGGCTATCCCCATGTCATGCCATGTTTTAGGGCAATGGTGTTGAACTCAAATAGAAATGAGGAGGATCCCTCTGTAGGATGCATATTGACTTAGTTTTAAAATGTAATGTGAAATCTATTTTATTGTGTTTTTTTAATTTTATTAAATATTTCCCAATTACATTTTTAACCTGGTTTGCTACACTCAGGAGGGCTGTGTGCCTTGTTTAGAGCAATAACACTGATGTGCTTGAGAAACTCCTCTGACTCTCTAACCTCCCATTGAGGATCATCTATGAGAAGGAACCTTAGAAGTCATTTATTTCAACCCTTCCTTTTACAGAAAGAGAAACTGAGGTAGCATGTAGCAAGTGACAGAGCTGAAATTTGAAGCTTGCCTCTTTATCTTTACAACATGTTCTTTCTGTTCTACCGCATGGCTTCCCATCTTTTCTATCTTTCAGACTTTTACTTACTCCCAACACTGCAGTCCCTCTGCTCCAGTCAAGCAAAGCTCACTCTAAAGTCACCCCTTCCTGACCTCACTGGAGCTATTTTCCCCTGCCTAAAGGGACACACCCCCTTCCTTTCCACCAGTCACCTTTCTAGTTTCTTTAAGACCCAAGGCAATAGTCACCTTCTCCAAGAAACTTCCCTAACACACCACCATGCTGACATAATTACCCACCCATGATTCTCAAAGACTCTGAATTTCCTTACATTTCAATAGATAGAGCTCTAGGCCTGGAGGGAGACCTGAGTTCAAATTTGGCCTCAGATACTTACTGTGTGATTCTGGACGAATCACTTAAACGCTATGATAAATGTGATATAAATACATTTTGTCATTGTTTCTCAGTTGTTTCAGTCGTGTCCAACTCTTGGTAATCTTGTTTGGGGTTTCTTGGAAAAGATACTGGAATGGTTTGCCATTTCCCTATCACTTACTACCTGCGTGACTTTGGGCAAGTCACTTAACCCCAATTGCCTCATCCTGGGTCGTCTCCAGTCATTCTGATGAATATCTGCTCACTGGATTCAGATGGCTCTGGAGGAGAAGTGAGGCTGGTGACCTACACAACCCTCCCTCCCTCAAAACAAAGTCAAGTGCAAGTCATGTCATTATTTCTCTGATGGCATGGTCTTCTCTGGAAATGAAGGATGAACACACACAACCCAACTCATTTTACAGATGAGGAAACTGAGACAAACAGGATTAAGGGACTTGGGCAGGGGGACATAGCTAGTAGTAAGTGTCATATGCCAATGTTGAACTCAGACATTCCTAACTCCATGCTCAGCATTCTATCCTCTCCTACTCCAGTGGGTCCCTCTTCATTTGTAGAAAGGAAATAATGATTCATGATTACCCACCCTCACAGGGTTGTGGAGAAAGTGCTTTATAAAGCTTAAAAGTGTTACACAAATATGAGTGGCCATTTGTTTTTGTTACCTTGGTTACTGTTGAATTTATCAAATGGACATAGATGATTCAATCTGGAGGGGGAATAGAGAAAGGTGATCACACACACATACACACACACACACACACACACACACACACACACACATACACACATGTGATCATCAGGTCTCTGCCTGGACATCTCGGCTCCTGCCAAATTGTAAATTTCTTGAGGGCAAAAATTGGATCTTCCATTTGTTTGCAACCTAGTCCAGATCTGCCCCGAATGTTTCTGAATTAAGTCAAATTGAAAGAGAATGGAAGAGGAACATGACAAAGACGTGCTACTACAGAAGCTTTGCTTCCTGGAAAGAGCAGGAGAGGTTTGAGGTCTAAGTAGGGATTCATTCTTTCCAGCCTCAGAAAGTTTTGTCTGTGCCTCTGCTACTACTAATTGTTATGAAATTTTATATATTCTGTATATTGCCATATGGATGGTTAAGTGGTACGGTGGATGGAGGAGCTGGGTCTGGAGTCAGGAAGACTCATCTTCCTGAGTTCATATCTGGCCTCAGACTTGCTCATGGTGATACAACTAGTAAGTGTCTGAGATGGGATTTGAACTCAGGACTCAGGATTTGAACTTCCTGACTCCAAGTCTACCACTTTTTGTTCTGCCTCAGACTTCCTAGCTATGTGACCCTGGTCAAGTCCCTTAATCCTATTTGCCTCATCTCTAAAGTGAACTGAAGAAGAAAATGGCAAACCACTCCAGTATCTTTGCCCCAAAACCTCAAATTGGGGTCACAAAAGGGACAATGACTAAACAACCATGCTATATAACCATATATAAGACCTCTCTGTTGGAAGTGGGGGTGGGGTACTGTGATTTTTAAGAGGCATTTTGGCTGCAAAGAGATAATAAGCTGTCACTTCTCCAATATGCAACAACATTTCGTTAGCCCCGACTAGTAACTCGTGCTGATTCAATTCAGTTCCAAAAGCGTTTTTTTCTTGCTGCTCAATCCTTTTTTGTAGTCATGTCTGACTGCGCTTTTCTTGGCAGAGATACTGCAGTGGTTTGCCATTTTCTTCTCCAGCTCATTTTTACAGATGAAGAACTGAGGGCTTCCTCCAGGTCCAGCACTCTTTTTCACTATGCCACCCAGCTGCCCAAGCATTTTTAAAACACCTACTGTGTGACAGTATGCAACAGTACAAAAAGTGCTAGACTTAGTCAGGAAGACCTGGGTTCCAGTCCCACCTCACATATTTACTAGCTGTGTGACCTGGGCAAGTCTCTTAACTTTTCTGAGCCTGTTTCTTCATCTGTAAAATGAAGGGGTTGGACTAAATGACCTCTGAAGTCCCTTCTAGCTCCAGCACTATGAGCTGAGGCCCTGTGTTAGGTGCTAAGAATATAAAGACAGAAAAGACGGTCCCTGCCTGGGAGCAGTTTGCATTTTACTTGGGGGTGAGAAAGAGAGGGAAATGACATGTACACAGATAAGTAAATGCATAATATGAATATATAAAGTAAAAGCAAAGGAATTTTCAAGGTGAGGAGAGAAAGCACTGAGGGAGAATGGCCCCTGAGATGCGCCTTGGACGGAGTCAGAGATTCCAAGGGGAGCACACTTACTGAGAGAGCACTTTGATTGCTGGAGATGTAAAGCTCTTGTGAGATTCAGCTTTGCTGCATTCACTCACATCAGCCGTATTCCCTTCTGCCCCCCTGGTCCCCAGACTGCAAACACCAAGCCCAGCACAGCCGAGTTTAGGTTTCAAGCTCCTTGCTGGAACGCCATTTTCTTGTGGTTTTCCTGTGGTTAACCTTGCAAAAGGCCTTAAGTGCATGATTGTGCCCAAAAACGGGAACTGAAACAGTAGCTACTGCTCCGGGTGAGAACCTGCCCACTTTCACCCCAAACTGACAGCTGAAAGCTATCCACCTTCAGCCATGGAGTGGGATAGTACAATTATGGGGAGACTTGATCCCCATAGTGCAACAGGCCAGGCCCCCAGCCCCTTAACAGGCCAGCCCCACCACAGCCCCTTAGCAGGCCAGGCCCTCCCCCAGCCCCTCAGCAACTCTTCTCCTCCTCCCACCCCCACCCCTTAGAAGACCTGACTTGCTCTCACACTAAGGACCCTACAACACCCACCTCCCCCCACTTTCTCCAATCTCTTGACACCTTTCTGACGACTCCCCTCTCTCCCAGACACATCTGGTTTATCATAATTTCTTTCTCAAGTTTCCAAAAATTGATCATAAAGTGTTTTCCTCTCAGCTGGTGGTACAGGTTATATCCTCTGTATGAAAGGCACATCACTGCAGATATCCAGCTGACCCAAGCCAAAGGCTCACTCCCCCATCACCAATCCCTTCTTCTCTGCCCTCCTTCCCATTCTACCTGTTTGGCACCTGGAGCCCGGTCTACTTGTGAGGTTGGGAGGTGGGGACCTGGGAGTGGGAGGGTAAGGTCTTCTGTGAACCAGAGCAACACTGAGCAGAATAGAAACTCCAGGAGGTGGGAAAGGAGGGGAAGCATATAGTGCAGTGGAAAAGGCACATGGCACCATATTTGAAGTCAGAAGAGCCAAATTTTAATATCTTTGGGGTACAGTTTCCACATTTGTTAAAGAAAGGGAATCAACTAAATGGTCTCTCTAGGCTCTTCCAGCTCTAGACCTTATGACAGAGGTTGTGTGACTTGCCTAGGGTCTCAGATCTAGGAAGTGTCTCAGGCTAGATTTGAGCTAAGGTCTTTGTGACTGGGTCCAGTACTCTATCCACTGCTCAGCCAATTAGCTGCTTCTGTGGGGGCCATCTCTGGTCATCTTGATCTGTATCTAGCCACTGGACCCAGATGGCTCCAGAGGAGAGAGTGAGGCTGGTGACTTTGCATAGCCCTCCTTCTCTTAAATCTAATTCATTTGCAAGTCATGACGTCTCCTTCCTGTCGCCATCGGTCCTCTGAGAACAAAGGACAGACAGCAACAGCTGCCTCTCTACAGGTAGTACAATTCAGTTTTCATACTAATGAGGATTCACGTGTAAATAGCAAAGTCAGGTTTTGAACCCAGGTCTTTTGACTAAAGATCCACTGAAATATGATCTCTGGCATCAATACTGCCCTCCCTTCCTTCCTCTCAGGAAAGGGATTCAGCTCCTTGCCTTCTTCCCCATCTATTTCTTTGCTCCTTCAAAAGCAACATGTTTAGTAGGGGTTAGTCCAAAACACTAGGGGCAGCTAGGTATCTGGTGCAGTGGATAGAGTGCCAGGCCTGGACTAAGGAAGATTCATCTTCATGAGTTCAAACAAATCTGCATCAGACACATACTAGCTGTGTGACCCTGGGCAAGTCACTTAACCCTGTTTGCCTCAGTTTGCTCATCTGTCAAATAAGCTGGAGAAGGAACTGGCAAACCACTCCAGTATCTCTGCTGAGAAAACAGTCAGACATGACTGAAAGGACTAAACAACAGAAATCAGGAAGAAGTCCTAAACACTCCAATGGAAATAAGGAACAGGGGAGGTTTAATAACAGATGGGAAGGGGAAAGTTTAGAAGTTACAAAGGTTCTTATGGATTTGGGCTTGTAATTCTCCTTTGCACTGGCTACAGAGAAGTGTATAGGTATGATAAATTATGAAAATCAAGTAAGATCACATGGAAAAGCTTTGGAAATAAAAGGCTAGACAAATATGAGACTGGGACTGAGGTTCTGTAAACTTTCAAGCACTATACCTATGAGAGCAAGCATTGCCCTTGGATGGCACTCAGCAGGACCCAACACACTGGAAAACCGAGCAACAGCTGGAATCTTTTCCCGGTAGTCATCAACCTGCCTGAAGGGATTAAACCTCTTAAGCTGAGATGGGCATTGTGAAAAACTCCTAAGTCTCTGTGTGAGGCCAAATTATAAAGTATTTCTTTCAAGGAAAGTTATCCCTCTGGTGATATTCTCATGCACCAGAGAAAACAGTGATTTTGTAGTGCGGTTGGTTTTCTGCCCACCAGTTTCTCAGTCCTGCCTCTTATTCATTCTCTCACTCATTTATTCATTCAAGAATCATTTGGCCAGCAAATAATGAAATCTGTGGCTACATCTAAGCAGCCCCAAACAAGAAACCACTTGATAAAGGGGGAGAATAGTATTGGAAAAATACAAAAACACAACAGAGAATTTTTCCAGGAACAGAGGAGTAGTCTGACCCCATGGTTTCATTCCAGGTAGTCTTATTCCAGCCTCAGACACTAACTTACTTTGTGACTCACTGACCATTAGACCTCTCTGACCTGTGGTCATTAATGAGATGACTTCTATGTGGTTTTGTAGTCCCTTTCTCTAGGGAAATTGAAGGCTTTAGAAGAGCAGTTCTCAAACTTTAAATAAAACGGGATAGAATTCTTACAGTAAAATCTCCCTAAATGATTTTTTTTTGGAAAATGCCTACTGCTAATGGGAGCTAACGATGTTTTGTTTCATTTTTTCTCTTAACCTTCCACTGATGCAGGTCAGCAACTTATTTACAATGTGGTCTTAAAGAATTATAGGGGGTACTGAGAAGTTAAGGGACCTGTTCCTGGTCATACAGCCAGTATGTCATAGACAGGCATGAACCTAAGTGTTCCTGACTCCCAGGCCATCCTTTTCCCCTCTATGTCATGCTACTTTTCACTGAATCTTTTTGTCCTACTCAAGTCTCTCACAGCATCTCCTCCCCCACTTTCATACTTCACCTTAAAAATTGAGACCAGTTGCCAAAAAGCCACCCATTCTACCCTACTCCTCAAGTCACTTTATTCAGACATCTTCCTCTATCTCCTGCCTTTACTCTGGTTTCAGATAAAAAGACACACCCTTTCTCCTTGCTAAGGCAAAGTCCTCTACATGTGTCCTTGATCCCATTCCCTCCCAAGTTCTCTGTTGAATTGTCCCCACTATCACCTTCTCGTCTTTCCTTTTCTTCTCCTCCTTCTCCTTCTTTCTCTCTCACTCTCTCTCTACGTATATATATATATATATGTATGTATATATATATGTATGTATGTATGTATGTATGTATGTATGTATGTATGTATACCCATTCCCTACTGCCAGCAAATGCTCCCATGTACCCCCAATCCCTAAAACACCTTTACTTGATTTGGTCAGCACTGCTAACTATGGTCCTATATCTCTCTAAATCTTCTTCATCATCTTATAATTTCATCATCTCTAAACTCATTGAGAAAATTATCTACAACTGAAGACTCCACTTCCTGTCCTCTCAGTCTCTCTTAAACCCTATCATCCAGCTTTTGGCTTCACTCACTGCACTGTCCATAAATATCGGTGATCTCTTAATTGTTAAATCTAATGGACTTTTCTCAATCCTGACTTTCCTCAACTCTGGCAGCAGTTGTCACTGTTGATCAATTTCTCCTCCTGGATATTCTCTCCTCTGCAGGTTTTTATTATAGTTCTGTCTTTCTACTCATCTTACCATGCTAGCATCCTGTGTTTTTTAGACAGACTTCTAGCAGAAAAAAGTCTTCTGTACTTGTTGCCTCCACTTTCTCTCCTCTTGCTTTCTCAATCTCAGTTCTCTTCCTTCTGAATCTTAAAGGGAGTAAGGGATTCTGTGAGACAGAGATGAGGTAGAAGTACATTCCATGCCTGGGAGACAGACAGATCAAGAACATGGAAATAGAGAATAGAGTGTCTGCTCTAAGGAATATCAGAATAGCCAAATTGGTAGATGGTAGAAGCAAGAAAGTGAATGATATGTGACCACAAGGTGGAAAGGTAAGCTGGAACTGAATTGTGAAGGGTTTTAGAAACCAAATAGAGGAGTTCCTATTTTATTCTATATGAAAGAGGAAGCTTTGTGAGACAACAGGGAATTTATGCAGTAGGGAAGTGGCTTGGTCAGTATCTGCACCTAAGGAGAATCACTTTGGTAGATTTATGGAGGATGAACTGAAGTGGAGAGAGATATGGCAGGGAGACTGAGAGGCCATTTCAATAATTTAGGCAAGAAATTATAAGAACTGGAACTAAGGAGCTTGTTGTGGATAGTGAGAAAGAGGTAAATTCAAGAAATGTTCTAGAAATAAAAATGACAAAATGTAGGGTGAAAGAGAGTAAGGAATTGAGGGTAACATGAAAGTTGTGAACCTGGGAGACTGGAAGAATGGAGATTCCCTAAACAGAAAAAGAAGAGTGAATGTGGGGTGAATTGGCAAAAAGGAGGCAAGGCAATGAATTTTGTTTTGGATATGTTGAGATGTCTATGGGATATGTAGTTTGCAGAACTAGCGCATGCAAGAGAGACTGGAGCTAGAAAAATGGATCTTCGAGTTATTTGCATGGAGATAAAAACTAAATCTATGGAAGTTGATGAATTTATCAAAGAAATAATGTAAGGAGTGAAGAGAAGGAGGCCCAAGACAGAGCCAGGGGCTGACGGTGTGATGATAGCCAGCAAAGGAGATTGAAAAAGAACAGACAGCAGACAGGATGAGAACCAGGAGAAAGTAGTTACAGGAAAACCCAGAGAGAAGAAGATGATCGGTAGGGTGAAAGAGTACAGAGAAGTCAAGAAAGATAAGGTTTGAGAAAAGGCCATTAGATTTGACAATTAAGGGATCACAGGTAACTTTGGAGAGATAAATTTCAGTTGAGTGATAGTCAAAGCCAGACTATAAAGGACTGAGAAATGAGTGAAAGGAGAGAAAGTGAAGGCAACAGGTAGAGGAGACATTTTTTTCCTAGGAGTCCATCTAAAAAAGGTAAGAGAAACATAGGATATTGTGATGAGATGGGTAGAACTATAGAAGGTACTTTAGGGTTTTTTTTTGTTGTTTGTTTTGTTTTGGGAACGGAGGAGACTTGGGCATTTTTGTGGGCAGCCAGGAAAGAATCAGTAAATAGGCAGAGACTGAAACTCAGAAAGAGAGGACATAATCTTCAGGAGAAGAGGAGATGGAGGAGGAGACCAAGAGCACATTTAGAGGGGGCAGACTTTGTGAGAAGGACCAGCTTATTATCAGGAGACTAGAGAACAAGAGGAGAGTGGAGAATTATGTTAAAATGTTTTAAGATGAAGAGGAAGAAGAGGGAGTTCAGGATGAATTAATGAATAAAAAGCATTTATTAAGCACTTACTATATGCAAAGCACTGTGCCAAGTGCTGAAGACACACATACAGAGTGAGAAAGGGCCTGCCCTAAAATGATTATATTCTAATGGGGGAGACACAGATAGGGGAGTGGTGTCCAACAAGAGTTGTTTTCATCTGGTAAGTCACGAAGATGGTCAGCTGATGAGGCAGTTGATGTGACACACCCTTTCCAGTAATTGATTTGATTATGGGTCCAGAGATGGAAAAGCAGGGAGAATGATACGCATTTGTTGGAAGGATGGATATTAAGAAAATATCTGAAGTATAGAATGAATCATGGTTAGAGATGGCCTAGGTAAGAGTGGCCCATGAGAGACATTGTCTAATCAGGACTGTTGGAGCCTAGGAGTGAGAGTTCTGGAGCTGAAAGAGGAAAGTCTTCCAGGGTATGGTCTCTTATCTAGAAAGTTTATTGGCAAGGTGAATAGCAAGAAGATGGCTAAGGTGTAGCCTTACATGGCTGGAACTGGCATGGAAATAGTAGGCCACAAGAGGCAAAGGCCACAGGGCAAGGATTCTGGAACTGAAAGGGTTAAGCCTCCCAAACTAGGGAGTTTGAGATGAAGTACTTAGTAGAGTGGGTCATGGAGGGGGAGGTTAGGAGAGGGAGGCTAGAAGGTGAAGGAAAAGGAGGATAGAATAGAAGAGAAGTTTAGGGAGGCATAAAAGGACCAGTTTACTGCAGTGAAGGTCCATTTGCAATAATATTGTAATGAATCCAATCAGCCTTGTTCCATGACTTCCTCAGTGACATGTGAATAGGAGGAGAAGGAACTCTTAGGAGTATTCTGTGGTTGGGATTTGGCAAAATATGAATATCAACAGAACCAACGGATGCAGACAGTCTAGATCGGAGGGCAGTGTTTAACTAGCATGGAAGGGAGGTAGAGTAAAGATGGTGGAGAAAAAGGCAGCAACTAGCCTGAGCTCTCTCCCAGACCTCTCCAAACACCTTTAAACGATGCCATAAAAGAATTTCTGGAGTGGCATAACCCTTAAAAGGATGGGGTGAAAAAATTTTCCAGCCAAAGGTAACTTAGAAAGTCAGTAGGAAAGGTCTGTTGCATCTAGATGAGAATGGAGCACAGTCCAGAGCAGGGTGCACTAACACAGACCCAGATGACACTGCAGGAAACCAGAAACAGGCCTTGGGAGTCACTGAATCACCACTGCAGCAGCTGCTTGCTAAACTCTTGGCCCACAGACAATAAAAGGGATTGAACAACTGATCAAAAGGAGGTTACAGGGCTCTCTTTGCTAGCACTGAGACAGGACCCTTGTTTCTTTGCCCACACTCAGATCCGGGTCAAAGGCCTGGGTAGCATTAGCATACCAGAGTTTATAGCCTCAGTGGAGTCTCACAGTTTCAGGGCAGAAAAGAGCGACTGTGGTCACTCACAGACCAGACCAGAGGCTAGGAAAGTAATAAACACACCTCTTTTTAGATCATACCACCTTGGAAGAACTGAAAACTTACTGGTCCCTAGAAGTATCTCTGAAATAATACTTGCACAAAACCCTTGAAGCTTTTATTCTTTAACAAAGAGTGAAAAGTCAAGAAACAGACTGGAAAAATGAGTAAACAACAGAAAAAATTCTGACCATAGAAAGTTACTATGGTCACAAGGAAGATCAAAACACACACTCAAAAGAAGATAAAAAAGTCAAAGCTCCAACAACCAAAGCCTCCAAGAAAAGTATGAATTGGTCTCAGGTGATGGAAGAGCTCAAAAAGGATTTTAAAAATAATGTGAGAGAGGTAGCAGAAAGATTGAGTCTTTAAGAGAAATGAGAGAGATGTAAGATCTTGAAAAAAGAGTCAACAGCTTGGTAAAAGAGACACCCCCAAAAAAATACTGAAGAAAATAACACCTTCCTTACAAAGCAGAATAGGCCAAATGGTAAAAGAGATTTAAAAAATTCACTGTAGAAGAAAAACTCTTTTAAATAAAATTAGCCAAATGGAAAAGGTGGTACAAAAGTTCACTGAGGAAAATAATTCCTTAAAAACTAGAATGGAGCAAATGGAAGCTAATGACTTTATGAGAAATCAAGAAACAATAAGACAGAATTATGAAAAAGAATGAAAATAGAGAAGATTGTGAAATATCTCGCTGGAAACACAACTGACCTGGAAAATATATCCAAGAGAGAGAATTTTAAAATTATTGGACTACCTGAAAGCCATCATCAAAAAAAGAGCCTAGAAGTCATCTTTCAAGAAATTATCAAGGAAAACTGATTCTCAAACCAGAGGGCAAAACAGAAATTGAAAGAATTTACCAATTGTCTCTTGAAAGAGATCCCAAAATGAAAATTTCCAGGAATATTATGTCCAAATTCCAGAGCTCCCAGGTCAAGGAGAGAATATTGCAAGCAGTCAGAAATAAACAATTTAAATATTGTGGAGCCCCAGTCAGGATCACACAAGATTTAGTAGCTTCCACATTAAAGGATCAGAAGGCTTGGAATATGATATTCTGGAGGGCAAAGGAGTTAGGATTGTAACTAAAAATCGCCTACCCAGCAAAACTGAATATAATCCTCCAGGGGAAAAAAATGACTATTCAATGAAATAGAGGACTTTCAAGCATTCTTGATGAAAAGGCCAGAACTAAATAAATAATTTGATTTTCAAATACAAGACTCAAGAGAAGCATAAAAGGGGAGTTGGAATTTGGGAGGATGCCCATTAGTTGGGTAATGGCTGAACAAATTGTTCTATGTGATTGTGATGGAATACTATTGTGCCATAAGAAATGATAAACAGGATGTTCTCAGAAAAATCTGGAAAGACATGAGCTGATGCAAAGTGAAATGTACTATTACAAAGTAACAGCAATATTGTGAGATGATCAGCTGTGAATGACTTCACTGTTTTCAGCAATACGATGATCCAAGACAACTCTGAAGGACTTATGATGAAAAATGCTATCCACCACCAGACAAAGAACTGATGGTGTCTGAAGATAGATTGAAACATACTTTCTTACTTTATTTCTCTTGAGTTTTTTTCTTTTTTGGTCTAAGTTTTCTTTCACAACATAATTAACATGCAAATATGTTTTGCATAACTACATATGTATAATCTACATTAAATTACTTGCCTTATCAATGGTGAAGTGGGGAGGAAGGGAAGAAGAGGGAAAATTTGGAACTCAAAGTTTTAAAAACAAATGTTAAAAATTGTTTTTACATATAATTGGGAGAAATAAAATACTAAATAATTTTTTTAAAAAAAGACTGGAAGAGAAGAAATTGAAATCAGAGGAGGAGAACTGGCCTGAGAAAATATTGAGGAATGGAGGATTGGAGGCATTGATAAGGATGAAAAATAGGTTTAGGAAGGATAATGTAAAAGGAGAGATGGAATGAGAGGAAGTTTTAATGAGAAAGGGAAATGTCTAAGTTATACATTAATTACATAAGTTTTACTTTAGTTTCATAAGTCAGCATTTGGGGATTATTCTAGCTCATCACATTTTCTTTTTTATAGAAAAAGTTCTATTTTGGTATGACCCCTTCACCTATTAATTGTTCTTTAAATGTTTGTTAGAATTTACTTGTAAATCCATCTGGCCCTGGAGCTTTTTTCTTAGGGAGTTCATTGATGGTTTCTTCAATTTCTTTATCTAAAAGGGGTTTAAGTATTTCATTTCCTCTTCAGTTAATTTGAGAGGTTTATATTTTTGTAAATATTCATCCATTTCACTTAGATTGTCAAATTTATTGGCATACAGTTGGATAAAATAGCTCCCAGTTATTGCTTTAATTTCTCCTTCATTGGTGGTGAATTCAGCCTTTAGATTTTTGATGTTAATATTTTGGTTTTCTTCTTTCTTTTTTTTAAAGTCAAATTAACCAAAAATTTATCTACTTTACTGTTTTTTTTTCATAAAACCAGCTCTTAGTTTTATTTATTAGTTCAATGAATTTTTTACTTTTCAATTTTATTAATCTCTCCTTTGATTTTTCAGAACTTCTATTTTCATATTTAATTGGAGATTTTTAATTTGTTCTTTTTCTAGCTTTTAAAATTGCATACTCAGTAAAATTCATTGATCTCTATTTTATTCATGTAAGCATTGAGAGATATAAAATTTTCCCTATGTACTGCTTTGGCTGCATCCTGTAAATTTTGGTATGTTGTCTCATTATTGTCATTATCTTTTATGAAATTATTGATTGTTTCTTTGATTTATTGTTTGACCCACTCATTCTTTAGGATAGATTAGTTTCCAAATAATTTTTAGTCTGTCTTTCCATGGCCCTTTGTTACATGTAATTTTTACTTCATCATGTTCTGAAAAGGATGCATTTAATATTTCTGCCCTTCTGCATTTGAGTGTAAGGTTTTTATGCCCAAATACATGGTCACTTGTATGTAGGTGGCATGTACTGCTGAAAGAAAGATATATTCCTTTCTATCCCCATTCAGTTTTCTCCAGAAATCTATCATATCTAACTTTTCGAAAATTCTATTCACTTCCTTAACTTCTTTCTTATTTATTTTGTGGTTTATTTATTTTCTAGATTTATCTGAAGTTCTGAGAGGGGGAGGTTGATGTCTCCCACTCAGTTAACTTCTGTAAGAATTTGGATACTATACCACTTGGTGCACATAGATTTAGTTTTGATTGTATTTCATTGTCTATGCTACCTTTTAGCAAGATGTCATCTCCTTCTTTATCTCTTTTAATTACATCTATTTTGGCTTTTGCTTTCCCTGAGATCAGAATTGCTAGCCCTCCTTTTTTTTTTTTTACTTCAGTTGAAGCTGAACATATTCTGCTCCAGCCTTTTGCCTTTACTCTGTGTGTGTCTCTGCTTCAGATGTGTTTGTTGTAATCAGCATATTGTAGGATTATGTTTTTTAATCCACTCTGCTATCTGCTTCCATTTTATGAAAGAGTTCATCCCATTCATATTCACAGTTATGATTGCTAGCTGTGTATTTCCCTCCGTCCTATTTTTCCCCTGTTTATATTTTTCTCTTGGTGGTGCAGTAGATAGAGCACCAGTGCAGGAGTCAGGAGGACCTGAGTTCAAATCTCACCTCAGACACTTGACACTCAGTACCTGTGTGACCTTGGGCAAGCCACTTAACCCCAATTGCCTCATCCTGGGCCATCTCCAGTCATCCTGATGAATATCTGGTCACTGGATTCAGATGGCTCTGGAGGAGAAGTGAGACTGGTGACCTGCACAGCCCTCCCTCACCCAAAACAAAGTCAAGTGCACGTCATGTCATCATTTCTCTGATGGCATGGTCTTCTTTGGCAATGAAGGATGAACACACACACAATACTCTCTCCTTTCACCCTATCCCTCCTCACCAGTGTTTTGCTTTTGACCACCGCCTCTTCTAATCTGCCCTCCCTTCTATAAGCTTCTCCCCCCTTTTCTTTTCCCCATCCCTTCTTCCCTATAGGGCAAGATAGATTTCTTTACTCAATTGACTGTGTACATTATTCCCTCTTAGAGCCAAATCCAATGAGAGTAAGTTTCAAACAATGGGAGAGTTCTATTTTAAAAGACTATTTTGTTTGTGGATGCCTCTGTAATCTTGCCAGAAGCATAGAGCTATTTTACAAAAGCTGGCAACCTAACCCACCCTGAGCATCCAGGTCACTAGAAGTTAATCCAAATTAGAGTTCATATTATGTTCATCTTTGTTTTTCTTCTGTGTTTGGGATTCAGTGCTTGAACTAGGTTCATGAATGTTTGCTCCATTATTAGAATCTTAATTATGAACCCTTTTGTTTTCCTGCTTTTTCATGCTACCTAAGGATAGCTAGATTTCAAAGTGGACAGAGCGCCGGGTCTGGAGTCAGGAAGACCTGAGCACAAATCCACCCTGAGGCACTTACTAGATGTATGCCTGGGCAAATCACTTAACCCTGTTTGCCTCAGTATCCTCATCTGTAAAATGGAGATAATAATGGCATCTCCTTCCTTAGTTTGTTATGTGAATCAGATGAGATAATAATTGCAAAGCAGTTAGGATAGTGCCTGACACATCATAAATTCAATATGTTATAATTGGGGTTTTTTGTTATATTACCAGATTATCTATTATGGACATTGGTATTAGATATATTTATGGTAAAAGGAAAAAAATAACCTTAGAATTAAAATGTACAGTAATGATTCTAGACACATTCTATCCAGAGTGACTGCCATGCTTGTGATACCTTGGTGGACATGTTCTATTCTAGACCAGAGATTGGCAAACTACAACCTGAGGGCCTACTCTAGCTCATAACCTATTTTTGTATGGTCTGTGGATTAAGTATGGTCTTTGCCATTCTAAAATGGCAAAATAAATAGTTTTTAAATTAAAATAGATGTTTTTTAATAAAATAAAACCTTATTTTAAAATGTAAAAACCAACCTTAGACCATGGGCCAAATATTAGCCATAGTTCATTGAACTCTGCTCTTGCCCAGTAAGAAGTTAATTTTCATTCACGTGATTGTTTTTTGGTTTTTGCTTTGGATGATTGTGTACCTTATGGACAACCTGTGCAGACAGGTTTATTGTATGAACTTGTCCATTACTACGACTTTTGTTTTTGTAAAACTGGTTGGAGAATAACGTTGCTTTAGGGTGTTATTCTCTCTTTTTGTTGTTTCATCATTTTCAGTCACATCCAACTCTTTGTGACCCCTTTTGGGGTTTTCTTGGTAGCCATACTGGAGTGGTTTGTCATTTCTTTCTCCAGCTCATTATATAGATGAGGAAACTGAGGCAAACAGAGTTAAGTGACTTGCCCAGGGTCCCACAGGTAGGTAGTGTCTGAGACTGGATTGGAACTCAGGTCTTACTCATTCCAGTCCTGGTGCACTATTGACTGTGCCACTTAGCTGCCCCATTTTTCTCTCTAAATGAATATAACTGAAGTAAAGTGCTTGCTCCTAGACCAGTGTAAAAATAACTGACATTTCAAGTTTATGAAAGCACTTTACATTCATTACTTCATGTGAAATTCACAACAGCCTGGTGAGGTGGGTAAAACAGCTCCTTATTCTCCCATTTTACAGCGAAGCAAACTGAAGCTCACATTGGTTGTGTCTTGTCTAAGGTCACACAGCTAGCGAATGTCAGAGGCAGGATTTAAACCCAGGTTTTCTAGCCTCTAAGTCATTTCACCCTACCACACAGAACACTGATTCTTAACCTGGGCTCCATGAACTTGTTCTTTCTAATATCTGATCACTGCATTTCAGTAGAATTGGTTTCTTTTGTAACCTTGTTTATTTTATTTGGGTCATTTAAAATTATTATTACAAAAAGGGAATTTCCAGACTGCAAAAGGGGTTCAGGACACACAAAAACCATTAAGAACTCCTGACATGAAGGTTCAACAAGTTACTAGAGCCCAGGGGCTTTTCTCCTCTCTCTTTCTTTCCTGTCCCAGACACTACTGCCAAAGCCCGTCTTGATTCCAGTATTACTGGTAAGTCAGGGAAGTAGGTGTGATGGGTATCTTGAGAAGAAATAGAAAGAGAATTATAAATTATGATTAAGTTAAATTGAAATAATTCTCTTCATTAAAAAAAAAAAACCTTCAGAGACATTATGGATTCAGTAGGACTTTGTGGACTATCCTGGAAAATGCACCATCATGGCTAACATGGGGTCTGTGTGAAAATTTAAACTCTAATAATGCCCCCTTGCTTTTAGAATACAGCCAGTTGGCATAAGGCTGGATTGTATTCTGAAGTTTTACTCTTTTCTCTGCAATCTTCTTCCTCAACTATGCTTCTAGCTATAACTTGGGCAGCGGTGCTGTTTCCATCATGGTGAATGGATCTTTCAATGATGGCCGGTGGCACAGAGTGAAAGCCGTCAGGTGAGTAAAAGTCATCCTTCTGGGCAATCAGGGTCCAAAAAAAACAGGAGTCCAGCTTTGGGTTTAGCACCCACACCCATTCTCTCAACCCCATCCCCTGCCTCATCCAACCCTATCCTTGTACATTCATACATATGCTGCCTTTCTTTGGGAGTCCTGCATCGTTGTCCCAACATTCCAGGATCCAACTCTCCTGAACTACTTTGCCTTTAACTACAGGTGCTCCAGAATCCCAATAGAATGCTTTCTCATCCTTGGCCTTCTAGGTATCCCATGTACTTTATCATTAGCAATGTAGAATGCTTTACTTACATTCTATCTCCATCCTACCCCATCATTCAAGCCTACTCGTCCTATGTCATGCTCTTCACTTCAGGGTCAGGCCAAAGTGACTTCTATCTGCCAATTAACTTCTTATTAGAACCTTAATATTATCTAACTTATGGGGAAAGACTAGAGGAGAACCCCTAGATTTGTTCTCTCTCTCTCTCTGTCTCTCTCTGTCTCTCTGTCTCTGTCTCTCTGTCTCTCTCTCTCTTTCTCTGTCTCTCTCTGTCTCTATCTTTCTGTCTCTCTCTTTCTCCTTTCCCCTCTCTCTCTCCTTGACCTCCCCCTCTCCCTCTTCTTCTCTCCCTCTCTCCTTCCTCACCCCTCTCCTCTCCTTTTCTGACAAAGAATCATGTCTAGGAAATTTATGTCCAGCAAATCTTGGATGCCATAGCAAAGGAGAGCTCAATGAACCAGCAAAAGACCTCAAACTGACCTCTGATCTCCTGGCAGAGATGTTTGTTCCCTTTGCTCTGTTTTGTATAATCCATTGGAGGGTGGGGGGTAAGAGGTGGGGCCATAGGTGTTCACTGTTGCCAGAAGATAGATATTATTCTGCCTTTCAAAGTCCCCTTTGGCTTCTTTGCTCCCCAATCTCACCCTGGGTACAAGAAGTAGTATTACAGTGTTAGAAAGTTCTTGCAAAGACCAGGTTTGGGGCATTGTTCTCATGCTTAATCCTTCTCCTTCTTTAAATGTTGTCTGTGAAGTAACCATTGAAAATGGTGACTGTCTTTCCAGGGATGGCCAGTCTGGAAAGATAACTGTGGATGACTATGGAGCTAGAACTGGCAAATCCCCTGGACTTATGAGACAACTGAATATCAATGGCGATCTCTACGTAGGTGAGTTTAGTGACACCTGACTGCAGCTGAAGGCTTTTGTTTATATTAGTGTTTCCTGTAAGTCAAGGTGTGAGTTCTTTGTAGCTGTTACTTCCAATGACTGAAGCCATATGAATGACAGACAGGAAGTTTGGGAGGTCTTTTAGTTAATTCTTTCACACTCACACCTTGACTTGAAACAGGGGCTGGAAGGGACTTGCTCGAACCCTTATGTGCTTTGGGCCAACCCCTGGGGGAAACAAAGCTTTTCTTGTTTGGGAAACAAGAACCTGCTAAAACCAGGCACCACCTGGTTAAGGAAAGAGACATTTTTCTGTTCCCAGACACATCTCCCAACCTGGCAAAGACTTAGGAGGACCAATGGATCTTCAAACTCTAAGTCTTCCTCCATGTAATCACAAAAAATTAAAATATCCCTTCATAATTCACAAAATATTTTAATTAATAAAATGGGATTAATAGAAAAAATACTAAATGTGCATAGCCAATTTGGTAACTCATTTTGTTTTAAGCTGATGTGACTTCTACTTATACTCCACATTTCATTGAAATTAATGTTTATTGACTGACTGAAATCCTTTCATTTGAAAATTTTACCAATGACCATTTTGTTTCAAGGAAGTGGCTTTGACTAGAATGTAAGCACATGGTATATATTTATACACATTTACTTGACTCCATCACAATTAATCATAAGATTGATTCCTATGACAGAAAAAGAATAAATGTTGGATAAATGATAAATACTGGAGAAGATGTGGGAACATTGGGATGCTAATGCATTATTGGTGGAATTGTGAACTGATCCAACCATTCTGGAAAGCAATTAGAGCAATCAAACGGTGCATACTCAGTCATTGGAGAGACGAATGTGAAATGCTGAGTAGTCAACTTGAGACTGAACCCTCCTCATTTTGTTCAGTTGACCACAGGGATAGAGCAATCAGTAGAGATAATGCAATGATGACAGTGCATCCACTGTGAAGGCATATTCAAGAAAGCTGGAAAGATTCAAAGAACATGAAGTGTCTAGAATTAGGCAAACAACTGTTTTGTTGTATTCTTTCCTGGTCAGAGCACATCTGTAGTGTTGAGCTGAGTTACGAGGGCCACCGCTAAGGAAAGACAATTGAATTCTAGCTCTGATATTACCTCTTTGAACTGGAGCAAGCAAGTTCACCTTTTGGGGCCTCAGTTTCCTTATCTGTATAAATGAGAGCACTGGACCTCTGAGCCTCTGAGGTATCTCCCAGCTATAAATTTGTGGTTCTGTGATCTGCAAGAAGTTAAACAACCTCTAGAAAAAAGGATCCAGTATTGTGAAGAGTCTTGAATTCATGGGAAAGAATTAGCATGTTTAGAGCACTGGAAGAGCAAACTTGAGGAAGGGGTTTGGAAATGGGGGTCGTAATAGCTACCTTTTAAAATATGTAAAGAGCTGTCCTATGGAAGAGGGATTAGAATTTTGGGGGGGTCCCAGAAGACAGAAAGATGGGAAAATTTAAATCCCTTCCAACTACGAGATATTGTGATTTCCTAGTCCTGGGATCTCACCTTTGACTCACTCTGTCTCTCTCCTTCCCCGGCAGGTGGAATGAAGGAAATCGCTCTGCATACAAATAGGCAATACATGAGAGGCCTCGTGGGCTGTATCTCCCATTTCACTCTTTCTACGGATTACCACATTTCCCTGGTGGAAGAAGCAGCTGATGGAAAAAACATCAACACCTGTGGAGCCAAGTAAGCGCAGCCAATCTTCCCCAAGGGAGAGCAAGTATTTTTTCTCCAGAAGTCCTGTGTCCCTCCCATCCAGCCAATGCTGCACACCAAGTCTCCAGGGCACTCCTCCTCATCAAAGAGGATGGCACCCTGATGAGAAACTACAGACCAGACTGGAGAGAGGGGAATCCCAGCAGCTTTCCCTGCTGACACTCTATGGACCAAATCCCAGTGAATCCTTGGTTGTAGGAAATGTCAGACTGTCCACTGAATGTATAGTAACTAATGAGATCAAACATCAATGCAAATTCCAGAGATCACTGTGCTGTGATGAATAGTTCCATGACTGTGCCGTGAGTCATAATGCTTTCCTTTTAAACATCCAGCAGAACAGTATTAAAATGCTTCACTTCACTCCTGATTCATGATACTTTTGATACAGCAGGATGACTATGGGACCCCAAACTTCCCCTTTCTTGCCCTGCCCTGTAAAATTGCTTAGCTACCTGCTGCTATGTCCTCAGCACATTCTGGCCATGCCATGTATATAAAGGAAAGAAGAAGCTCAACCCTGTGGAAGCCATTTCAGAATCATTATGGGGAATGGAAAGGTCATCCTTAATATTAAAAGTCTCCCTTTTTTTAAATAATGCAAACCTCAGAAAATAGATATCATGATTTTGTAGAAGTACTTTTGTATGTGTATATTTTTATAGAGGCAGTATACTTTGGGAAGTTTACGTCAATTATGTATGCTTCTTTGCATTGGGACACCATTTGGTATCTGTGGGGGTAGAGGCAGGGTGGGCAATGGAGTCAGTATGGATGATTCAGAGTGTACAATGATGAAACTTTCCTGACCTAAGCTGATTAAAGGATTGAACATATGTTGTTCCTGGATATTTTGCCGTTACTTTTTTATGTCGAGTGGAGAGAAAACTCTAGTGAAATCTTAAAAAAAAAGATCTCAGTGAGCCAGAACATTCATTCATTCCCTCATTCATCCATCCATCCATCTATTCAGTCATTTCACTTCATTCGTTCACCTAGCATGGTAGCCATACTCCTGAAATGCATAAAAACTGTCATTGTTCATACTGTCTGCCGAGGAAGCCCTTCATGTGGCCTGAATGCAGATACAGCCATCAAGGTGGGGCTAGGGAAGAGCTGTCCTTCCAAAAGGTCAACCATGTACCCTTTGATGTCCAGGCACGTGACTCTATAGCCTGAGGAGTATATCCCAGTGGCATGACCATCTGAGGGAAATTTGAGCTGCACACACTGTCCACACGAAGAGCCAAGAAATCTGACCTGACTAAAGAAATGAACTATTATTAGCCCCAGTTATAGCATCAGTCTTTTTCATTCAACATATATCCATTATGTTCTTGCAATTCAAAAAGCACTGCTGTACAAGGTTTGAGGCAGGGGTGGGGTAGGGGGAGGGTAGGTGGGTAGGAAACATAAAAAGAATGACATGTAGTTGCATGTATGGATCATACATCCATGAGAGCTTTGTTCCTCCCAGCCCTGTGAGGTTGGCCATGTATGTATTATTAGCCTTATTCTTGGATAGGTAAACTGAGGCTCAGGAAAGTTGAAGGGGCTTGCCTAGCTAGTAAGTTTCACCCAGCTAGTTAGTGGCAAACTCAGATCTTTGGATTCCATGACATCACGTTGCTTAAGCTCAGGCTCAGTGACTCCCAGCATCCTAGCTTTAGGGACCTTAATGTAAGTAAATCCTGATGTCTAGCCCAAACCAGAGGTGGCCAGAATCCTTCTTGCCAAGAGCTGCCTGCTAATTCATATTCTCTTGCCCTTGTCTACTCAAAGGTATGGGAATTACTGAGATCAGACAATGATTATGTGGGTCATGGCTCCTTACTATCTCACATCACACTCTTAGAGGGAAAGTATTGGACCTGAGCCCTGATTTCCCCACCCCAAGTCCCCCCAAAAAGAAAAATCACTTCTCCAAAATCACCATTCCTTTTTGAATACGTATAATTGAGTTGTAGGTGTGCTATTTTCCCAATGTAAATATTGTTTAGGGAGGTAACAAGCCCCTAGAGATACACAGATGATGATAGAGCATCTGCCTTCAAGGACCTCACGTCTAGTTGGCAAGATAATATAGGGAGACAGACATAAGTAATTATATAGGAAAGTGGTATCCAGAACCAGAAAAACATTGTACACAGAAGCAACCACAGTGTGCAAGGAATTTTTCTGGTAGACTTAGCCCTTCGCAGCAAGTCAAGGACCTAAAACATTCCCAATGGACTCGAGGCAAAATGCCTTCTACATCCAGAGAAAGAACTGTGGAATTGGATTGCAGAATGAAGCAGAATATTTTCTTTTGTGTTTTGTTTTGGTTTTTCTCATGGTTTCTCCCATTCATTTTAATTCTTCCATGCAACATGACTAATATGAAAATGTATTTAATAAGAAAAAAAGTGGTTTCCCATGTGATAAATGAAAAAACTGAGGCACAGAGTGAATAGAGGAATTGCCCTATGTGAACCTGGTCAAGTCCCATTCTCTTCAGGTCTCAGTTTCTCCATCTGTCTAATGAGAGGGTTGAACTAGATCAGATGTGTCAAACACACAGTTGGAAAGCTACATGCAGCCTGAAACACTCCTTAGTAGTGGGAGCCAAATGAAAATGTAATTAGGATATTTTAAAAAATAAATAAAAATACATTAAAGCATAAATAACATTACATTTTAAAACTAAACAAATATGTTGCCCATAGAGGTCCATATATAGAGATTATATATAGATTCACAATAATTAATGGCCCTCCATTTCAATTTGAGTTTGATATCACTGAACAAGATGACCTTTAATTAAGGTCCCTTTTATTCTAAATCTATAATCGTGGCATAGCAGAGAGAGCACTAGACTTAGAATCAGGAATACCTGAGTTTGAATCCTGCCTCAGACATTTAATAGCTGTGTGACCCTGAGCAAGTGACTTAACCAAGCCTCAGTTTCTTCATATGGAAAATGGGAATACTAATATTCCATACATTCCATACATCCATACATCCCATATGTTGAGTATCAAATGAGATAATATATGTAAAGTGTTTTGCAAACCTTAAAGCATTAGCCACTTTGGTTATTTCACTGTGGTATCCTCATCTACCTGGGAATGAGCTTCTCCAGAATTAGAGTATGGTGAGCCCTAATGAGACTCCAAGTCACCTAGGTGGGCCACTGATAGTCAGGAAAGAGGAGGGAGCTAGTAAGAAATGAGCACTTTTAGGAATCTTGTAGGGTTAGAAACATAAGAGGATAGGCAAGGGGAGGAAGAGAAAGCAGTGAGTCTTTCACCTACCTCTCCAGTCTCCTTCATGTTACTGCCCTTTGTGTTTTCCATGTTCTAACCAAACTAGCCACACTAGTCATTTCCCAAGCAACACTATTCCTCCATGTCTTTGATTAGACTCTGCCCCATGCCTGGAGTGCCTTCCCTCCTCACTTCTGCCTCCTAGAATCCTTAGCTTCCTTCTAAGTTCACAGTTTAGGTGCCACCTCTCACACAAAATTTTCCTGATCCCCTTCCACTCCCCCAATTGTCAGTGGTTTTTCTTTAGAAAATGCTTTGAATTTGTTTTTCTGAGTGCATTTTCTCTGGACTTCTCCCTCTATCTCTTTTCCAATTTGTAAGCTTCATGAGGTCGGGGATTAATTTTTAGTTTTGGGGAGGTTTTGTCTTTGTATATCACGGTTCATTCATTCATTTAACAGTGTGACCTTGAGCAGTAAATTCCCAGAGGCTGACTTTCCTCATTTGCAAAATAAGGGAATTAATCTAAATAATCCTATGATCCTTTTAATAATCACCTACTATATACCTAAGGGAGCGGGTAGGTGGCTCAGTGCATAGTGTATTGGACCTGGAGTCAGGAAGACCTAAGTTCAAATATGGCGTCAGATACTTACTAGCTGTATGATCCTGAGCAAGTCACTTAGCACTGTTTACCTCAGTTTCCTCATCTGTAAAATGAGTTGGAGAAAGAAATGGCAAAGCACCCCAGTATAGGGTCAAAATGAGTGAACAGCAACTACATATACTAAGCACTGGGCTAAGCATGGGTTTGTAGAGATAAGAAAAGGAAGGGAAGTGAAGGGAAGGGAAGGGAAGGGAAGGGAAGGGAAGGGAAGGGAAGGGAAGGGAAGGGAAGGGAAGGGAAGGAAAAGAAACAAAACCCTACATAATCAGTGCTTAATCAATTGAATCAATTGAGCTGGAGGTCCCGGACATGAGGAAACAATCGAAATCTAAATGCCCTAAACCAGGAAAAGGCAAGTAGGTAACTGCTGAACAGAGTCCAGGAGATGGATGGCATTAGATTGGACATTTTTGGTGCTGTGTTGGAACAAGTCTAAATCTGAATCTAAATGAATTGTGGATTGGGGACCCAAACAGGATTTTGCTTCACTCCCAGTCGGCAGCACTCAGAGAATCCAGCATGGAAGCAGACTTGGAAGGACCTCAGAGATCATTCCAGTTCAAACTTTTCACTTAACACATGAGAAAGTTAATTAAGTTGTCCAAGGTCATGAAACTCGTTAGTGGCAGAGCCAGGACTATAAGTCCTGACTCTGGTGCCACGATGGAGCCTGCAAAAGACTATTAAATGCTTTAACCTCATGCCAGGTTCCCCACGTAACACGAGATTGTAAAGCTGTGACTTACCTCATCCGTACATAGCTGGTGCCCCCATTCCCTCACAGTCATAAAAATAGTTGTGTACTTGAATGAACCATATACTTGGCAACTGCAGCAGATGTGGTGGGGGAAGGGGAACTACAGGAGGAAAGGGAGAAATGAGAAAAAACCATGGATCCCAGGGACATTTTTTTTGAAGGAAGAACACTGGATCTGCTGGACCCTCTCACTAGTCTGGGGTGACATTAGCAGAAATTTTCCCAAGAACAATGTAGGAATTTGTTTTGATTATTTTTTTCTTTAATTGGGAGTGGGGAGGGAGTGATAAGGAGAGAAAATAAATGCCTACTAATTGAAAATGAAAAGAAATTTACCCAAGGGAAAGGGGAACAGAAATCCCAAATCAGGGCAGTTTTCTGTCCAGGTAACGCTCTGGTTGGCTCCATTCCCCCTTTCCACACTCTTTCCAAGCAAGGAAGTATTCAAGTCCCAAGGAAGGACTACCTCAGCTCCATGGCTGCTGAAAAGAGCAGCCCTGATTGTCCTTGGTGGGGCTATATCTTGTGATCATTAATATTCCACCCATATTCTATTCATTTCAGTTGAGCTAATGAATTTATAACAATCTGGAAGAAACAAGACTTCTGCTTATTTCCAAGGGTGAGGGGTGGGGCTGGCATTCTTACCTGGCCATGAGACAAAAAAAAATTACAAAATGAAAATCATTCAAGAGGCAGGTGCTTGGTAGTCATGAGCAAGCTCCAACACACGGCACCAGCAAAGAGTTACAAGGTCAACAAACTGTGGCCTGGAGGCCAAATCTGTCCCATTGCTTGTTTTTGTATGGCCTTCAGCTTGAAATGGAGCAGACTTGATTTGGTCCTTGGAGACATAATCTGCTGAACCCCTAGGATGAAATAAATTCACAGGAAGCAATCAAAGAGATGTGTCATCAAAAAAAATGAGTAGTCATTGGTGAGAATGAGGCATGAGTGATGGAGAGCCCCTATGTTCCCTAGCCATATCTATTATTTTGAGAGAAAGCTTCCCAGCATTTTAAGTGGATCTCACCATGATGATCTTATAGGAAGACAGGAAAGAGTCACAAAAGATGGATAGGCATGGAGGGGGGGCAATCTTCATTGTTGAGGAGAACGCTCACATTGATGAGATCAAAGATCAAGCAGAATAAGAGCAGTGTGGACACTCACCCCTAACCCCTCTCTCTGAAGTAACTTGGTTCTCAGCACCCCCTATACTTCTCCAGTCTCTCTTGCATTATCTTTTTGAGGGCAGAGACACCCTGTGCATCCCCCTCAGCACTTGGCACGGTGTCTCGTGTGTGTGTGTGTGTGTGTGTGTGTGTGTGTGTGTGTGTGTGTGTGTGTGTGTATGCCAGGCACATAATAGATAAAGGGTGGTACACTTGGTTCTCCTGAATCACTCCAAGGATTCATGACTGTCCTGGTTAAAGACAACAAAGGAAGCTCATCAGTTCGTTTAGCTTGTAGTAGTGTGGCAGGAAGGGAGAACACCTGCATCTAATGGAGTTCAGCAATTGAGCCAAACAATTCACTTTGTTGTTCTTCAATGGTGTCAAACAACAGTAAAGTGAAATGACTCCATTTGGGTTTAGTTTGCTTTTTTTTTTTTTTTTTAGCAAAGATACTGGAGTAGTTTGCCTTTTCCTTCTCCAGCTCATTTTACAGATGAGGAAACTGAGGCAAGCAGGGTTGAGTGACTTACCCAGGGTCACACAACTAGTAAGTGTTTGAGGCTGGATTTGAACTCAAGAAGAGAAGTCTTCCTGTCTAGTGCTCTATCTATCCACTAGCTGCACACAGACTTTACTTACTCCTTCCCAACTAAGAGGGAGATTCAATTAAATTCAATTAACATTTATTAAGCACCTAATAAGTACCAGGTACTATGCTAAGCACTAGGGAAACAAAATGGATTCCAGAGCCAGCCATAGCATTTCTCCTCCATCCCAACCCAAGGTCTTCACCCATGTCATGTGGGGACTCCTGAGAGTTATAATTTTTGCTATTAAAATGGAATTTCTCCACCCCAGGGCTCCTTTGAGCGCTGCCTGAGGTCTTGCAGGCTCATAGATGGTAGCTTTCTCTCCACTTCCACCCCAGCTCTCCTCTCCGTCCCGGATGTCCTGGGTAACCCCTGGCTTGTCAGTGACCTTTTCCTCTGGCTGCACTGGTAACCTTCCTTAAGCAGGCCTGTGGAGCTCATCGGTGTTATTTGCATTTCATTTCCTGATCCAGTCACTTGTTTTAGCTGTTCCAGCAAGTCTCTAGTCCTGTTCCAACATAAACATGTCGGTCGGTTTCCATACATTAAGTGCTCTGATGTCAGAGAAGCAAACCCCTTCCTCTGGACTTCCTGTCTCTTCAGCCTCCTCCCTGCCCCCACCAGGCCTGGCTCCCTTCCCCCAAGGAGCTAGCTGCCTCCTGGGTAGGAAGAACAGCTTGCTTTTCTGAAATGGGGCCAGAGCTGGCAGGCTGTGTGTTTTCCATTCTGGGGAAGCACTGCATTTTTCACCTTTAACCCAGAAAATATAGTTCTCAGAAAGTTTGTTCTTGGGACTGGGAATTCTCAGAGGAAGAAGCTTGCAGTGCAGGAGGGACTGGCTCTGGCCTCTCTCAGGGCTCCCACAGCCAGCCACCTGGAACTCTCTGGAATGGCCCCTGGAGAATGCTCACCAGTCCAGCCCAGCAGCACACAGCTTTTCCTCTAGGGACCTGTGGGCTGCCCATAGATCAGGGAGCCATCTGTGCAAAACAAAAGCAGACAATTCCAGACTCGGGTGGAAAGACAATTAAACCTTTCAGAAGAAAAGACTGGACAAAGCATTAATGGCTTCATACTTCCCATCCTCCTCCTCCTCAAGCCATAATGTCCTCAGCCTGCTGGGAGGGCCTGGGGAATACAGTACAGGAGACGCTTAATGCTGCCCAGGCTGATCGCTAATAAAGCAGATGCTCATTAAAGAATTGAAATGAAAGGAACCTGCAAGGGGAGAGATGAGTACAGTAGCAGCAGCTAGAATTGAGGACAGAATTAGAATCTAAACAAGGATATATCGCCATTACTGTAACCTACAGTACCAGAAGGACACATCAAACAAAGAGGGAGGGAAAAACACATGTGGTCCTGCCACTGGTATTGGAAAGCAGACATGAAAAAGGCTGGAAGACATTCAAGTGGAGAAGTCTTATTTGGAAACTGCAGCTCCTAGCTAGGAATTGTTGATGGCTATATTCTGCCTGTCAGTGACCAAAGAGAGCCCAGTAACCTGGATTCTAGTCCTAGCTTGGCTGATAACTAGTTATATGTCCACAGTAGGGGGAGGGGGAGAGGAGGAGGTAGTGATGACTCAGGTGGTCAATGTGCCCTAAGTGCCACTCACTGTGTCAAAACATGACCCCTGTCCTCAAGGAACTTACATTCAATCAGGAGAGACAATGTTCCGAGAACAACTATACAAGATATGATGTTCTATCCAGTCATTTCAGACTCTTCATGACCCCATTTGGCATTTTTGTGGCTAAGATAATTGGAGTGGTTTACCATTTCCTTGTCCAGATGAGGAAACTGAAGCAAACAGGGCTAATGAACTTGCCCAAGATACCACAGCTAAGAAGTGTCTGAGGCCAGATTTGAACTCATGAAGATGAGTCTTTATTGACTCCACGCCCAGTGTTCCAAGCACTATCTCACAGCCCATACTTGTAAGATATAATAGTAGAAATACAAGGTAATTTCAGAGAATAGGTACTGGAGGGGAAGGAGGCAGAACCCCAAAATAGGCTTCCTGAATATATTCAGTGATAGCTGATCTGTAGCTCTAAATCAATTAGTTTTCCCTCATCTATGATCCAACTCCACAAATACCTCCTAGAGAACAATTTGTTTCATTTTTTTCTTTGTATTTTCAAGGCCTATCATAGAGCTTGGCACATAAATAGGTGCTTAATAAATGTTGACTGATTGAATGATTGAATGACTGAATGAATGACTCAAGGGAGAATATAGCACCAGCGTCCCAACTTTCCTAATGATGCTATTCTGGAACATTCACCAAGTCCAACACAAGCCAGGGCATTAACAGCTGGGTAGGTTTTGGTTGTTCAGTGGTTTCAGTTGTGTCCAAGTCCTCATAACCTCATTTTGGGTTTTCTTGTTGAAGTATTCAAGTGGTTTGCTTTTTCCTTCTCCAGCTCATTTTTATAAATGACAAGCTGAGGCAAAAAGGGTTAAGTGACTTGCCTAGGGTCACATAGCTAGTAAATGTAGGAGACTTTAAAAATATCCTATTTCCTGCTCTTTCCTAAGGAAAGTAATCCCCTTTCAATAATATTTCTTTTCTTAGAAAGACGTAGGAGAAGCCCTTGGTGTCAGCATTCAGGACAAGATGACAGGATGTCAGAGCTGGGCCTTAATGATTATGTCACTCTCACCCCCTCACTTTGACAGACAAGGCCCAGGAAGGAACTCCTCCCTGTCTTTTATGTGCTTCCATGTTTGAGTTTCTTGCCACATTACTAGGCTAGATGTTCACTGAGTCTTTCTCGGGGCCTTCTTCATTGCCTCTCCGGTGAAGTCTTTGTTCTGGAATTGATTCAAACTCTCTTGCTAGATCACCTTTGGGCTCCCCTTTTAAAAGACTGGTCCAGGGCGGGGAACCTGCCGCCTGGAGGCTACGTGTGGCCCTCTAGGTCCTCAAGGGCAGACTTTTGGTTGAATCTAAACTTCAAAATGTTCTGTGAAGTCAAAGGACTGCACTTGAGGACCTAGAGGGCCACGTGTGGCCTCAAGGCTTCCCCAGTGTGGACTAGTCCAATGGAAGAATGTTGATTGAGAAAGATTAGACAAAGTCACAGATTTTGTTCCTTGGAGAGAGGCCTCTGTATACACATAGCTCCCCTCAATTCAAACCTAATCTCTGTGAGCTCAGAACCTTGTTCTGGGTCATGGGTTACATAGATGAAGAAATGGAGGAGAGAAAGGGGAAATGATGAGCCCCAAATCCCACAAACAGCGAGTGAATGGCAGAGCTAGACAATCTGCCTCATTCTAGTGCTCCTGGCAGCACACAGGGGTGTGTGTGTGTGTGTCTGTGTGTGTGTGGGTGTGTGTGTGGGTGTGTGTGTGGGTGTGGGTGTGTGTGTAGGTGGGATCACTTCATGCATGCCTATATGTGCTGAAGGGTTGTGTGTGGCATATCCTGATCTGAAATTGAGTGAGTTGAGTGGTACAGTATCTCCGAGGTAATTTACCTGGTGTGTGATCTGTTATTGGCTCAGGAAAGTCTCAGGACACTTGTTAGCAACGTTTCTCTATTATAATACACACAGTGTAGCCACAGCTTGTACAAATTACTTCTCAGGTTCCTTCTTTGCCTGCCTTCTCAGCCCCAATCGCCACAGCTGCCTTGAATGACCTGGTCCTGGGCAGTTATAGCTCCAGCAGAATTGGCTAAAGGGGAACTGGAGATGGACTCCTCAGAATGAATGTGAAGGGGATCTTGGAGTATCTGTAGCCACTTAAAAAAAAAAAAAGAATCTGAGAAAGGAGAAAAAGAGAAAGGAAGGGGAAAGAGGGGAAAGAAGGGAAAGGAAGGAATATGAAAGGAAGCTTGGAATGTCTGTACTCATTAGGAAAAAAGAATGTGAAAAGAGGAAAAGGAAAGGAAACCAGAAATAAGAAACATGAGCCATGGGACTGGAATAGCTGAAAAAGCCCTGTTTAGGAAAGAGGTGCAAGGTAAGGGAAGATAAAACTAGACAGCAGATGTGAGAGCTCTGGAGGATTAAAGTGCTAGACATAAAGTTATTATGGCAGTTCCAGGGTTTCCAGCAGGTCTCAGTTACTTCAAATGTAAAATAGAGGTGGGCCAGGACTCTACTAGAGGATCTCTCAAGTCCCTAACTGCTCTAAAACCTAAGATCCTCAGAAGTATATGATCCCATGGTGCTTGGGGATTACAGGACTGGGCTGAGAAAACATTTGGTAAGGTTGATACCTGCAGGCCAAGAGAATTTGGAATGACTGATACTGTCATACTGGGTAAGAAAAGATATCTGACGATATCTTGGCCCCTCTGAGATTTTGCCATCTAGTTACGATAGGCAGGATCATAGGATTTGGGGGATGGAAACCATCTAACCTCAGAAATCATCTAACCCAACCCCTTTAATTTAGTTATTAAAAAAAACAGATGATCAGAGAGGTAAAGTGAGTTGGACCCAAACCCAGGACCTTCATTGCCATTGACACACATTGACAGATAGTACAGCCCAGCAGTTAGATGCCTACTTTTGAATCAGGAAAACATTGGTTAGCTGTGTCATCATGGTCAAATCACATAAATTCAGTTTCTGCCCCCACTGCCAGAAGTTCTCTAAGACTATAAGTTAAAAATGAGGTGTCCCTCTGTATAGATGGGAGGAGTTTTCGAACACAGATTTAAATAACAACCCAGATCCCTTCCCTCCCTCCCTCCCTCTCTCTCTCTCTCTCTCTTTCTCTCTCTCTCTCTCTCTCTCTCTCTCTCTCTCTCTCTCTCTCTCTCTCTCTCTCTCTCTCTGCCTGCATCTCTCTGTCTGATTTTGTCTGTCAGTCTGTCTCTCTTCTCTGACACACACATAAAATGTGAAAGGCATCTGGGTATTATAGAGAGGGATAGGGATTAGATCTGAGTTAGAGGTACATAGTACGTTTTTTGTTCAGGTTTGATATTGAAACAAAGTGAGGCATTTGAAAGCCACCCAGTCAATAAGGCTTTATGAAGTGCCTACTATATGCCAAGCATGGTACTAAGCACTAGAAATACAAGGAAAAGAGAGTAGACAGCTCCTGCCCTCAGGGAGTTTACAGCCTAATAGGGGAGACAGTCAGCCTACAAATTTGGGCACACAAGCTCTATGGGGGATAATGAATGAAGCAGAATGAAGGCATTGAGAGGGATTGGGAAAGCTTTCAGTAAAAGAGGGGATTTTAATTGAGACTTAAAGGAAGCCAGGGATGTCAGTAGGTGGAACTGAGGAGGGAGAGAATTCTAGACATGGAGAACAGCCAGAGAGATACCCCTGGAGCCGAGATATGGAGGGTTTTGATTGGAGAACAGCCTCATTTGATTGAATCAGCCCCATCAAGAGAACACTATGGAAGTAACGAAAGTGATCTCTTGGCTTTTTCATCTGTTGTGTGGAAACTGCTGTATACCAGTTAAACTTTAGCAGGAATTGGCAGGACTCGAGGTCAGGATCTTTACTGACATTTATTACCTACGTGACCTTGGGCAAGACATTTTTTAACTTCTCTGATCCTCAGTTTCCTCAACTGTAAAATAAGGGGGTAGGACTAGAAGCCTCCAACATCTTTTCCAGCTCTAAATCTGATCCTTTGATCATTTACTTTTTTTCCTACTGCCAATTTTTGGCACTGAGGCTTGTTTGAATAGGTTAGATTGAAGTCATTGCAATGGAAGAAGTACTTTCCAATTTGATATCGATTTTATCCTTTGGATTAACCATTGGATACTAATTAGTCAACCATTTGACTTTGTAATCAGTTTAATCTGAAGTTACTATCACTTCAGCAAGTGGTTATTTCCTGTTTAAGATTTTAAAAAAACCTCCAGAGAGAGAACTGAAGAACTCTGAACGCAGATTGAAGCACGCTGTTGGAATTTTTTACTTTTTTAAAATTTTTCTTGGGTTTTCTTTTTTTGGTCTGTGTTTTCTGCTGCAACATGACTAACATGGAAGTATGTTTTACATCTCTTCACATGTAAAATCAATGTCAAATTGCTTGCCTTCTCAAGGAGGTGGGAGGGATGGGAGGAAGGGAGGGAATTTGGAACTCAATTTTTTTAATGAATATTAAAAAATGTTTACAGATAATTGAGAAATATTTCATAAAATAAAAAAAAAATTGAAAAAACAAAACCAAGATATAATTTTACATAATGAGAAGTGACCATTTCTACTTTCTTCTTAAGGTATTCATGATATATAGGCATGAGACTTTAAGTAAGCTATATATATCTCTTTGACTTCTTTCATTTCTTAGGTCTGAACCATATTTTCTAACAATTTTTCAGCATCCTCTGTACCCACCTTTGAATTGAAGTCACCAATCAGCCAATCAGTAAGCATTTAATAAGCACCAATTGTATGCCCAGCCCAAGTGGTATAGCACACATTGGCTTGGCACAGAGGGTTTTATCAGGTTTTTCACAGAATCCTATTGCCTCATCAGCCACTGCAGTAAACTGTGGTGCAGGAACTGTCATCTTTACAATGTCCTCTCTGTACTCATCTGTCTGAATACTGAAAAACAGAATGATGAATTGTTCCCTGAATTTATGCATCTTATTGTCTTTAGCTGTAGGATGAAACCAATCCTGTCAGTTCATCCTTCATTCTAGAAGAGGTTCAATGACATCAGGTGGGTGATGTCTTGACTTGCAAGTGAATTTGATTTAAGAGAGGCAGAGCTGTACAAAGTCATCAGTCTCATTCTCTTCTCTAGACTCATTGGGGTCTGGTGACAAGACATAGGTCAGGATGACTGGAGATGACCCAGGATGCCTTATTATGAAAGGGAGGGGAAAGGGAAGAAAACCACAAAGAGTTGACAGAGAGCCATTTAAAATTTTTATTTCATAAGTTTCCAAAGCCAGAAAAATTCATGACCCAGTAGCCAAATGACTGGAGATGGGTTCATTTATACTTAGCTGGCCAAGAAGTATGAACAGTGTCTTTATTCTATCACTGACACCATATTCAAAGGTTCTCTAACATGGTAGAACTTGTCTACCTCCCACGGCACAGTCTTTGAGAATCCAGGCTCATGTCATGATACAACATCAGAAAAGGACTTTATGCAGGTGAGGTCAACATAAAGAGCAGAGTAGGGAGAAAGGACAGGCTTAGGAAGAGAAGAATGTGTGCTTCATGGAATCACCTTCACCTAAGCCATTACTTTAAAAAGTTTTTCATTAAGGGGCTAAATAAAAATAAACAGACTAAAATCAGAGCTTTAGGTTATCATAAATTGTGCTTTTCATTTAATGTAGGGGTTCTTAACTTTTTCTGTGGCACAGTCTATGTTGGCAGTCTGATCAAGATTATGGGCTACTCAGATACATGAGTTTTTTTAATGCTATAAAAAATAAAGTACAAAGAACTAAAAAGGAAATTAATTATGTGGAAATACATTTTTTAAGCAAGCCAAAAGATACTAGGTTAAGAGCCCCCTGTTTTCATCCAACCACTCAGACTGGAAAAAACTTATTCAACTCAGTAGCTATTTCTTCAACTCTA
Organism: Notamacropus eugenii; assembly: GCF_028372415.1. Taxonomy (NCBI): domain Eukaryota; kingdom Metazoa; phylum Chordata; class Mammalia; order Diprotodontia; family Macropodidae; genus Notamacropus; species Notamacropus eugenii. Next base: position 422,113,434 of record NC_092875.1, on the reverse strand, counting down.
AACCCAGTCTCCTGGGTCAAGGACTGAGTCATCAGGCGAAAGGATTCAGTACCTGGGCATAAATATCTCAGCTCCCAGCAAATTAATGCTAGATGTATATGATTAACTCGCACCTGATTATTTAGAAAGCATTGTGGAAGCCCTGGTGTCTACTTTGGTTGAAACTATATGGGCTTACAAGACAACAGACTTTCAGAGTTGTGGAAAGTGCCAGGCTAATTATCCCAATATATAGATCCTAAGGGTCATCCCATCTAATCCTTTACCTCAAGTATCAACTGTCTCAGCAATATCCTCTTTTTAAAGACTACATTGACAAGGACCTCATTAACTGAAGGCAGCACATTCCACTTTTGGAAAGCTTGAATTGTAAATAAATAATATAGTAACACTTCATAACTGAAACAGAAATGAAGTGGTTTTGAATTGCTTACTTGTAAATTTGGAATGTTGCTCTATAGCACAATGTTACTGTATTTGATTTGCATGGATAAGGGTCTAGACTTGGTCTGGATCTGAAATTTTTCTATGCTGATAAATTTCCCCTGAGCTATTCTCACCTAGTAGTGCTGGATATGATCTAGCTTTCACAGTGGACAGCCAGTGTCCAAGGTACCATTCAGTTTTTCTGTATTCCACTCTCACCTTTCACTTTCAAAGATATGTCCAGATTCACTGACCTCTGTCTCCCAGGCATCCAGGCAGTAGGTAGGAAGCGAGTGATGTCTTGACTTGTATGGGAATTGAATTGGAGTGAGGCATCATTGCACAAAGTTGTAGGCCTTGCTCTTTCCTCCACAGTCATCAAAATCCTGACAAAAATCCAGATGACTGGCAATGGCCCACAACGAAGTGGATGACCTTGATGTCCTCTATGTCTGACCAAGTTCTAAGCACTGGCTTGAGTCACATTCATAGCCATTGTTTTCATCTGTCCATTCCACTGGGGAAGTATTAGCACTCACCAAGGTTTGAGGTCTGTCAGTTAGCCTCAACCTGATTTAGCCCATCTGCTAAACCTGGGTTGGAAGGTAAGGAAGTAAGGAAGGAGGCAAACCAAGTAAAGGAGGAGAAAATACCTAAACATGGGAGAAGAGAGAAGCCACAACCATACAGATGGTTAGAGAAAATCAGTGATATGCATGTTCACTTTCTGCAAGTTAGTGTATATAGGCTAAACTGGCAAGAGAGGAATCAGGTTGATAGTTTTACACACAAGTGAGTCACCTACATCATAGCTGTGGATTTGAAAAATGGGCTCTCCTTGCTTCAAATTAAATTGACAGTATTTTCCAAGTACCCAACAGTGGCTTCTTAAAGGAAAAAAAAGCATTCAGCAATAGAGAATCAGGAAACATCCCCTGCAATTAAACTCACAGGAACATACAGGCATACCTCAAAGGTATTGCCCTTTGAGTTCCAGACCACCATGATAAAGCAAATATTGCAATAAAGTGAGTCACATGAATTTTTGGGTTTCCCAATGCATATAAAAGTTATAATTACACAATACTGTAGCCTATTAAGTGTATGATAGTACTACATCTAAAAAATGTACACACCTTAATTTAAAAATATTTTGTTGCTAAAAAATGCTAACCATCATCTGTGCCTTCAGTAAGATATGATGTTATTGCTAGCAGAGGGCTTTGCCTTGGTGTTGATGGCCACTAACTGATCCGGGTGGTGATTGCTGAAGGCTGGGGTGGCTAGGACAATAACAAAGTTTGCTGCATGTACTGACTCCTCCTTTCACGTTGCATCTCAGGAAATAGGAAGCCCAAAGGCAAGGTAGAAAAGGGGAAACAGCTCAGCAGAGCACAGTCAGAACACACACAACATTTATCAGTTAGACACAGTCTGTGGTGCCCCCAAACCATCACAATGGTAACATCAAAGATTATAGGAATAATGTTAACATGTGCCTTTGTAAGGCAATAGATGCCTCTGTTGTTCAGTCATGTTGGGACTGGAAGCTCAATTCCGTGTGGACAGTCTCGGGCGGGTAAAAGTGGGACTTCTAAATCTTAGAGTCTTACGAGGCCCTCCATGAACAGCGGGGGTTCGAGAAGGTCAGACTGAGCTAGCTTGGCTAGCTCGGGTATTTCCGCCTCTCCCCCGAGATACCTGATGGGTGGAGTCTCCCTGCCCTCGAGGTCGTCCCGGATTGGAGCACACCTAGTTACCTAACAGCATGGTATTGAGATGCAAACTGTGTGGCTGAAGATTAAGTAGGATTGAGGAAGTCAGAAAGCTCGCTCTTAGCACGTGTGGAGCCAAAGAGAAAAGTAGGGCTCCGCTTCTTTTCTTTCCTCTCTCCCCTCCCCCTCTCTCCCCACTTGTACTTCTACTTCCAATCCCTTAAGCTTAGCCTCCTTAGGAAATCTCCCCCTCTTCCTCCTAAGGAAGACCCCCTGCATTTGTAACCCAGACCCTGAAATAAAGCTCAATCCCTGTTCGACTCTGGAACGTCCTTTCTCTCATACGTGCATCCGGCGTGGCCAGCCGAAGACCTGGGACAGGTAAGAAAGACTCGGGTAGCCCAATACAGGCCTCTAGGCTTGGCACAGTCATGTCTGGATCTTCATGAGCCCATTTGGGGTTTTCTTGACAAAGATACTGGAATGGTTTGCCATTTCCTTCTCCAGCTCATTTTACAGAAGAGGAAACTGAGAGAAAAAGGGTTAAGTGACTAACCTATGGCCAAAGGGCTGGTAAGTGCCTGAGGCCAGATTTGAACTCTGATATGCCAGATCCCAGGCCCAGGGCTCTACTCACTGCACCACCTACTGTGTCAGTTAGGAAGTGAGAGCCCAGTAGATTAAGTAGTGAGATTAAGTAACATAAATATCAGATCTAACCAGCGTAATTTTGTAATTTTTCTCCAGCTTCATTCCTTATATTTTACTAGGTACTCAGTAGGTGCTAAATTTTGCAGCTTGCAGTGGTGGGTTCCAATGTATTAGTATTAACAATCTGAATTTATATGATGCTGTAAAGTTACCTCATAGGACTGTTGAAAGGAATCCTTGTTTACAGTTGAGAAAAACAAGGTCAGACAGATTAGTGACTTGCCCAGTGTTTCATAGCTAGTATTTGAAGGTAGTTCTCCTTTTGGCTGCAATTTGAAGGCATTTTTTATTTCATCACAGCTGCATCAGAGCTGAAAAGCTAGAAACCAAGTCTAGACCCTTTTCCATGCAAATCAAATACAGTAACATTGTGCTATAGAGCAATATTCCAAATTTACAAGTAAGCAATTCAAAACCACTTTATTTCTGTTTCAGTTATGAAGTGTTACTGTATTATTTATTTACAATTCAAGCTGTCCAAAAGTGGAATGTGCTGCCTTCAGTTAGTTAGGTCCTCGTCAATGTAGTCTTTAAAAAGAGGATATTGCTGAGACAGTTCAAACTTGAGGTAAAGGATTAGATGGGATGACCCTTAGGATCTATATAATGGGAAAATTAGCCTGGCACTTCCCGCAACTCTGAAAGGGATTTTCTGTGCTTTTATGGTCACCTCTCCCTCCATCATTCCCTCTGTTGTCTCTCCTCATGAGGTTCCCATGGTTCCTCTAATGGAGAGTACTAGAGAGTACTAATGGCTCAAGAATTTCCCCCATGGAATCAAGTTAATAATTTGTTATGCAGAACAGAGACCTCCTTTAAGGACATGCTACATGCCATGGAGCCTTCTAGCACTTAAGTGCTAGCATGTGTTTCAGAATTCATTACAAAATGTTCTACAGTTAAGTATCTAGCTTCTTTCAACATAAAGTTTAAGAAATCCATGTTTCCATCTGTCAGTGTTTTGAGTCTAGACAATGACCAAGGACTTCACATTTAATGCCTTTCTTTGTTTTTCACCTTCCACCTAGTTAGGATGGCTTGATAATGGGAAGCCACTTTACAATGCTCCTGAATCCATCTTAATATTTTTTCACATATGAAATAACTTTGACAAAGAACCATAATATCTAGGAATCTTTAGATGCCTTCAAAAGAAAGTGATTTAAATTGCATTTTGAAAATTGCCGTTCACTTAGTTACTTTTTGCTATTTTGTTGGATTGTCATGAGGAGTGCAGACTCTTGGTGTCAGAAGGGGTCTTAGAGTCAGTTCTGTGAGTCAGTCAATAAGAGTTGTTAAGCATCCGTGTGTAAGCACTCCAAGTGCTGGGGATGGAAGCACAGAACCCCCCTTACACAGCTTCTGCTGGAACACCTCCTTACCTTAAATGATGTCAGTGTACAATTACAACTTATTATTTCCCTTCTTAAAACTGATCTCACTGTTAGGACAATACCGAGGTAATGAAATAAAACAGAACAATTCAGTTACTGCTGAATGAATGAAACAGTAAAAGCATGCCAGTGTGGAATGAGATGCCTAAAAGCAGTAGTTTCATGGCCATCTGGCGGGTAGTATTGTATAGGACGTAAGTGGGAGGATGGAAGGCATTTAATTGTTAAGGTGACTGTGCACTTTCCTAAACAGTATCTAATTTACTAATGGGCACAACTCTGAGCTACTTAATGCAAGTATTATTCCCTTTTCCCAGAAGAGGAAACCCTTTGCAAACTAGCTTCTGCTCTCATCCCTCAACTGAAAAATGCTCACTCAAAACTGCTCATACCTGCCCAATCTTATGGTCTTTTCTCAGTCCTAATTCTTCTCCACCTATCCGCCTCAACTGACATTGTGAACACCCTCGTCTTGGAGACTCGATGGGTTTCTGTGACCTTCCTCTCTCCTGCTTCACCTCCTAACCACCCCTCCTGTCTTCTTTGCCGGCTTACTGACCACATCATATCCCATCTGTAGGGATTCCCCAAGGTTTGGTCCCCGGGTGCTCTTCTCAGCTCCCTCTGTACTCTCATAACCTTATCAATACATGGGTTTCAATAGGTTCTGTATGCAAATGACTTTCAGAATCATTCCCCCCTGAGCTTTAGTCCTAAATCACCAATTAATTGCCTATTAGACATTTCAAAGTGGATGCCCCAGAAACATTTAAAAAAATTCAGCATTGTCTAAAACTGTATTCATCTTTCCTCCTAAACTTTTTCCTCTTTCAAACTTCCCTATTTGTCAAAAGCGTCACCATTCCTCCTGTCTCCCAGATTCATACTTTGTGTTATGCTGCTTGCCTCATTCTCGCAATCTACAAATAAAATCATTTCCCAAATCCAATGCCTTCTCTACCGACACCCACCACCTTACTTCAGGCTATTATCACTTCCCACCTAGATGATTGCAACAGCTTTCTTAATTGGTTTCCCTGCCTCAAGTCTCTCTCCACTCCAGTTCAAATTACAAATTGTTGCCAAAGGAATTTTCCTTAAGCAGAGATCTGACCACGTAACTCCCACAACCACCAACTCATTCCAGAACCAACTGTGGTGGCTTCCCATCTGCTTGTAGGATAAAATATAAACTCCCCAGCCTTTGAACACTGCTCCCCATCTATCCTTATCTGGAACGTACTCCCTCCTTACCCCAGTCTCCAAGTTGGTTCCTCTTTTCCCTTAGATGCTACTCAGGCGCATTTTCTGTGTTTCGCCTTTACACATCCTCTCTAACTTCTGGTGTCCCCCAGCTTCTCACTACTTTGTATTTATCTTCACTTTATCCTATTAGAACATAGTTCTTTGTGAGTTGGGACTGTTTCATTCCACACACAGTGCCTGGCACATAATGGGTACTTGATAAGTTCTTGTTAATAGATTGAACCAATGTTATTCAGTTTGTAACTGGCAGAACCTGGATTTAACTTTAGACCTTCTGACCCTGAGCCCAGGGTTCTGTTTCTATTACACAGTCTTATTTAAAGAATGTCTCTAGGTTGCAAAAACAATTGATGTAGATGATTAACTGATGCCTGAAGTAAATACTTGATGAAGAAATTAACGCTTTAAAAAAGTGACATACCCACCCAAGTTCTCTAGATGTTCCAAGCAACTTTTTCCAAATAACTTTTCTTGAATTAGACGAACAAAAACCTCATCGGTCTCTTACAACTGAAAAATTCTTTTTCTGTGATCTCAATTTTTAGAAATAGGTTCAGCTAAGGTTGCACACGACAAATTAAACTGCCTAATGCAAAGATTAAAGAAATCTCTTCCTCCCCTCTACCTTGCCCACTCCCCGCTTTTATCTCCACTGAATCAGCCAGCAATCAATAAAAAAAAAAAAAAACCAGAAGCAACAAATGTCCAAACTTGTTAGAGTGTAAGAAAATATATTTATTTACTTTCATGGCAATACTATGGCAAAACTGTTAAATACATGCATATTTTAAAAACAGACATAAGCAACACTTCAAGAGTTAACAGCCAAGCAAACTAGTTTTACATTTACGGTGTCTCAGGAATACATGAGTTAATAGTCTATGCCTTTGCTGTAACCATATTTTCCAACACGATACTAAATCTCACGTTTAAAGTATACATTGTTTCCAAATGGTTGCCTTCTAATCAGTCAAATTCTCCTATCCTAACTCTATATGCTGTAAGGACACAGTTCCAAGGAGAAACCCCTATGTTTGTTACTGATAGAAAACAACAGATAAAATTTCAAATTCCCTTGTAAAGGATTCTCTATAGGTTTATTCCATGGCTTCCAGAGTGGGTGAATCACTTTGACCCATATTGTTTGCATCCTAAATATTTGAATTCTGATTTCTTAAAAAGATTTATTATTAAACACACATTTTGAGTTACGGCATACTTCACATGTGATCAGATCTGTGTAAATCTGCAGGGGTTATTACATGAATATAAAAGGTAGAGTTTTGAAGCTTATGTTTCTCCCAACCATCTCTCAACTTGTACTCAGAACATCTTTACGGAACAAATTAGTAAACATGATTTATTAAAATATGTAGCAAACTGAAAAATGCTTTTTAAAAACATATTTAACATTCCCTTTAAAAAAGAAACATATATTCTACATACAACCTTACAAAAAACATAAAAACTTAAACCTGTTCACAGTATGTGTGTATTTAGTAAACAGCAATTCAGTATAATGCAATTTTGGATGTGAGAAAGGTGGATGATTTCGCAGATTTATGAGGGCACGTGACTTGTGATTGTTGAATGAGAGAGAAAAGTTAAAACAAGCATTTTTTGGTGTTCCTTTTCCAGGAATGGAAAGGATACTATAAGTCAGACAGGTATGCTAAAATATAACAGCTGAATATTTTGATATACACACCAGTTTTGGGTTGTATTGTTGACTCTATTTCTTAAAAAAAAAAAAAAACTTAAGGAAGCAAATTAGACATATTTTACTTGGAATCAAATGTATAATTATTTTTCAAAATTCATGTTCTTTTTCTTTAAAACAGAATCACAGGCTACAAGATACATGAGATGTCTCTCTCCTCACAAAAATACATTAAACAGCCTTTTTGTTTCCTTCAACTGCATTATCCTTAGCGCTATTCACATTTCTGGCATTTATGTTGGTGGGAATAAAGTTAAAAAAGAACTAATGGTTTGTGCTATATTAAGAACACAGGTAAAGTACAGGATATCTATTATCAAATTGGGGGGAACTACTGGTAGAGAAGGGAGCATCTATGAAAATATAAAAAAATAAACTCTATAAAATCTAGTACTCAGTGTTCGTTTTCAATGTTCTACAGCAAAATCATGAATATAGCTACTTTTTAAAAAATACCAGATTAGCAATGATTCCTCATAATAAACATGCTGTTTTCACCTTTCCAATAAGCCAAGAGCAATGTGTTTTACTACAATCGAATAAACAGTCTGACCTTTTATACAACATGGAATGCTCAGCAAACAGAAGTGACCTACAAATTAGGAGTGACCCATTAAAAACGGTATGCATTTTAAAAAGAAGTGCATACAGTATTTGTGCAATATGTAATGAAATTCAACAGGAGATTTAGGTGAGAATTAAAGTAATGACTTTAATTCAACAATCTAATCAAATTACTTTCATGGATATATACTATATTAAGTTTAAATTCTTTTGGTTCTGATTTTAAAAAGGAACCTTAAAAGACAGAAATCAATGTGATTAACTTAATTAACGTTGTCTCCTTCACATCAATTTGTTGACAAGATAATCTCTTTTCAATAACGAACATGATGAAAATTATTACCAAATTTCATATTTAGTTGACAATTATTTAATTATGGTTTGTTTTTCTAAAAATTGTATTTCTTTTAGCTAGGCACTTTCACAGTAAAAAGACTAATTCAGAGGGTGGTTCTTCTAAGACCACAGCAACAAACTCATCAAAGTATTAGGCAGTCAGAATTTGACTTGCATAGGTAAATTTTATTCCAAGTATTATTATTTCAAATATAGAGAGGAAATTATAAAAATTACAACTGATCCAAAGGATGCAATGGAAAGACACATGGTGAGCGTAATAAACAGATTACAACATGTAATCAATGACAACATGCCCATAAGAAGCAGCATGAGACATTATGAGGGCCACGTATGACCAGAAGAGAAGGGGCAAATCATTTATCAAAAATGAGACAAATGCACAGCCCAAATGATGCACTGGTACCCAAGAGACACTACGAGAATACCACAAAAGTCTTTGGTATGTTGGACAGATACTCTGTGAAGGATTAATGGGAAAGCAGCGACAAGAATGGGACAGAAAGATGGGAAGACAGGGAAGTGCTGTATCAGCATCATGTCACACCGATTACAAAGCACAGAGAGAAATCACCATTACTGGTCTTATGATCTGAATGCTCTTCTAAAAACAGCAGACCCTGTTACAACACAACTCAATGTTATCACATGGGGTCAGATATAATCTTGGTCAAGTCAAGTGTCCTGAAACATATTTATATATAATAAAACCCCAACATCATATGGCCTATGAAGTGGATATTGGCTTAAGTATCTCGATGATAGCATTTTTGAAAGGTTTATTAATTAGCATGAAACAAGTATCTTTGACAACTAACTGAAAATAGAGTAACCAAACGAAAGCACTAACATAATCTAAATTTTTCATGATTATTACTTAAACACGGTACAGTTATAGATCTGAATAAGCCAACTTTAGAAATAATTTCAGAAAACATCCCAAGATTATAGTTTGTAAGAAGCAAGCATATTTTCTCTTCAATATGTTATATATGGAATTTGGATGTAAAAAGATAAAAAATAAAGTTTGATGGCAATTCAATATTGTCTCACCAATAAAACTAATGTGACCAGTTTGAAATACTTGTTTTAAGGAGTTATTTTACAGAACTGAATAGGTTTCTCTGTTAAGAAATCACAGCCCATGTTTATACATACAAGTTAATACCTTTCCAAAATGTTTTCTGGTACATGTGTTTTAAGTTGTGTACACACTGTAGCAAAAAGAAACATTCAAGGATGTAACTACAGATACATCAATTCTAGTGGCATTTATGCTTGAGCATATCTCAAAATGACGGAGTGTAAAAAATAGAGTCCTTTTATATACAACAAATTAGGCAAATTTTAACATGGCTCAGAATAAAAAGCAACGATAAAAAGGTGTTGTTCTGTTTTTTGTTTGCATTTAGTGCTTCAAATTCAGAGAAATGAAAAGAAAGACCCTTTCTCTCCTACTTCCAGGAAAAAGGTTTAGACTCAGTCTTCAGAGGTATTCATCTAACGGGAATGGGGACAGGTAATCAGGGATTGATATCAGTCAACACTCAGTCCATATCCATTAATCCACAGTCTGGAAGACCTCCTCTGCAGCGTGAGGACAGTTTAATTATACGGGGCCACTTCGCTAGCAGATTTAACTAGCATGGGAACAGATCCTACCTTACAGAGTCACTCTAGATTTTAATGGATCACTTAAGATTACCCCAATTGGAAAGACTTGCTCCAGGCCAAGGTTCAATCACATATACTTCCTAAGCATCGATGTGCCCAGTTTCCTGTAGCTGCAGGACAAGTATCATTAACCTGACCCCTCTGTCCTAGATTGATGCTCAATGCTGAATTTCTACATAAATAAAAATTATTTTTTTAACAAAAAAATTACACAGATTCTAATATGGCTCAAAATAGAAAGCAGCAGTAATTGATTCAGAGTAATCACCCTAATTTATAGAAAGAAAAAAGTAATAAAACATATAATTTGAAGCAAATGTGTTAAGGATATGGATTTCCACTGCAGTATCCAACAGTACCAGTTATAAGAGCTTTCCCTTTAGAAAATGACTAATAGAAAAAAAAAACAACCTGAGTATTAAAAGTTAAACTGAGAATTCTTGCCATATACTTTTTAAAAAAATTACATATCATTTTCAATTAAGAAACATCTATTTTCTCTCCTTTGTTTTTAATTTGCACAGAGACCAAAAATGTATCACATACACTATTATTCAACTGGAAAGCCACTGTCCTCATTTCAATATATTCAAAGACAGTTTTAATTGTACAACAGGTGAAATAATTTATACAACATGAAACATATGCTTTGTCCAGATCTGTAATTTCATCAGTATAGAGAGCTTCCTGGTAATGAAACTCCCTTTACCAAAGTAGACCAGCAACTAGCCGTAGAGAGTTGGCTGGGGGCATTGAGAGATTGAATGATTTGCCTAGGGTCTTATAGCCAGTCTATGTCAGAGGATGGACTGTAGCCCAGGTTTTCCTACACTGAGGTCAGGCCTTTATATTCGCTATGCCACACTATCTTTTTGAAATGTATGACGACAAAATCTGATAGCCTGATTGCCTTTTTCTCCTATGGATGGTATGTAATTACCAATTTACATTAATCCAAAATGGTTGTAGGACTTGGAGTCATGAAGTCTATACTCAAATCTGGCCTCAGATACTTACTGTAGGACACCAGGCAAATCATGTAACCTCTGTCTGCCTTGGTTTCCTCAATTGTTTAAGAAAAACCCAACAACTCAGGATAATAATAGCACCTATCTCTCAGGGTTGTTGTATCAAATGAAATAATATTTATAAAGTGTTTTACAAACATGAAAACTCTATGAATGTTAACTCTTGCTAATCTGGTATGCAAAGAAGATTTGTTTGAAAATGTAAAATTGGGACTAAAATTGCAGAAATGTTCTAATGCTATACATGTTTCAAAGTATGGTACTAATAAATCAACATGGGCATAAACCTATTATGGTTAAAAGTTTCTAATGTGAATTGACTTTATGACTAGGTAGTATGAAATCATTTACCAGTCTGACTTAATCAGTTGCTTACAGTTTGATGTGCCTCAAACTCTTCTGACATCTTGCTACTTTACTTCTTACCTGGCCTAAAATTTTCAATTTTAGTATCGCTTCTTTGGTTAGAACAAGGAAGACAAGGCAATGTCTCCAGGTGAACACTGCTACAACACATTTCTGTTACTTTAAAGATAAGGAGAAATTTGGGGATGTACTTTTCTCTCTACTCGCTCAGATTAGTTCACTATCACCCTGAAATATTGATAGCTAGCCCTGAAGAAATAAGGTGCTGGGTACACAAGCTGTATTGTAGACAATGCAATGGTGAGAGTGGGAATCATGGCAAGAGACAGGTGGGTCATTGTGGCAGAATCACTGGGCACCTGCCAGGGAAAGCAGTAGTTAGATGATGAGATGTGGAGAGTTCAGAAGCTTCATGGGGAGTAAGGCAGAGTGGAGAAGAGAGGGAGAGAGGGAGGGGGAGAGCGAAGGAGGTAAAGGGGAGTAAAGAGAGTGGGAGAAGAAGGGAGGGAGTAAAGGAGAGAGGCAGGAAGGGAGGGAAGGAGGGGGAGAGGGAGCACACTGAAAAGAGGGTACACCAAAGGAAAGCATCACTTACTTCACAATTTTGTTAGGGTTGGCCCTGGGGATTGAAAAACATGTGTGGTCAAAGTTTGAATATGCTACAAATATACTTAATATATCTTATTCTGTTTTCTTCCCTAGTGTCTCATGCTAGGTCTTAAAGATTAACTGAAGACTATCAATTAAAATGAGGGTTTAAAAACATGATCTCTAAATGAAATTTGCTCCTAATTGCCCTATCACTTTCTGCAAGACACACTAAGATACTTCGGTCAAGGGTCCAAGTGTACAAACAGAATGTTTCTTTGATAGTAAACAAATAAAAATAAAATGCTCTGACTTAATCAGTTATCAGAGTATTTTAAGCATTTGTAACTTAACCATTAAAAGGCAAAATACACATAGGTCTTGAAGGCAGATTAAAAAACACTTCTGCAATTTGTAGTGTGATATAAAACTTTTCCAGGAGTCATTTCCCAGAAAAGCAGTTGTTTCTGAAAAACTTGGAGGTTAAAATGATTCTTTATGTTATAAGGGCACTCAAGCTTTTATTATAGGTGATAAAAGAAACTGTTTACTTCCGTGGTACTTAATAGAATTAATTCAAATTGAGTTTGAATTTGAAGTTTTTCATGATACTTACTATAAAACAGCCACCAAGTGATTATTTTTAAAGCAAAAATATCAATTCTTTAAGTTTACATCAAAAACAATAACTATTCCACTAAGGAAGTGGTACTGATGACCTATTTAAGAAAAGTAACTGTTAGACTACAATTAGGAAATGGATTATATGCCCATATTAAATAGCATTAATTTGTGGCTCACCGTTTAAAGAGAAAACTCATAGAATCATTTCTTCATAGAGAACTAATGCCAATTGTTACTCTCAGTGGTACAGATTGGTTTGGCTAGATCTTGCTGATAAGAATAGTCTTAAATGGAAAATTAGTGCAATTAATGCTAAAGCATATTTAAGTGTGTGGTTTGTTCACACATTCATAAAACTGGCACTTTCACAAAATAAATGTCAAGAGTTTGGGTTTGTTTGTACATAATGTCATAGATATGCAGTTCTAGTACTGTAAATTACTAAAGCATATACGTTAGGGCACCCTATTACAAGTAGGAGTTAAAAATTAGTGGGGAAAAGAATCTGCTAAAGCCATATTCAGAAATGTGGCATAAGTCAGTGTTATACTCATTTTCCAAGTTTGTGCCCCTGAGTCAACAATTTGATAACCATTATATAGTAGGCACAGAGACCTAGTTATCAAACAAGAAACTAAAGTAGCTGCTGCTATGTTTTAAAAGTTGTGTTAATTACAGAGAAAATGGTCTTATGTTACTTGATCTGTGCTTGGTTTTTATCTAGATTTGAAGAAATTTCAGTCAAGTACTTCTCTGTTAATCTGAACATCTGCATGGTTTCCCCTCCCCCCCACCTGTAATTTCAAACCCTCTGGTTGGGATTCAGTGAATGTAAAACAGTTTGGGTATTTTCTAAAGTATTAAGCAATAATTAACTTGAAAATGCTACTTGATGGTAGAGTGAGTGAGGCTTCTTTGGCTGGAATAACAAATAGATCCAAATCCAGTATCTTGGAGCACATGAATTGAATTACTGAGTTGCTATACTTTGGCTTTTAGACTACAGTAAAACAACATTAACACTTTCAGTGTAACTTACACGTGGTACAGTTCATCTCACTAAAAATATACTCCACTGGAGGCCTCCTAGAATAACCAGTGCTGCTGCTATTACAACCCCAGCAGTCAGAGCTTATTGAGATGGTAGACTGATGCAACGTGACACGATTGCTAATCATTCGGTTTGTTTTGAAAAAAATTTGTAAATGACCACCCTCCATTAGAAGATTTAGGCGATTCCTCATCCTTTGGGGGAATCAAAAACTGCCGAGAGTTAATTGAACATGGGCTTCCAAAGGACACAATTTCACTGTTGCTGTCTATGGACCGAGGAGAGTCTGGAGAGTCTAAATTCCAGGCATTTACATTTATCTGAGGCCTGTAACCTGCAGTTTTCTCTAAATCAACTGCTGCAATTATGTTCTCCACAGCAGAAGTAACTGGCAGATGCATTTGTGGCTTATAGCCTGCTCCACCAACAGAGTCGTTTTCTAGTTCTTCCTCTGGTTTTGCCTGAGGTTGATACATTGATTGAATATCAATATAAATGACTTGTGATGAGCCTCCAGCTTCCTCCCCTCCAGCATTTGCTATCTCCTCCTCAATGATTGGTGGACAGTAGGAGACAACCACATGGTTTTCAGGCTCAGCATCAGACCCTTCTTCTGGACCATCAACTATTGGGGACTTGATTTCAGTATCCTCCTCTATTTTAGGAGCTGCTGATCTTGTTTCTACCACTTCCACATTATTAGGAGTGCAAGGATTCATTTCCAGCGTTTTCAGAGTACTGCTCCCCTAGAAAGGGAAAAATACTGCATGAGAACAGAAGACTTGAACTGCTGTCACTCAAAAAGATAACGGAAAAGTTTACTTTAGCTCATTTTTCAACTGTAACCTGATCACAAAAATTTAATATAGTTTCTGCTATATATTTTAACAAAACTACAAGACTTTTTTCCTAACCTACTTTTTACTTGTTGTTCACTCGTATCTAACTCTTTGTGATTCCCATGGACCATAGCAGGCCAACACTGGCTGTGGGGTTTTCTCAGCAAGGATACTGGAACGGTTTTGCCGTTTCCTTCTCCATTGGCTTAAGGTAAACAGAGGTTAAGTAACTTGCCCAGGGTCACCCAGCTAGTGAGCATCTGAGACTGGATTTGAACGCAGGTCTTCCTGACTTCAGGACCAGCATTCTATAGACTGAACCATCTAGCTGCCTCCTACTTTGACTTGCCAATTATAAATAAAACAGTGAAAGAAATAAAAATATATTAGAGTACAAAAGAATCTTTTAAACCTCATAACTTGAGATGACCAGTGTATTAGTTAACATTTTAACCTAAAATTTACAGATTACAGCTTCAGTTATCTTTCTCCTAAACTTACTCAAAAACAATGAGAAGGAAGTCATTATGTTAAAGATCAAGTAAAAAAAGGCATTTTAAAATCTTTACCAACAGACAAACGTTACCTCACAGATGCTTTTGTGGAACTGCAATGCCTTACTATTTTCTGGATTTGGAATATCAGGATAGAAAGTTTCTTTAATCCTTAAAAAAATAAAGGAAATATGATTAAATATCCATTTATAAAGATTATAAGTATACCAATAAGAAAATTAGATAACAGAAATATTTTAGTGTCTTCATTTTTACTTCATATGAACTACTTTAAAAACAAAATATTCCTTGGTAGCAGTAGATCTGTGCATACAGACGTTCAATTCATTGATATGGATGTTTAATGACATATATACTATAATCATGGAGTTCCCAAACTGGAAGTATGTGGATACTACAAACGCAGAGCTCCAGTTTACACCACGTCTGGCCTTCTCCAGGTCACAATGACAATGCGCATGATAATGAAATCTGTTAGCTGTTTCAACAGCTCAGGACCTTATTGTCCTCTAGTCGTCCAGAAGGAAAAGCCTTTAAATAATTACAGCTGGACAACAATAGGGAAGAATGAGGAGGTGATAATCATACTGTACTCTGACCTCATCAGATTTCAGTTGGAGCACCATCTTCAGTACTGACAGACCTAGAGAGTGTCTGGATAAGGGCAACTAGGATTGCCCAAAGACCCTGAGATTTCTTAATGTATACACAATTAGATGGAAGCTGAAGCTGCTTCTAATGTTCAGATTCTATGATCATTAAATGAGCTGCCTCAGGAGTTATCGAGTTAGCTGTAACTGCAGATCCTTAATGAAAGGCTAGAAAGGAAGACCATTTTTCAGGAATACTGTAGAAAAAAGTTGTGCTTTCAGGTGAGAGGGGAGGAAGAATTGGACCAGAGGATCTCTGAGAGTGCCTTCTAATTCAGATTCAGTGTAGCATTACATTGTACCTATAGGTGAGATCCATGTTATAGTGAACTATGTTCTATAGTGGGTCATATCAGAAAGAGGCGTCAGCGTACTATAAACTGTAATCTCAGTAAAGGGTGTCTTTTGTATTAGCAAGCATTGGTATGATCAAAGAAGAAAAGATGTTAGACTAAAGCCAAGTATTTCTCAAGAACATGAATGAAGAAAACGAAATTTATCACTGTTTCTTTAAAAAACAAATTAAACTTGAACTTTTACATTAATTTCTCAAATTCCAAGAGAGCTAGACATTATGATATAGTGAAAAATGCCCTGGACTTGGTCTTAGATTTAAATCCAGACTCTTTACTAGCTAAGTGTTCATGCCTTTTAGACAACAGCTTCCTTATGTATAAAATAGGGATAATAATAGCTGTGACTAATTCAAAAGATTATGAGAATATAATATGGTAATATATGTAAAGTGCTCTGTAAATTTTAAAATGCTTTCTAAATATCACCTATAAGCTGAAGTGGTAGTCGTTATTTCTCCTTTTAGTCTAGCATCTACTAATACAATACTGAAAACCAATGATTTTATAATTAACAGTGAAAACTGTATAACTAAATTATTAGTGGAGAGAGCTAAAAACACCATCTAAAAAATTTAAAAAATTTTCCCCAGTAAGTAGTACTTCTGTCTGTTTTATCAATTAAGCAATCATTAATTTAGGAGCCCTTCCAAACATAAGTTCTATGATTCTATTCAGTTCCATGAATATAAAGATTTGATTCAGTTTCACACCACTCTTAGGTAATGGGAATCGGTAAACCCAACTCCCAAACAAGCAGTACTACCCATAAGCACAAAAACCCCATTAAATACAACCATGTATATATTATTACCATTCTCTTTTACGATAACAAAGAATACTGGTTACCACTCCAACAAAAACAGCCACTGCCACAGGGATGAGAATGGCAATAATTAATCCCTCGGCTGAAAAAGAGAATGTTACAGGTTATTAGTTACTATTTTTATTAGTCCAAAATACAAGTAAAAATTTATGTTTAAGAAACAAATTAGAAGGGGAAAATGTTTACCATTTCTAGTTGACCAAATTATCCTGAAATATTCCTACCTTACCTGACATTACAAAATTAAATATAATCATCACAGTTCTCTAAGAAGAAGTTGCAGGTGAGCACCAGGAGGAAGGAGAGACCACTTGAGTGCTCACCTGAGAATGACACCATAATATTCTGAAGACTAGCTCAGTCATCCCAGGTGCCACCCTTTCCTTTCTACTTATTCTTCGAAACAATTGTTCCCTTTATATTTTTTTCTTTCTTGAGAGCAGTGGACAGGGCATCTGATGGAAAGGCTTAGGTAAATTAATGGGTGATAAAATCTGAGAATCAATCCATTAGCCTATAATATTATTGTTAATAGCTACTTAAAAATAGTAAGTATCAAGTGAAATCTTTCAGTTCTGTCCTCTACAGCGTAAGTGTCGACCTTGCTGCCTTGCACTTCCAGAATTGGCCAAACCAGAATAAAAACGTAATTGGGAAATAGTAAACAAAACAAATAAAAATACAACACAGTATGATGTTAATTTGTGGTTTTCTAGGTCAACACAAAGCCTTTGGGGATCCTTTCCATGTCTGACACCACTGCCTTAGAATACATACAACAGTCAACTTAGTTTGAATTTTCTTACCACTACACCCTAACAAAAATCAGGCTGTAAACTTGAAATTATCCCCCCAAAAGCATTCCAGAACTATCTTGAACTCTATTAAGGAATTTCTATTATTACCATTTTGAGATTTACTAATAATATTACACAAATCAGTGCGGAAAACATTTCTATTAATAAAAACATTTAACTTACAATTTTCCTTTGTAACCACATACATGGCCTTTCCTGGACCTATTCCACCATCTGTATAAGCCTGCAAGAGCAGATGGTACCCCGTTTTTCCTTGAAGATCGACAATTCTCAATGTTTTCTGTGTTATGTCAGTGATATTCTTAACTTTAACATCAGAACGTCCTGTTTTTGAAATAAATATACCAATCATTCATAATTATTTCATAAGAAGTTGTTTTTTTCTAATGACAGTACAAACTGGAAAACAATGTGTTCTGAGTTATACTTGTAACACTTCAATCGACAGTAAATAATTCTAACCCCTGATCTGGGTGGACATTATCATAACTATTATTCTCACAGATCTTTACTTTGAGATCTCATCAGCTCTCATGCATTTAATTACCATTTTTATACTAACGATTGCCAAATTCAAGAGACATCTTATACTCAACATGTCCAAAACCAAACTCATTATCTTTCCTCCCAAACCGCCCCTTCTCCTACTTTTCCTGTTACTGCTAAGGGCAACACCATTCTTCCAGGTCTCAGGCTCACAACCCACAAGTCATGAAAGATTTCTCTCTCTCACCCCCATATCCAATCTGTTGTCAAAACCTGTCAATTTCACCTTTGCAACAATTCCTGGAATAAATCCTGCTTCTCTCCTCTGACACCTTCCTCTAATGCAGACCCTCATTACCCCATGCAGGGACTGCTGGCATAGCCTGCTGACATCTGCCTGCCTCAAGTCTCCAATCCATCTGCCACTTAAGATAGTTATTTTCCTAAAGCACAAGTCCAACCAGTAACTCCAATGGTTTCCGGTCACCTCTAGGATCCAATACAAAATTCTCTGCTTGGCATTCAAAACTCTTTATAATCTAGCCCTCTCCTTCCTGTCCAGCCACCTCACACCTTACTCCCTGACACATACTCTTCAATCCAATGACACTGGCTTCCTTCTTGTCCCATGAATGAGATACTCCACCTCTGAGTTCTGAGCATTTTCTTTGGCCATTCCCCATGCCTGGAATGCTCTCCCTCCTCATCCTCACCTGCTGCCTTCCTTTGGTTTTCTTTATGTCCCAACTAATATCTCATCTACTATAGGAAGCTTAGCTGAACCTCTCTTAATTCTAGTGCCTTCCTTCTCCTAATTATTTTCTATTTAACTGGAAAATAGTTTGTATATGCATATCTGTCATCTCTTCATTAGAGTGTGAGCATCTTGACTTTTTTTTCTTTCTTTCCTTTTTCCTTTTTTTTGTTTTTTTGCAGAGCTTTCCAGGGCTTAGCAGTACTGGCACACAGCAGGCCTTTAAATAAATATTTATTTACTGACTGTTATCAACCTCTTTCTAAGAGACTAATGCCAGGGGGTAAATGGATTAGCAAAAAAATGCAATCTAGCTGGTAATTTCATGGTCTCTGAAGGTTTTATTAAAATACCCATTTTTTTAGATCTAATAAATTTTTAGATTTAACAGTTTTCTCCAATTGCGTGCATGTGTGTGTATATACATACATACATACATACATACATACATATATACATATATATGCGTGTATTTATCAGTATTCTCATTCCTAACCTCACAATAATTAGGAGATTGTGAAGGGTGAGGGAACAAACCTAAATTTATTCAACTCTCAGTATTATTTCCTTTTTACAAATGAGGGAGCAGAGAGAGAAGATACAGGGCTGTTACATTAATTAAGTGCAAAAATAATGCGAACTTCTGGATTGCTGATGTGCTCAAAGTTTAGAAAAAATTCTGCTAAACTTTAATGATACATGGACATATAATTTGTGAATTAATCATTTAGAAGATGTTTAAATTAACTGACAGTATGGGGGGGGAAATTAGTCACTGATCAAAATAAAGGAAAAATGAAAGAAGTTGAACTTGGGCAAATTATATTGTTAAACTAATGCCTTCAAAATGTATCATGGAAGAACAATAAATATTAAGTATTGCCAACAGTGTTAAAATTGAATTTATTCCAAATATGGCAATATTATTGAAATGCCCTATTATTCTGTGTGCCTTCTGAACATTTTCTTTGGTGTACATTTCAAAATGACATCCATTTACCCTCCATTGTAACAAACATATGTAAGATTTTTCCACCATAAACTGACATCTTCCTCATGATTAGATTTCTTCCAATTATCAGAAAACAATTTGTTAGTAGCTAATTTAATCAGTTTGTGTCCATACCCAAATCTCTAAATTTCATTTATAAAGGACTGAACATGCAATGCTATGAAATGCTTTGATCCCTACTCCTGAAGTGAGATTTTTTTTTTTTTACCAGAGTCATCCCTACAATTTAGTAATTTGATGGCAACTGCTCTGGGCCCAGTGATCTAAAAGAAATCCCTGAGATTCTCAGAAACATTTGGTGTTAGCAAGAAAGTCCCATTACCTTTCTATAGCTATCTGGGCATCAATTAACCAAAGATCTAAGCTACTCTGTGCCAAGCACTGTGCAAGGCACTATAAATACAAAGACAAAAATAAAGAGAACCTTTTCTCACAAAGCTTATATTCCATTGGCATCTTGGGAAGGGATGAGCCTGGCTGCCTGGCAACAATGTTCCATCTTTCTACTTAAAACCACCATCTCCAGTCCATACAAGAACCATAGCTCAGTGCTCTGTCCAGCTCTCACCATCACCACCAGCCCATCAGTGCTATCAAGCTACTATGAGAAGAAAGTCCCAAATACACTCACTCTCTCTCTCAATTCTCCTTAGTAGATGTAAAATGAAAACAATGGGAGATAAGCGACTTCACACACATAACTTAGCTTTTCTCTCACACTCCTTATATTGATAAATCTAATAGTGAAAGCAAGAACTCCAATTTAAAAATATTACTTTTATTTAAGTTCATTAACTTAAATAAGTCTAAGAAATGCTCAAGGTTTTAAACTCATTCTCTAGAGACCAAGTTCCTTTAGGGGCAGGAATTATCTTTTGCCTTTCTTTGTATTCACCGGGTAGACACAATGTCTGGCACCTAGTAGGGCCTTAATGAATGCTGACTAACTGATCAATTCATGTCCAGGAGTCTGGGGCAAGTCCATTTCTTTGCAGGAGCTTTAATACACAAATGTCTTCATGATGAAAGTAAGGTAAGTTTCTGAGTTCATAAAGGTCATTCTTAATCAGTATGCTAACTAAAAGTTTTTGTGGTGGAAACAGCTATATAACAGATAATGAACTAGAAGCAAATCACTTCACTTTCCTGAATATAGGTTTTATTTTCTGTAAAAACTGGATTATGCACTTGGTAAATTGCTAGGATTGCTCCTTTCAGCTTTTAATGTGTATCCTGTGACCATGATTCTAAGACTGCTTGATTCTTAGGCTTGGTGTACCATTTTACCATAATCATATCAATCCATACAATCAATCAGTCAACAAGTATTTATTAAATACCTCTCACATGCTATGAATCTCACCAGACATTAGAATGATGCCTCCCCACAAGCTCTTAAATGCAAACTTGATAAAAAGCTTCATATCCTCTTTAATATATTACATTAAAACATAATCATAATTATGAAAATGACTTTGTTTCCTTGTTTAGTGACACCAACCAATTTTAGAATATCATTATTTAAAGCAATATTGAAATTTTTCAGATAACTTTTTTTGGTAGATAAGGAAACTCATAGGAAATTGTCAGCATGAAAAATGAGAATCTATTTACCTGATTCTAAACCCTGGATTTTAGATGTGCCTTTCTCCCCTTTTTCAAAGTAAAATAAATATCCTCTTAAAAATCCTCTAAGATCTTCAACAGGAATCTCTTCCCATTTTACTAATATTGAATCTGCAGAGGTGTCTTCCACAGTAAAATTTGGTGCAACGCTTGGAGCTGTGTGTGGAAAGAAATTGTCAACAACTAAAGGATATTTTAAGACTGAGATTTTACAAAATGATTATAAGTCAAAGTTCATAAAGTTTCATCACAGCCTTAAAAAGAAATCCAACAAATATACTTTTGCATTTACAGCGAAACCTATTCTAAAGAGCCACACTCTGACAAAGTCCTCTTTACTGAACAAAGCAGTACTTAAATCACTAGTGGAGTTCCTTTTATTTTTTGAATTGAATATTTCAATTTCTGAAATACAGGTCTTAATATTATTAAATACATATTTATTTATTATAGTACATTACATCATTCTATAATATTTATCATCATTTTCCATGTGATAATTTTGTAGGATTCTATCATTCTGAAGTTTTATTTTACTTCAAAATCTAAACTATCTAATAATTCAAATTGTGAGACATGAATGTGATGGAGTATTACTCCATCATAGGACAAGATGGAATGGGTACAGAAAAGAATGAGAAGAACTAGGAACTGATGCGAAGTGAAGTAAACAAAATCAAGAAAACATACATAACGAATGCAACAATGCAAATGGAAAAAAAACAAAGCAAAACTGTATGTTTGTGTGAATAAAATGACAAAGCCTAGTTCCCCAAGAGATGAGAATACACATGTCTTTCTTCTTTGCAGGAGTGGAGAGGGTTATGGATGTGGACCATGCCATATACTGTCAGATTTGATTAAATGCATTGGTTAGTTTTATTAACTTTTTTCCTCTTCTTTTTTTAATCTTTGTTACAAGGCATGACTTTTTGGATAAGGAGATATACTTGGAAATGAATACATTATAAAAACAAAATATGCAAGTAAAATTTAAAATGATCTAATAACTTACCCAGCTCTTCTGTATATCCAACTATTGAACGCAATAATTGGTATTTCTGATTTTTGCAGCCATAGAGGAAAAAGTTATAGCGTGTTCCAGATCGAAAATTATCTACAAAGAATACTATAATCAGTAAAATTTTAAAGTAACCCTCTGTCACAAAGAGATCTACTTGAGAAACAGGTAATTTGCAACAAATTTTACAATTAAGACAATCCTTTAAAAACAAGCTTAAAAAATTTATTCCTTCTATTCAAAGGAAATGAAAACTAGGCCTACTTGAAAAGTCACTACTTCTAGAACTGACTATATAAAAAATTTAAATTTATAAAACTGCTTAAAACATATTAAAATTAATTTGGGAATCTGATGACTGGAGACAACCACAATAACCAAAGTGGTCAGACATACTAGGTGAGAAAGTCCCAGATTTTAACTTCTTCAATCTTGAGATCAAATCACTCAGAACTTATTCTAGACCTTGCTTAGGGATTGTCAATCAGTTTATTCATCTACCTGAAGACTATGTTCCCACCTCCAACCCCTGTGCCTCTCTGACACCTGCTGCTGCTATTCTCTTTTAAAAGTAGCACTAAATTTCAGCCAAATGAATGTCCAACATTCAGCGACCTGTTCAAATCCCAACCATACTGAAGCCTTTTTTAACTACTTCAGACTACCTTATTTTCCCTCTGAAATCCTATGGCATAGAGTTATCACACAGGTTAGCATTTAAATGTTATTTATTACACGTTTCTTCAACTAGCTGGTAAACTATGAGAGAAAGGATCTTTAATACTTCTGCTAATCACATAGAAAGGACTCAGTATCTCTGGTTGGATAGTTGATTTTTTCCCTTTCAGGAGATAAGGGGTAAGAAAAGAAGGGACAAGCAGAAGGAGTCTAGAAACCAGAAGAAGAGTAAGCATGGAGAGGAAGACCACCCTCTGGCACTAAGGGAGCACTGACCCATCGTGATGAATGGTAGGCAGAGACTCAGTTCAAAAAAACTGAAGTGCTGGCAGTGGGGGGATGGGTAGATGGAGTAACACCTAGAGAAAGAAGTGGTTTCATGGAGAGACTGTCAATCCATGTTAGATTAAACTGGAGGAGGAGGTGCTGATGTTCTTATCTCACTGTTCTGTCTATGCTATGTGTTTTTTAATGTCCATGACTTGGGAATTTTTTTGGGGGGGTGGGAGGAAATTAGAAACTGACATACATCATCCCCTATATCAAGCAAACATGTTTTAAAGGGCTTAGAAGTAAGAATGTTTAATTGCAACCAGTATTTTGAGATTTTCCTTCCCAAAGACAAAATGTGAAGAATTTAAATTTTAGCTTTTATTAAAAAACTGAGAGTTATTACGGCATTTTACATACAGTGAGAGTCAGTAATGTGCCACCACCATCCTCACGGAGCCTTACGCTTATTCCCTTACTATCTTACAGTGAAAGGTATAGATTTGGGGAGCATATTTTAGCAGACAGAACAGAAATACTCAGAGGAAAATCTGTGAGAACACAGCAGTCCAGAAAGAATCAACAAAAGATCATCTGCCAGGGGTCAAGGATAAAAGTGTAATTCCCATGCTGCCTCTTTCCTTATATGCTTCTATCTTAACCATTATGTACACAGCCATAGTGGGGATATCACTAAGGTTCTATTTTGAAGACTTGCTTCATTTCTAAACATTCATCCCTATTTTACTATCCTGTTTACTTCAGCTATCATCCACTGTTTCTAAAACTACTATTATAAAACTCCAGTGACACTATAAACATAGCATATAAGAATAATTTAAATACATCAGAAATGCCTCTATAGAATTACTTTAGTCAATGTAAAAAAAATATATGTTAATTTGCTTTTTAAACTCATTAGTGATGCAAAGGTCTAATACACACAAAATCAGTCAATATGAAATTAACAAAACAATTATTCATCTAAGTTTTACTATCTCATCTATGTACATTTTAAACTGGAAACTGTGACACTACTAATTTTTTTCATAATTATGTTTTTATTTCTTCATAATTAATTTGTTTTCAATTTTCAACAATCAATTCCATAAGTTTGAAATTATCTGCCCCTCCCTCCCCAAGAAGGCATATAATCTTTTACAGATTCTACACATACGTTCATAGAAAACACATTTTCCCATTAGTCATGTTGCATAGAAGAATTAAAACGAATGGGAGAAACCATGAGAAAAAAACAAAACAAAACATAAAAGAGAAAACAGTCTGCTTCATTCTGCGTTCTGACTCTATAGCTCTTTTTCTGGATGGGGATGGCATTTTGCATCATGACTCCTTTGGAAATGTTTCAGGTTCTTGCACTGCTATGAAGGGCTAAGTTTAACAGATACAGTTCTTGAACACTACTAATTTTTAAAGAATTTTAGCTGAAAGAAATGACTTTTACCATATTCTATGAGTGCTCCAGTACTATTTGCTGGGAATCTTTTCCAGTCAATGAGGCAGGGTTCAGATCGAGTTGAGTTACACCATTTTATAACATAGTCACAAGTTATGTTGGGATCATAATTC
Organism: Notamacropus eugenii; assembly: GCF_028372415.1. Taxonomy (NCBI): domain Eukaryota; kingdom Metazoa; phylum Chordata; class Mammalia; order Diprotodontia; family Macropodidae; genus Notamacropus; species Notamacropus eugenii. Next base: position 422,088,512 of record NC_092875.1, on the reverse strand, counting down.
CAGTGAAGTAATATGCCATTTCCTATTCCAACAATCTGCTCCACTTTGAGGTCTTCTACAAAAAGGCAAGTTAAAAAGAGACATTACTGGCTTCAAAACAGTAATCCAAGTCAGATCCTATAAAAACAGAGTTTTAGGGGTAGTACAAATTACTTCATATACTGAAATTTTGTTAAATTAGATTAGTTCCAAGTAAGTTCTTGGAGTTTGGAAATATTTTTGTTTTGGTATGATTTTTACTATAAAACATCTCATAATATTTGACAAAATTGCTCCTAACAAAGACTGTAATTGCTTCAATCACCATCTTTTGGTGGCTTAAAATTACCTCATCTCACAGTGATATTTAGATCTGTCATCATCAAGGAATAGTTGTTCCCCTCTTTCTAAACTCCATAATACAACAGTATACTGTCAAGTGAATGAGTTCTGGTTTTGAAAGAATGATTCAAAGACAAGTTAGATGAAGGTGGTGGAAGAGGGAGGAAAAGAATAAAGTAGGACTCAGAAAACTGGATGTATTAAAATCAGGGACATATACCTTGGAGTATATGAGTCTGACATTTTATAAATAAGTCAGTTACCAAAAGTCAGTTTATACACTGGTGGTCCGGTAATTAGATAGCATTTTCCCCTAGAAACATTATATTATAAATAGCGATTAAGTTTTACAGACCAACAAATAAAAACTTACATAATCCATGACAAACCTTAAAAACAAAAATCTTTTCTAAGTGGTGTGTGAGTTAATTGGGATGTGCAATAAGCTTGATATGGGTTCATTCCGTGTCAGCAATGATCATTCATGCACAACATACTTTGGATATGTTGAGTTTAAAATGTCTATGGGACATTCAGTTTCAGATGTTCAAGAGATAGTTGGAGATGGGAGACTGAAGGTCAGCTGAGAGGTTATGGCTGGGTAAGGAGACCTGAGAATCATCTGAATAGAGGTGATAATTCAATCCATGAGAACTGAGGGAAAAGAGAAGAAAACCCAGCACAGAGGCTTGGGGGATACCCACTGTTAGATGGCACAATGGTAAACAAAGAGAATTAAGATACTGTCTACACAAACATTTTATGAAGATACTGTATTGACTAAGTATGAAAAGGTTTAAATTCAGGGTGGGATTAGGAGTGGGAGGTTGATTGGAAATAATTAAGTTTCTCTATGTTTGACTCTGTTTTCCCTTCTACACACTGCCCTCCCCCTAAATACAATCCATGGAAAGGGACTTACGAAGGAATACGTAGAATTATAACTAGACATCTTTAAGAAGAAAGTGTCTGTTCTGAATGATTCACTTTCTTAAACATCTGTGCTAGACTAGATGGACAATTTCTTTTCTAGCTCTACTAAGTCCTTTATAAGATACTTAAAGAGCATAAAACATGGCCCTGGATTTCAGAAAGTTTATAATACATGAGAAGACAAATTATGGATCAATACTAACAAAGGAACACTATGAAATATAATCCCAGGCAGAAGCTAATTCAAACAGTTACTCACATATTTATTATCTTTGCCAGGTCAAAATTACTATCTCCCTTCATGTGCTCTCGGTGATCTCTCCCTGGTTTATATCTCTATGTTGCTCCTATGTGCTTTTTATTTATCTCTTAGGTCCATTTTGCTTTTCTCCACTCCCGCTTAACCTTCCTTCTACAAGCACAAGCCAAAGAACACAATAAAGCTGCAAGTGAAGAGAAAGTGACTGCCTCTAAAGAACTAGAAATCCTGTAAATGCTCAAAGCTGGAAGCGTGCCTGAAAGATTATCCATCATGTTCAGAACTGTTGGGCTTTATGCTCACTGCATTATTAACCTCTTCACTGTTTACAGATAGGTCCTGTGATTTGTTTTTCTTGATCATGGATATGGAAAGGAAGTATTTCCCACTGTGTTGAGGTGGATGCAGGAGTGATCTTTTCTGAAGTGGAGCACCACTTGTGGTAGGAAAGCAATCAACAGCGTGACTTAATTTGAATAACAGAGAATCCAGGACATGCGAATAATCCAGAATGAAGAGAATCCACCCACAAATAACAAGGAATTCATTATAAATTAATTTTAATGGAGGAGGGAGGGAGAGGAAAAAATGAGCTGTATAATTCAACATTTTTTAAAAAAACATTCTAGGAAATGAACTTAAGTTGAAGGAATTGAGCTCTACATTAGATATAAGGAATACTTTGCTGACAGCAAAGGGCATTAAATATTCTTCATAGCTGCTTTGGTGCCTTGGAGAATCTTTATCCTTGACTATCTCAAAGAACATACAATTAGTTATCTACTACATCTCCTAATAAATATGCTCCTATCTGGTTGTAGGAAGATGAATTAAAGCAGAGGAGTCAAAATGTATCCTGGGAAATGTTAAACAAAACAAATAAAAACACAATACAACACAGAATGTTAAATTGTAACTTTTACTAAGTCAGCATGCAGCCCACAGGAAGCTTTTCCTACCTGAATTTGGAAGACTGAGCTAGAGGATCTCTTGAACATTAGGATTTTAGATACGAAAATCAAATCCATACATAAATTGTCAAGATATTTCTACTCTTTTAGTAATACCCATTAGTCAAAGCAGAATGAAATTGTTTTCGAATTATTTTACAAGTTAGGATGCTTTGAGACAATATTCATGAGTCCTGTTTCTCACTATACATTAGAAATATTTTCATTCATTATTTTTAATAAAGTATCTCACTAGAACTGTTCCAGGAATGTGCTGACAATTTTATTAGGGAGAAAAGAATTATATCAATGTGACTGTCATTTTTTGTCTTTTTGGGGAAGAGTCTTGTGGATTCAAATAGTGATATTTATTAAATTTAATATGTTATGAGGTTTTACAGAATTTAAAATTTTTTTTCCATTTTTGAAAGTCATCAAAAAGTGCCACAAATGAAAAACATCCTTTTAGTATATAAGAACAGTTCTGTTGAAGAATGTAATATAATCACTACTAAACAACTTAACTTGCATTTAAAAAGAAATAGATTTAATTTATTTCTGTTCAGATGAAATATAACATCACACAGTTAACAAAGTACGCACCGTTTGGGATTTCCGTGCTGGTTATCTTAGAAGGTGGAGAGGATCCAGCTGAGTTTTTGGCCACAACACTAATGATGTAATCATCGTAATCATTTCTGTCAAGCTGTATTTCCGCTCTATGCTGCGGATCGGGAATCTCAGGAAGGTACTGTTTTTCTTCTTCTGACCAATAGGATACATTATAGGAAAGTATTTTTCCATTAGCTTCATTAATAGATAAGGGCTAGAAATAACAAGAAAAATTCCTTGCAATGAAGAAAAGTGATTAGGAATATTATCAAAGTGATAATGATGAAAGTGAATATGAAAATGTTCATTAATTCTGAAGATGACACAGAGCTGGGAGAAGTCGGGGCTGCTGCACTGAAGCAGATTAGAAATCAACGTAAACTAGATAATACATGAGCAGACGAGGCAAAAGAGCAACATTCGCAATGTTGCGCACTATTGAAAAACGGAAGAAGGCATGTGGCTCAGAATGGAATACAAGCTAAATCCAAATAACAAATGTTTCTGTTATTAACAAAAATCAAATACCATGTTAATAACAGATGAATTACTTGTAAAAAAAAACACAAGTGAAATATTTGAACTGATTGACAGAAATAAGTAATTTAGAGGAATTAATCCAATTATGGTCTCCAGATTTCGAGATTATGGGAAACTTAAAATGGAGGCAGAAAAACTGGTGAGACTTCTTTAAGCAATCTGCATAAAGATTTTTTTTCATTTGGGGAGAAAAGGTAGCTTAAACTATAGCTGTTCTGTCTTCAAATACATGAAAAACTATATAAAGATTATCAAACAATTTTTCATCTGTTTTAAGAACAGAGTTGGAGGAAGTAAGCTTAAACTATAAAAGGATAATTTTTTAAAAGCTTCAAGGGTATTATAAAGGGATGGACAACAAATATCAAGGTACTGAAACATCAAGCAAATTCTCTTCCCTAGAAATATATAATACAAATATTACGCTTCTAAATTTGTATTGGACAATGTAAATAGACATTACTAAAAAGCTGTGCTTTAGAAAAATTGTATAGAAGTAAATTTTTGCAAAAATTGTAGAGACAATAGAGAAACTTGTTATCATTTACAGGAATTCTATACTGACCCATCTTACAAAGGGATTGATTACTTACTTGTTTAGCAAATTCATTTTATAAATTATGCTTTAATTAAAACAGGAAGTGCACGTAAGCTATCGTGACAGAAAAAATACTGAAGAATAAATCACTATAAAGCTAACAAATCTGAAGCAATTGTGGCTATCTCATAATTTCAAAAAACAGTTAAACCAAACAGAACAAAAACCAGAACCATCCTAGCTCTTACGACATGTGTCAAATAGAAAGCATCTGTTTCTCCTTACTGGACACCAATCTGGCTCTCTACCTGAATCTCCCACTGAAGTTCTACTTCAGTCCCTTCAAGGCCTGGCATTCTGGTAGACCGTAAGCTCTAGCAGAAAGTTTTCTGGTGTGGGCCACATGATGCCTAGTCTGAACACTAGCCTAGCTAAGCTTAGTTGGGCTCATTAACTCTTTGGCCACAGAGCAATACATTTTTCAGACATGAGACAACTCTGAAAGATCACCTTTGAGATTAGAGGGATGATAAAAGAATGACAAAACTACATAGCCTTGAAATTTTGATACTTGTTCAGTCATTTCAGTCACATCTGACCTTCACGGCCCATGAAATGTTTTCTGGCAAAGATACTGGGGTATTTTTGCCATTTCCTTTTCCAGCTCATTTTATAGATGAGGAAACTCGAGTAAACAGGGTCAAGTGACTTGCCCAGGGTGACACAGCTAGTATATATCTGAGATCAGATTTGAACCTCAGGAAAATGAGTGTTCCTGACTTCAGGTCCAACACTCTACCCACTGTGCCATCTAGCTGTCCTTAAATACTGACATACATATACATAAATGATCAGTTCACAACTCCTACTGACTCAAATTTAAGTGTATTGTTGCTTGAAGTGAAGAAAACTGAAAAATAACAGGACTCTAAAATGAGAGAAATTAAGACAGACTCTAACAGAAAAATGTGACAAATTACTCAACAATGTGTTAATGTACAGTGGAAAACTGTACCAGATGCTATCCAAAGTAAACTATATAATGTATTAGAATCAAAAGTTATTTGAATATACAAAAAAATACAGATATTTACCTTCCAGTATATTATTACACTTCTCCCATCAGCACTCCACTCTCTCCAGATATCTGGTCCTTTGGAAGGAACTAGGAAAGATATTATTTAGTCAGCACTTGAAAACATTTATTTTATTTCAGTTGAAAAAACTGTTAATCAGCAGTATAGCAAGGCTAACAACCTGAAATTTTTATTGAAAACAATTCCAGAGAGACCAGGGATAGTGATTAGCATATGAAGCTAAGAGGGAAAAAAACCCCTCTCAACTCCAAGAAATCTTCATAATACAAAGGACTTAGGTTAAAGCGATATCAGGAAATCTTCATCTCTTTCTGCCTCTCTCTCTGTCTCTATACACACACACACACATGTGTATACATCTGCACAGAGGTTGACTTTTTCCTTCACTTCCACTATTCCTTCCTTGGAGCTGGAGAGAAGGAGATCGAAGGAGTTCTCATTCTTGCTGGGGTACCACGTGCAATATTTATATTTTTATAGGCATAATTATTTTTTGTGCCTGGCTACATTGCTAAGCTATTCCCTACATAAGGAGACAAAAACTCATTTAAGGCCTATAATAACTGATTACTTGTTCATATACTATAAATGAAGTTTCTATTATTAAATAATTTTTGGGATTAGTACGTGTGTGTGTGTGTGTGTGTGTATTTCATGTTCACTTAATCATGTAAAAAGCATTTATAAAGTGCTTACTAAGTAGCAAACACTATGCTAGGTACTAGAAAAGAAAGACAAAAAAGAAACAGCCCCTGCCCTTACAGCTTATATTCTGATAGGGGAGAGTGACAGAGAGAGACAAAGGGAGACAGAGAGAGAGAGAGAGTGTGAGTGAGTGAGTGTGTGTGTGTGTGTGTGTGTGTGTGTGATGGCAATTTAAATGCGAAGGTTTTTCCCATTCATTAATAGGCCCATATAACCTGCTTGGGTCACATGGAGCCTGTGGTGGGAGAAGCCTACTAAAGGCTGGAACGGGAAGAGGCAGAGGTAGAGCAGAGCTGAGGTGAAGTGAGTGAGAGACCAGTCAGAGCTAGGAAGGATGTAGGCTCCTGGCTAGTGTGAGTGAAAGGGCTTATTTGTGACTTTATTTAAGGGAGCTGGTTTGTGGGAAGCCTAGCAGGGGGAAGGCTTGGAGGTGGTGGTGTTCTCTGCATTGTTACTGTGTATAGATTTTTTTTTGTTACTATGATGGATTTGGCTTTCTGGTGGCTGAATAAATGTTTTGGTTCTGTCTTCCATGTGGAGAGTCTGTTGTATTTCACTATTCAGAATTGTGCTGGCACAGTCATTCATGGCTGCTGTGGGTGCTGCGAATATTGTGTTGGTGCTAGTGTGTTCACACAAAATGTATACAAAACAATTTTGGTGGTCAAAGCACAAAGAGAAGGCCTCGTGCATAAGGTAAGACCACCCTATAGAATTTCTCTAACAGAAACCTCCTTCTGCACGCACACAACCATCTTCCTGGTGCAGGCTCTCATTACCTCATACCTGGGCAACTGCAGTGACCTTCTGGCTGGCCTCAAGTCTCTCCCTACTCCAATCCATCCTTCACTATTACATTGAAGCTCTGTGTAGCTTTTAAAGTCCTTTACAATTTAGCCACTTCTTATCTTTACAAGATTTTTACACTTTACTCCCCTATTGGATCCTTGCATGACACGCCCAACTCCATGCTTTTTTCACCGTTGTCTCAAACCTGGAATACTCTCCCAACTCACTTTCACTCCTGGCTTTGTCATCTCAAACTACACCTTCTGCAGGAGGACTCTCCTGGTTGTCTCACCTCTTCTTCCCCACCCCTGCCAATGTCTTCCCTTTGAGATTGCCTTCCACTTACACTGCACGTATCTTCTGTGTACATAAGTTATTTGCACATTATCTCCCTCATTAGAAATGTAAGCTCTTTGAGGGCAGGAACTGCATTTTTTAATTTCTTTGTATCCCCAGGCCTTACGGCAAAGCCTGACCATAATAAATGCTCAGTAAATGTTTATCGACTGCCATGAGCTGCACTTTCAAGGAAATGAGAGATTCTAAGAAGCAGAGAATGAATTCTAGGAGTGGAAGAGTCAGTGCCAAAGCAGAGAAGGGCGACAGAATGATGTGTGTGTAAAGAGCAGCAAGGCTAATCTGATGGGCCCAAAGGGTCAAGTTGTAAAAGTTGTTAAATGCCAAAGAGGAGTTTGGATTTGATCCTGGAGGTTATAGGGAGTCACTAAGGCTTGAAGAGTAACATGTAAGATTTATGTTTTAGGAATATTAATTACTTCCACAGCTGTGAGGAAGATGGGCTGAAGAGGGGATACTTTAGGAAGGAAGGCCAAGTAGAAAGCTAATGAAATAGTCCAGATGAGAGGTGATGAGGACCTGAACTAAGGAGGTGACCATGTGAGGAGAGAAAGGGATGGACACAAGATATGTTGAGGAAGTGTTGCAAACACACTATACATGTGGTAAAGAAGAGTGAAGGATTAAAGGGCAACTTGAAGGTTGCAAACCTGAATGACTGAAAGTATAACAATGCCTTTGGAAGAAAAATGAGGTTCTAGAGAAAGATAATAAGTTCTTTATTGGACATGCTGATTTAATGCATTTCACAATACACACTTTTAAATGCCAAATAGCGATGGAGCTCTGGAAGGTGGGAGAGCAAATAGTACTGGATATACAGATCTGGGAGACCCTTGAACAGAAATAACAATTAAAACTATGGGAGCTGATAGGGTCACCAAGGGGGAATGTAGAGGAAGAAGAAATTATTAAAGACAATTAATAAAGCCTTCTTGTAGTTGTTCAAGAGGGAATCCTTCCCTCCTCTCTGTGCCCCACCTCCAATTTCATATAAAAGCTGGAAAGCTGAATGATCCTTACTTAGAAAGATGCCTGATTCCACACCAACCATGGAGAAAAAGAACTCTGTAAGATCTTAAAAATTCAAGTCACAGATTTTAAATCCTGAACCTCAATCCCAGAACCCAAATATGAATTCTTAAAGATAGTAATTTAATTTAAAGATCAAATCTTTAAATTATTCAAAGAACTTACTTCCTTCCCTGGTTAAGTATTGCTTTTCATTACTCCATTTGCTCCATTTCCAAAAGTTCTCAGAAGAACAACGAATCCGAAAAGTGTACATAGTATACGGCATCAATTTGTCCACAGAAACACGATAATTAGAAGTTTCTGATCCTTTAACAGTGATGTTCCGCTGTTAAAAACGAATGGAGTTTTAAAAATGAACAAAACTTTCTAAACTTCATATTATATCAGACACCATAAACCTATTATGAGTGCAAAGACAAAATCAAACAGTTCATCTACTAACTGTGTTCTAACCCTTAACCACAGAACCTAAGACATCTTGCTAACAATATATGAATTAGAATTAAGTCAAGGGAAGAGGCTCTGTTTCACCAATAAGCAAACATTCACTTATTAAGTACCATGAACAAGACTGGGGATACAGAGACAAAAATGAAAAATTGTCCTGCCTCTCAAAGACCTCGCATGCACCTGAAATGTGAATAGTTCACACATTCATGTTAGAATTCAGTTTGAAAGCAATTTCACAAACATTATTTCATTTAAGATGCTGGAAAGGACGTACTGTAAAGACTGAGTCCAATTCATTTATGAGAAATTAAGGCTCAGATAGGTGGACTCTGTGCTCCTTTCACCTTACCTACAACTGGAGTAGTAGGAACTCAGTAACTATTACTTTAAATAAATAAGCAAAGTTGGACGGGGAAGCACTAAGTAAGTTTTAAGAATTTCTATGTTTAAACAACCTATTGTACATTAAAGAACTTCCATAAGTATTTTTATTTTATTTCTCAGACAGCAGTAGACTTTCAAATGCATGGTCCTGGGTGTAATCAACTAAAAATTATTCATTCTGTAGTATAGTCTTTAAGTTTATAGTTACAGATCAAACCAAGGCTATAACCATTCATGAGCAGTTGAGGATAATGCTCTGTTTGTGGCCACCTAGATCTTGCTCAAGTACCTTTTCTAGAAAATAAATGCCTTACATTTTATGTGCCCCATAATTATTTTAAAATTCAAGTATTTATTTATACTTATCATACAGATTGCCCTGGTCCCATTCCTACTTAGAAGCTTTGTTTATCACCCTTTTTCTCTTTTGTTACTTGTTAGCTTACTAATTAATTAATCTCACTGTTGAGAGTTGACCCTTAAAACATTAATTTATCTGCCATAACACTATGATAGTACTCTAAATACTGATTATGATATTGTAATGCTGAACACTGAAACATAAGGCTCTTCATCAATCTACTAAAAATACAACTAACCATGCCAATTAAATTTTTACGTCTTGCTTAAAATAAAATATTTCATTAAAAGAACTATTAAGTTTATAGGAAAAAGACATACTTACCAATTCTTGCCCTGAATAAGCTGTATTAATTTCAATTTCACATAAAAAATTAATATTTGCAAAGTTGCCAGATAAGTGCCAACTGAGAAAAATGGCAGTTGGATCAATGTCCCTCACAATGAGTTTTGAAGGAGTATGAGGATAAACTGAAAATGGAAATTTAAAAAATCATTTTATAATTATTTAAAAGTTAAAAAATAAGTAACATAGTTTCTAATACGACAACACAACCAAATAAACATATAATGAAATGTAATTAGCATTCATGGAAATACAGAATTCATGTTTTCTACCTTGGATTACCAGTGGAAACAAAAGTATCATTTACTGCTAACACCATTATAAATAGTTATTATTTACTTAATATGTACAGGATAGTATACTTGTTGCTGAGAACATTCAAAAGTAAAAGATATGAGTGCTGCCTTCAAGAGGCTTAAAGTCTGTTTGTGAAAAAAACATCACATATATTAAAAATATAAACCACAATCCAAGGAGATCTCTACAAAACACGTTAAGCAATAAGTGTCACGGGAATTCAGAGGAGGTGTTGACTGAGAATTAGGACAGTCACAGAAGGTTTCACAGAAAAAAGCAGATCTTCAAGGGCAGGATTTAAGCGGAAAACAAGGCATTCCAAGAAGGCAGGTAGTATGAGCAAAAATTGAAAGGAGAAAATATAAATAGTTCTTCTAGGGAATAACAGGTAGACCCATTTGGTTAGGATAGAGTGTTCACACAGGGAAATAGTGGGACATATGAGGACAAGCAGATAAGATTGTAGACTTATAAACCAGTCTTTATATTTACGCTTAGTGACTTTGCCTTGATATGTGATTCTTGATCCCTATGAGATGCAAGGTGGTCACAAGGGATGGATTAGAAACTAAAGCAGGCTATTTGCCTGTATAACTTCTCAATAAGCCCTTAGTGTCTTAAAACAAAGAATGATTTTGGGTCATTAAGAATCATGAAATAACTTTGAAGGAGGGCAAATGTTGAGTTTTTACTATGGCTGATTAACAGAATAAGCCAAATATTTAATTAATTAGAAGATATTTGTGAAACGTTCAGGCTTTAAGTGAAAATTTTTTAATGAAAATTAAGTGAAAGGCTGAAAAAATTATGACAAAAGGCAGAAAATAGTAGGAATTGGGCACAGATTCACTCTTTTCTGCTAACCTCAAGACAGATGAACATTCTTAATGGTTTTAAATATTCCCAAATGCCATATGAAGGGAAAGTAGGGGGAGAGACAGAAGGGGAACATTCATTTATTAAGGTGCATTAAGCACTATACAAATATTATCTCATGTGACTAGGGTTCACTTGTGTATCAAGAAAACTGACCTGCTGGCCTGCAAACAAGTAGACTTTCACATATGAGTTTTACAATGACAATGTTAATACCCCCGAAAGATGACTGAGGACTAGTTTCTTAAAAGTTTACATACAAAACAATACTTTCTCTGTCATATAACAACACAGAGGGACTTCTGAAGGAAGACCTCATGAAAGATCTGTTAAGGTATTAACATGTCTGCTTATACAATTACAGTGTGTGACTACTGAGATGCCATTCATTTATGAATTATGAAAGATTTAGGAAGTATTGCATTTGGGAACAGAACAGAAAAATTAACAGTTCCGTCAAAATCAAAAGCTGAGCAACACCACCAAAATGAGCATGAGTTTGTCACTTTAGAATGACAAATAGGCTTAATGTATTAGCTCTAGTTATTGATAAGCATTAGACATATTTATCTCTAAGTAAAGGAGACAATGTTGGCAAGTAGATTACTGTTCAACTTGCCATTTTCACAACTATCATTCTCACAAAATGTTCAAGAAATGTTAGAAAAGAACATGATTAGTATAAAAGTCATTCCCAAAGGTACTTCAGATTATTCTAAAAATGTTGGTGTACCTTCTAAAATTCATAAAGAGTAGTTTATATAACACAATTACCTCTTTGAGTTATATCAACTAAAATTGCTGCTTCAGATCTACCCACAGGATTGCTAGCTTTCAAGGTGAAATTATATATTTCCTGACCAGCTATGATTTGAAAGATTAATTGATGGTTTTCATTCATGTGTTCTTCATCTCTACTGTATGTAACATTTCTTCCAGAAAATCTGTAAGTCAAAATAAAAATAAATTAATGCTATAATGCAGATGTCAGATGAAGAGCCTGGGAAAAATTATGACAAAAATACCAAAAATTAGTTGAGGAGTAGTACAGAGAAAATTGTATTGGTTTGGGGTCAGGAGACCTCGGTTTGAATTCCATCATGGTTACTAGTGTGACCTATGGTAAGTCATTTAACCTCCCCAGGTTCCAGTAACTCATTTGTAAAATGAGGGAATTGTCTAATTGCCTTTAAGGTCTGTTCCAACTCTAAACATATGATCCAATCACCCCTACCAATTGCCTACCAATAAAGTTTTTTGGTTTTTCATGCTTTCCTTCCGTTTGGAAAAAGAAAATTAATTTTTTTTTTAAATTTAGAACTCAGAAATATTTTTAAAAGGATTTACATTTAAAAATATTTTAAAGAATGATTATACAATTTTAAATTCAAAAAAGTATATACAGTACATACAAAGTATATAAAAATGAAGTATATTCAGGTAAAAATCTTAAAGAAATGTTAATAGATAATAAAATGTTTATAGGTAAGTGAATGCTGACCTAAAACTCATGGAAGAATGTATGTCTTGGAAATAATTTTAAAAACACTGAGGGTTTGATTTTAAAGATATTATAGGTATGATACTAAACACAGAGGAAATCATAGATATTAGGACTAAAATAAGGCAAGAAAGAAGAAATTTAGAAGACATTTCTAAGTACCAACATACAGAACTGCTGTCTTGTCTTTATAAAATCTTTATAATGATCTGTATACACATCAACAGAATTCTCAATGAACATAATGAATCTTGGAAGAAAGAGGTTTTAGCAAACTATTTTCTACAAAAAAAATCTTCAAAGTCATCTTCAAAGCAGTTGATTAAGAAGTATAAATGATGCAAAGAATATGTGTTTGATTACAAAAAGGCATTTGACAGAGGAAAATGAGTTATAAAAATTGTCCTTTAACAAATACAGGTTAAGACCATGTAGGTTTCCCTAACATGCAACTACAGAAATAAATTTGTTCGATGACCCTCCACCAACATCAAGCAAGGCACTAACAGGGCAGTGTTCACTTGTCTGTCGTGGAGATCTTGTACAAGTTCAGCTTAGCGACGGTGGTGTTCTCCACATGCTCCTATTTATGGACAGCGTCCTGACAGCATCAAGTGTCAGAGTGCTATAGTATCTCTTCATCAAATTCATGACAAACCAAAAGAAAACAGCCTAAAAGCCACAAAGGAGAAATCAAATGGATGAAGAAAGTCTGTTCTCAAATTGTACCATGCAGCTCGATGAACAGTTTGTTGAGTTAGCCCATCATTAAATCTATGCTGGACAGGCAGTGCAGACAAACAAAAGTCAGGCCCAAAACTGAGTAGCAAGAAGCTGGACTACATTTGGAAATAATTCCCTAAGTGATATAAAAGGAAACTTTTTAAACATCAATATGCTTCTGATAAAACTATATTACTGTGAGTCGTGAAGACCACAACTTCTGAAAAAAATTGCATATAGGTCAAAGGACACTATTGTGGGATAAATAGGTTGAAATCCTTTACCAGTGATAACTTATGAACAAGAAATGGAACAAAAGATATCCAGGAAATGTGTAACTGCTGAAGGACCACTTAGCGTTTCTATTGAATTTAACAGGGAAAAAACAGCTTTTTAGGATGTTCTATTAAGATGCTTTCTGTACAAATTTTTTATGAAGATAGTTTTAAGATGTGTTAATGCACAATGATAATGAGAAACACAGAATATCAATTATGTAGTACTGGAAAAAAAATCCTGTTTTTGAAAAGTTTTATAAACTGAAATCACTATATGCAATAGGAATACAGTCGAAATCTACAAGGATTCTATGACCAAAGATATGATAATTTTTTATTATCAAGCAACAGATTTGATCCTCTTGAAATAATAGATATTTTCAAAAAAACTTTATTAACTTCTTATTATATTATAGGCACTAGAGATACACAAAGATGAAAAAGAAAACAAGCACTGGCAGAAATACAAAGATTACAGTTCCTGCCCTCATGGAGCTTATAGTTTGACGGGGGATATATATGCACAGATAACTATGCAATACAAAATAACTCACAAAAAGGAAGGCAGAGAAGGAATGCACGAAGGAAGGAAAAAGGGAAAGGAATAAAGAAAAGGGAAAGGAGGAATTCATTAAGTGGTTACTACATGTCAGGAATATAGCTTTGCAAATATCTTATTTGATCATCACAATCACCCTGGGATATAAGGGTTGTTTTTTATAATTCTCATTTTATAGCTATGTAAAGTTCATGAGAGTAAAATTAATCTGCTAAAATTTTACTGAGAAGTAAAAATTGGGCTTTAAAGGATGTGTAGGAATTCAAGCAGCAGGATGACCTTTCCACCAAGAACACTAAGACTCAAGGGCACAATGGTGAATGGTGGGTAAAGAGAGGCTCTGTTCATAGTATATGTGGTAGTCCAATCTGGCTGGAGCACAGAGCATATCACAGAGAAAGGTATGACACAAAGCGGGAAAGGTAAGGTGGCGTAAGACTGTGGAAGTTAATGAACCTCTCAAAACCTAGCTAGGCTGATCCTTAGACAACAGACTCACTATCTGATACTGTGCCCTTACCGCACAGTTATGTCCTGAAAGGGCTTTTGTTTCTACTGACCAAGCCCTTTAGAATGCCAGGTTAGTGCCATACCACAATGAAGCATCAGAATAGGACTTAAGTGAAGGACTATCACTGATTAACATAACTTCAAAAGTTAGTATGTCTAAATAGTACATGAATGGATAATTTTTTCTTTTGATCACTAGTATTTTTTTTTCTATTTAAAATGGCTCATCGATCTAGGAATAGAAAAGTTCCTTGCAATCAGGGATTGTTTTTTGTCTTTCCTTGTATCTCCAAAACTTAACATAATACCTGGCATATAGTAGGCACGTCTGAGTATGTATACAAAAATATTAGATGTGGTTTTAAAAAAAGAGTAATGAGCTGGATTCCATAAGCAACACAGACCTCAGACTAGTGTTCATAGTCACCTACAGCTTATGGTTGAATACCATCAAAGCTTGATTATTCATGTGTGAATTTTTCTGTTTTGTTGATTTTCTGATACTAATTGTTAACTTTAATACAAAGAGTTTTCTCTTACACAAAGCACACTGCCAGGTAACCTCCCTTGCAATCAGATGATTTATGCTCATGGAAAACTTGACTTAAGATAAGCCTAAAATAAGGAAGGTTTTTAAATGTTTTATCTCATTTTATCTTCACCACAACTCTGTGAGCTGGCATGGGTAGGTACTATTATTGTTCCTGTTTTATAGATGAGAAAACCTGGTGAGGTGGCAACTTTCTCAGGGTCACACCACAACATAAAAGTATGTATTCCAAAACCATAGTACTTCCATTTTTTTTACAGCATTGTGAGTAGTTCATAAGCACAAATATTAAACACTTATACTTACTACATAAATACATAATTCTTAGGATTAATAATTTCATTGGTGGGGATATTCCTTTCTTTAATTTAGGCTGCAAAATACCTCCACCCCCCCACTCCCATTCCACTGTAACAACTGTCTTTTCATGTACTGTGGTCAAAACAATCCCCTGGAAATCAACTTTCTGATGAGTCAGTACTCTTTGGGTGAATATGCGACCTATTCCTGAAGCCTTTCAAGCTTGATAAATTCTGACAGAAAGTATATTCTATTGGAATAACCTTCAAGAACCCAGGGTCATCTCAGTCATCACAATGTCACCTCTATACTCAATAAATTCCAGTACTTCCTTATCACCCCCAGGATCACATTCAAAACCCTGTTTGTTAATCATTCAAAGTTCTCCACAACTCACTCCCCTCCCCACTTAGCTTTTTCTAGTCTTCTTACACCTTACTCCCTACCATGTACTCTTTGATCTAGTGACACTGGCCTCCTCACTGTTGAATAAACAAGACCCTCAATCTCTCAGCTCTGGCTGGGCAAGTTTTTTGGCTGTCTTCCATGCCTAGGATGCCTCCTCATATCCATCTCCTGGCTTCTCCAACTCCCTTAAAGTGCTAAAATCCCACCTTCTATAGGAAGGCTTTTCCTACTCCCTTTTAACTGTAGTTCCTGCCTTCTCTTAATTATTTCCTATTTTTCTTGCATATATTTATCTTGAACGTAACTTATTTGTACATGTTTGCTTTTGTCTCCTCAACTAGATGTGAGTTTGAGGGCAAGGGCTATCTTTCACTGTTCCTTATATCTCCAGAGCTAAGCACACTGCCTGGCACATAGTAGATGCTTAATTAATGATGACTGTCTGACCTCAGTCATTACAAAACTATATGCATGTATATATGCATATGCACACAAAATATATATACACACACGTATAAAAATGAACACATATATTCAAGTCAGAGATTAAGAGGTCAAAGGGATCTAGTAGGTCTAGTACAACTCTGACATCACACTCATCAAGAAACAGGCCTGGAAAAGCTAGGCAACTCATCCAAGTTCATGTAGGTGGAAAGTGGCAGGGCCAGGATTTAAACTCATGTTCTTTGGCTCTTTTCAGTGTCTTTAAGCAATCATAAAGTGAATAGACTGTATGTGTTAACCGTTTGCTCTGAACCCAATATCTTAAATAAGAGGTGTTGCTCTTTCTGTCGTGACATAAAACTGGAAACCAAGGGGATGCCTCTCAACTGAGGGGTACTGAGTAAGTTCTAGTTGATGAATGTGGTGGAGTACTACTGGGATGCAAAAATGAGAAATTAGAGGATTTCAAAAAGACATGAAAAGACTTATAGGAACAGATACAGAGTGAAGTAAGCAGAACCAGAAGAAGACTGTATAGTATAACATCAATATATAAAAAGGAATCCCAATAGCTTAGGAAGAATGAATTTATATAATAACAGTACCATAGAAACAACTCTCAAAGCAGTAAGAACTATGAACAATACAACGACCAGCCATGATTCCAAAGGGCCAAGGATGAAACATGCTTTCCATTTTGGAAAGTTAAAGGATTCAGGGTACAGAATGAGATAGACAGACAGACACACACATGTGTGTGTGCGCGTGCATATAGGTATGTGTGTGTCTATTTGTATGTATATATGTAAGTGTATGGATATATATACACACACGTGTGTGTGTGTGTATGTGTATATATATATATATATATATATATATATATAAATATACATATATATGTTTGCATGTATACAGCCATTGAGGGAATTGGTTTTGCTTCACTGTGTATATATTTTACTCTTTATCTTTTTTCCAATAGGGTGAGAGAGGAGAGTGGGAGAGAAAAAAAAGTTCATTTGTATCTTAAAACTTTTTAATTTTGAAGTATAAAATGATTTGAATAAAACAAGCCCGCATAACCTGTGGTCCGCCAAAAGATTTTGGGTGGCCCATGACAAACGTAGAGGAAAACATCGTCTACACTTTTTGGGGGCTGCCTGGAAATCCTTTGGCATGCCCACAGACTGTAAGCAGCCCATGGGCCGCAATCTGAGCAGGCCTGCAATAAGCGAATCAAATGACTGCATTATTCTTAAAATTCACAGTTTTCAACCTTTTAATAATAAATCTTACCTTTCATACAGTATATAATTTGTATCACGAGGGCCAAGCAACCCAGTTGGTCTTCCTGGATTCCAACTACATATAATTTCTTTCAAATCTCGTGTTTCACAGTTCAGCTTTCTAGGGATATCAGGTGGATCTAACAAAAAGAAAAACCTACAGGTATTTGTGTCTTGAAGTGTGCTTAAAACAAAATGTCTTTATAAATGTTGAAAATGCCACTCCCATTTCAGTATTAATCAACTATATAACTGCATTCAAAGAACTCAAGAACTGCATTTCTTGATGTATTTTTTTTCAGTTTCCTTTTATGTCTTCCTCCATTAAAATATAAGCTCCTTGAGGGCAGGAACTATCTTTCCTATATTCTCAATCCTTACCAAAGTGCCTGGCACACAGTAAGACTTGTTGATTTGACTTGACTTTTTCATAGTTTATTACATTAAAAATTATCTTAAAATACTAAAGCGCTACTTTTGTTGCTGTTCAGTTGTTTCACTCTAACTCTTTATGACCCCATCTGAAATTTCCTTGGCAGAGAGAGTGGAGTGGTTTGCCACGTCCTTCTCTAGCTCATTTTACAGATGAGGAGACTGAGGTAAACAAGATTAAGTGATCTGCCAAAAGTCACACAGCGAGTAAGTATATGAAGCCACATTTCAACTCAGGTCTTCCTGACTGCAGGCTCAGAACTGCAGTGCACCGTCTGGCTGCTCACTGCTACTTTTAATTTGTGGTGATAATAGCAACATGAGATAGGATTCTAACCCAGGTCTCCTGACTCCAAGTTCAGTCTCTACTGAGTGATCGATGTGTACAATAATGTAGGGAACGAGGGATTATGACGACAATAATGATCATAACTACCACAGCTGGTCAGATACCACCACTCTGTAAGATCAAAATAGAATTCACCTCTGCCCAGTTTAACATTAAGAAAAAATCAACCAAATGAAGTAAATTATGCAGATATTTGAGGAATCTATTTTCTCACAGCTAACACTATAAAGACAGAACATGGTTCAAAATAGCAAAAAGGAAGAAAAAGTATGTTCTGCTTTTTAGGCTGAAGGGTTTGTGCTTTGTCCCCTCCCTAGAAGAAAAGGCAAACTGTTTGTTCCTTTTTTCCAGGAAGGAAACCCATGATGTATAACATCTCACTTATCCAGAATATTTAACTGGCAACCACAACTATTCAGAACGCAGAAATCAAGAAGTAAGCAAAGGTCTTTTGCAGTTAAGCCCTTTCTCTGAATCTACTTATATTCATACTTTAAACATAATATTCTAATAAGCTTCATCTGGTTTCTCAGACTACAACAGATTAGACACAGATAATTTGATGATATGGGGCAGGGAATTGGTGGAAAGGCATTGATAAAAAGCAAGAGGAAATAACAGCTAAAAGAAAGTGGGGAAATAGGAAAAAAACAAAAAGTAGGCATAACTTTTTCTTTTAACCTAGGAGAAATGAGTGATGAGGCCACTGTTTTGTCTGAACAGCCCCTTTCACTGGCTTACAACACAGTATTCATAATGATGGTGAAGTCGTTAGATTACTTCATTTTTCCTCCAACTTTTAGTTTATTCTTTTCACTCTTTTATTTTTATTGTTCAAACATCTTACCTCCATCACTGCTATCTTAAATTGTAAATTCTAGGGTGGGGAACAGATCATCCATCAATTTTGAACTAGAACAGACCACAGAGGTCATACAGTCCAACTCTACCATTTTATGCATAAGAAAACCAAGAAGAAAATGATGAAGTCACACATTTAAGGAGAAGGGCTAGACTTCTGAGTCCAATTCTGACTCTCCTGCCACTGGATCAGTAATAACATAAATTTACTATTCTCTTTTGAAAAAGACAGGGACACATGAGGTACTGTCAGAACTTCTCAATATTTTTTTTCAAGTTTTCATGAAAAAAATCACTTCATGTGAAACTGTTCATTTCCTGAGGGCATCAGATAAATGAGGCCATAATGTAAGTTGGTTTTAGAGTAGACTGAACATATTGTTAACAGGTCCATATAAAATTGCAGCAGTTACATGCCACAGTTCTTAGTAAAGAAAGATCACAAATTATTCTGACTCAGATTAGGAGGAAAATAAGTAAACATTCTGCAGTTTTTACATTTTCATTAACATTAAGAGACCAGTAAGATATACTCAACAAAGAGAACTGTAGAACTTGTCTAAGCAGCACTAACACTTTTACAAACTAAACAAATGAAGGTGGCAGAGATGATCTCTTCAGCTTTACATAACTTACATCCTGCAAATACAACTGTTCCGTGCACGTTTGACTTTGTTGTAAAAACCACATTTGTTCCACTACTTGGAGAAACAGTAATATTGTTGATCTTGATTGCAACGCTTTTATTATCAAGGCGGATAAGAGAAGGTCTTTCACTTCCAAATTGTGCAGTTAAGACAGGTTCCTCAACAACACAACAAAATGTCATATTTGAACCTACTGGTACCACTTTGTCTCGAGGAAAAACCTCATAATTTTCTTTTATGGGAGGTCCTAGGAAGAAAAGAAACACACAAAGTTTAAGTAGTCTAGAAATTCTTTATCAAAGTATCTTCTGTAATGGAAAAGTAAGCATTAATAAATGTAAAACTAGAAGCCTGAAATGTCACATTAAATATTAATGTGTCAATTTCATTCTTTTTTTTGAAAATTATACATTCAGATAACACCTAAAAAACATTTTAAAAATTACTGTATTCTGACTCAGCAATACCACCTCTAGGGCTGTATCCCAAAGAGATCATAAAAATAGGAAAAAGACCCACATGTACAGATATACTTGCAGCAGCTCTTTTTGTGGTGGCAAAGAACTGGAATTTGAGGGGATGTCTATCAATTGGGGAATGGCTGAACCAGTTGTGGTATGTGAATGTCATGGAATACTGTTGTGCTATAAGAAATAATGAGCAGGAGGACTTCAGAAAAACCTGATTTATATGAACTGACTGAAGTGAGCTGAACCAAGAGAACACTGTACACAGTGACAGCCACACTGTGCAGTGACTAACTTTGATGGACTTGGCTCTTCTCAGCAATGCAAGGATCTAAGACAACTCCAAAAGACTCATGATGGAAAATGCTGTCACATCCAGAGAAAAAACTTTGGAGTCTGAATGCAGATTGAAGCAGACTCTTTGCTCTCTTTTCTTTTGCTGTTTTGTTTAGTTTCTTCTTTCTTGTGGTTCCTCCCATTCATTCTAATTCTTCTTTGCAACATGAGTAATATGAAAATATGTTTAATAATAATGTATATGTGGAGCCTATATCATATTGCCTCCTGTCTTGGAGAAGGGGGAGGGGAAGGAGACAGAGAAAATTTAAACTCAAAAGCTTATGGAAGTGAATGTCAAAAACTAAAAATAAATTAATAAAAAATTTACTATATCACGAAATGTCTTTTTCTTTTAACTTTCAGACCAATTTTTCCTACCGTGGGTAAAGAGACACGACAAATGAAAAGTTTTATTACAACAATTAACACCTCAACAAAAATGCAGAGTATTTGTAAAACTTAAGCGTTTCAAAACACTACATCTTATGTTGACACTCCCCTTGTCATGTAATAACTGGCCTCTGCTAATTACTTTAAATAAATTACATGGATTACCTGAAATATTTCTAAGCGGACTCCATTCACTCCACTCTTTTTGACCAGAAAAATGAAGTTCATCAATATAATATCTAATTTTCACATAATGTAGAGTACATTCCAAAGGGATATCTGAGGTCCAACTCCAGTGATGGACTGAATCCTTACCAATCAGAGTTGTATTATGTGTCGCCTAAAAAAGGAGGGGGAAGAATCATATTTCAAAGTAGCAATAATGATCTCTTTAAGAACAGAAAAAGAAAGCCTATTTTATACTGCACAATCATCTAAAATGTAATAGTTTAAGGTCAGTGGTCTTCCATTGCCTTACATGGGAATCACAGATTTTCAAAAAATGTGACCATGGTAAAGTTATACTTGTCTCATTATCTCCAAAGTCTACCCCAGTTCCAAGGGCCTGGAATTCTGGGATAATTAAACACACTGCTGAAGAATTCCACAGCGTAAAATGTTTGAATACCACTGGTCTAGGTGGGGAAAAAAAAAAAAAGGTGTTTTCTGTTTCATAGGGAGAAAAGAATATAAATCAGTCCACAAAACCTGAAGATCAAAGAAAGCAATGAATTTAACCCAACAAATATTTACTAAATCCCTTCAATATATTAAGTCTGACAGAGATGCAAGAGTAACAATAGTGGCCCAGGGGTACTGAAGCACCCCACCACTGAGGTAACACAGATCTGGGCTCATAGACTTCTATCATACTAAGGGACATAGTCTGAGGTTTGAGGGGCTAATTTCAATTAACCCTGATTGCTTCATTTTTCTTGAAGAGCCTTATATATATTTAAGACTAATTTGAGTTTGTTTGCTTTATTTTGGCACTTAACTTGCTGTCTTAACACTAGGCAAATCTAAACCTCCATTTGGCAAGTTTTATGTGTTTCAGGAATACCTAGAGGTATTTTAGATATTTTGTCAGACCTCCATCCATACTGTCCAATGTGCTGATGTGGGATGCATCAGAGAAACAGATGTACTTTAGGGATACAGTTTGGTTTCTCACCTGAGGGTAAGAGGGTGACTTCCAGTCTACCCCAAGTTCCTTAACTCTGTTGGGAGAACCCCATGCCAGTTAGCACTGAATGAGGAATCTAGAACTCTTAATCTCAAGAGTTCTAGAAACATCCACCTCAGGATTTCTCTTCAGTTACCTGGACTCGAAAAAAGAAACACAAAGCAGACAGGGGAGGTAGGGCTTTAGGTACACCTAGGCATCCATGTTGGGGTCAGGAGTCACCATTTCCTAGGTGAGGGAAAGGAAGAAATTCCCTGCAACTCATCCCTCTTCACCCCAAAGGAAGTCTCAAGGGAGAACTCTCAGAATGCTAAGCCCTGTGTTCACAACAGGGAAAGAGAAGAAGAGAAAGCTGTCTGTTCTGGTACCTCCTCTGAAATTAGAGTTTCTCCCTGAGAAGGAATGCTCATTTTTTTCCTTTCCTCTATATTATGATTTTAAAAGGTTTACTTTCATTTAAATATTTTGTTTAGGTTGGGACAAGCCCTTTTTAGCAACAGGCAAGTTTAGGACCTAAGATAAACTCAGGAGAATGTTGTTTGTTTGCAGAATTTGTTTACCTTTGTATCTGAGAGTGTTTGCTAACTCTTAACAACAGGATTTACTGTGGAGATTTTCTAAGAACTGTGTAGTGGACTACTGGAGCCTCCCTAGGTCCAGAGAAAAGTCATAACTCCAAATACAAACAAATGTGCCAAATGCCCCCCAGCTAATTTGCTGAGGACAGCAAATACATAACTGGAAAAAGTAACAGGGACACAGCACACTCTACGTAGCTGAGCTATTGTTTCTAAGTTCACAAACACTCAGTACTAAGATACTTTGAGATGATGGTCCACTGAGGCAGGAAGAGCTACCTATTCAGTAACTTTAAAAGTAAAACAACGTCCCACTTCCTCTCTTCTTCCCGTGTTAAACATATGGTTTAAGATTCTGACAGCTCTCCTTCTGGACTTTTCTTGGAGGGTGGCAGGGAATTTCTCCCCTTTCTCTCCTCTCCTCCCCTGGAAGCAATGTATTCCAGCCCTATGTGGAGGGTTCAAGTGAGTCTAAGACTGGATCTCAAAGCCCTAGCTTCCCCTTCTTCTGTTTCTTTCCTTGTGCCAAACTAACTGAATACAGATCCTGAGATACATATTTCAAGCTTTGGAGGCACCCTGAGTTCAAATGTTCCTGAGTCCCTCAGTCAGTGCTAACCAGAAGTGAATGGTACTTTCTGTGGCTACTACAAGGCTTCTTGAAGAAGGTGATCACTGACAGGAAGATGAGCCTAAGTTGTGGACACTGAGACAGTTGTTCAGAAAGTGAGAGTCGTGGTAAATGTGAAATAAGTGGCTGCTCAGCAGTCCTAGGAACTGTCTCATGCTTTAATGTTTTTAAAGAACAACCTCTGGAGAATATAACAGGAGTTATGGATTACTGTTTGATGTTACTGTTTCAAGGCGGAGTTAAGTCTTTGTTAGCATGTCCAATGAGTCTTCTTCATTTTAAGCATTTCTTTCGTGTGAAAAAAATTAAGGGTGGTCACTATACCAGATCTACACTGAGTATGACTGGACTTTATTCATGACAGAAAGAAACATCAGGAGATAGCTTTCAACTCCAGGAAACGGAGATCAATGATTACTGGCTTCAATGTTTAATGAGCAATGAACACCCTAGACCTAGGGCATGTTTCAGGCCTAATCCTGCCTGGGAACGTTAGAATCAGAACCAACTGAATGTAAGCTGCTCAAGGACATAGATTTTTTTCCTGTCTCAGTGTATCCAATATCCAGCACCACGTTTAGCATGACAAGTGATTAATAAACGCTTGTCCAATAAATGAACGACCCCACCTCCAGTACTCTGTTCATGATGCCATACTGCTTGCCCATGAAGCCTTTCCTGATCTTTACCCCTCTCCAAGTTCTCCCCATCTTTTTATTTTACATTTATTCTGTATACAACATACAATTCTGTATACAATACAATAATATATGATCAAGTTGCCCCCCCCAATATAAGTGCATTCTTTCTATTTGGCTCTCCAGAACTTAGCTTTTAAATCCTTCACAACATGAACCTATCATTTCCATCACCTTCAACATGAAGCTTTTCCTTACCCACCCAGCTACTAGGCCCTTCCCTCTAAAATTACTTTGTAGTTAAGTACTTTGCATCTATTCTTTTTAGATTTATTTTACGCAGGTAATTATACGGCATCTTCCCCCTTAGTAAAGATTATTTCATTCATTGTATTTATGTCTTGTGTGTGTACCATAGTGCCTGGCACGCAGTAACAAGTTAACAAATACCCGTCAACTAGCTGTCCCTTCCTTTCTGTGATTGAACAGAATGACTGAATAAACGAATTTCACTCTCACCCATTACATATAAATATAAATAAATAAATATATGTGTGTGTGTGTGTGCATGCACACACTTCTGTTTACGATACACAATTCTTATTTTTATACTACACATAAGCACGTATGTATACATGCGCAGAAGAAAAGATGTGTAAGAACCCTTCAAGGCCCACTTTAAATGTTGTTTCTTCCAGGAGACATTCTTTAATCCCTCAAGGTAGAAGCACTCTCTATGTATCTCTATGCTCTGAACACAGCATTCTACCTTTCTTTTATTGGACAGTCACATTACACCTTCTGTTGTAGCATTATTTCCCTCAGGATGCTGTGAGCCCGACAAGAGTAGGATCTGTTTCATTCATTCTTTTTTGGTCCCTGCAGCATTCAGCATAGTCACTTAGTTGGTAGTCAAAAATTGGTAGAATGAATGAGGAAGGCGTACATATATGTACACACACACACAAATATAATCTAGCATAGCTGTCCAAATAGGAAATGATAAGGTAGATAAAGTGACTATGTAACATATCAATTCTTCTGTTTACTATCATAGAGTTTAATTATTAAATACCTAATCCATTAGCATACTATAAAGCTATTAAATAACATAAAATAGAATTATTAAAGAAGGAGAAAGAGACTAAAGAAAAATATATTACTTGGTACAGGTCCTCACAGTTTTTCATTACTACTGAAATAAGCAAAATGGAAAGAAGCCAACTGAAAATAATTCACAGGGAAATCATTCCAAAAAGGTATAAAAACTGTAAAGTAAATTATGATATAACCAGCACAATGGTTTTTCCTTATTCATAGGAGCAGATTTAGAACTAGAAGGGGCTTTAAAGGTTATCCAGTTCAATTCCCTCATTTGCAACATGATTAAACTTAGGCCAACAAGGTTAAGTGATTAAGGTCAAAGAATATGAATTATCTTGAAAAGTTACCTAGATCTATTCCCCAAATCCAAAAGTTTAGTAGTGTAACAAAACCAAAAGAACACCAAATATTATGAAAATTCAACTTCTCACACTAGTAACTTTTGTTTTTCTAAGAAGGCAGGAAACTTACGACTGTTGCAACTTCCATGTCTTCTTTATATAGGACAACAATTTCCCAGATGACATTTGAGTGATGGGGCAAAGCAGAGCCATTATCATTCCACTTTACATACAATGTAGAGGTTGAAAAATCAGCTGTCAAATTAAAAGTCCGTAACGTGGCTGGAACTAAGGCTTTTGAAAATAAAAACAGAATTACTAATTTATTAAAATAATCAACTTCACACTTAATTCTTCATAAAAATTTTAAAAGACCAAATATTTAAATAGAAAATTCTCACCAAAATTACACATGTACATATGTACATATAAGTGGATATGCATATTAAAATATGTATATATATATATATATATATATATATATATATATATATACATATTTTAACTTTTACTTTTTTGGACTAGACCTGTGATTTCATTTGTGTAGGAGGCACTGAAAAGTTGATACATACATGAAATTTGAACCCAGGTTTTCCTGACTCCAAGGTCTCCTCTTTACCATAATGCCAAGCCAACAGATACACACCCCCACACACACCATGCTTATTTTTAAAAAATTCCACATGAATACGATGAATATGGTTATATTTCAGAAGTTCACTGGTAAATTATTTGTGTGGAATTTCTGCAGTCCTAATATTGGATAAGAGACCAGGTGAGCCCATAAGAATCTATGCAAAGTAAATTTAATGTAGCTGAAATACATTAATGATAATATTGCTTTAGATTCTGATTACTGGAAGTCACAGGGTCACACTGTCCTAGAAGAAGACGATTCCTTTTAGTGACAGACAAGATTTCAAAATGGGCTGGTGGTCTCTGTCATTCTCCCATCTCATTGTCTATACCTTCTCTCAGGCCTTGGTGCTGTTATATGACCTCATTTGTGATACTTTTATGTTACCGGTGCAATATCCCTACCTTTATTTTTTTTAAATAAGGCAGGATATACCTACCTTACTCTCCCAAATACTTTATGTTTTAAAAAAAAGCACACCTTTTCTCTATATAACCCTATGAAATTCTTGGATACTGAAACAATTGACAAATCAGTTGCCACAGTACATATCTCAGATACCTTAAGAGATAAGTAATTTGTCCACATTATTTCAAATTAATATGTGAATTACAGATAAAGCTTTAACTCATATTTAGAGGCTACGTTTTTCTGGAAGAGTCTTGTTAACTCCAACAGATTTCTAACTGGTAGAATCTATATAGTGATTTATAATTTACAGAGTACTTTGTTTTATGTATGATTTCATTTTTGTAGGAATGCATTATTGAGGAGGCAGGCCTGCCTAAATGTATATCTCTGGTATCAGTTCACTTTTCATAGTTTCTTTTCCTCCAATTCTGAATGTAAAGATTCTATAAAGGTTTTGTGTTTTTCAAAATCACTTACATTGATAAATGGCATGATGGCGGAACTAAGACCAGTATTTTTTTTCATTTACTGTATTCATGATAGTATCACTGAAGTCTATACTCAAACCAATAATAAAATCAATTAAACTATCATGAGTATCACTAGAGCTTAAATATCATTTTAGGTATTAAAGCCAAAGGTTTATTTTTCAAATATTTAAAATTTTTAGTTGTTTAACTTCTAAATACATTAAATTGCATTTCTATTTCATTTTAAGTCATAATGGTAAACAGCCAATTAAAGTATTCTGAAGATGGCATTTTATGTTAGTAAGGTAACAGAGTCAAGTCAAGTCAAGTCAAAGAACCACCACAAAAGTATCAGGCAAAGATTCTGGAGAATCATTTCTCTTCTGGTTTCAAGATAACGAATTTTCTGTTAGTCTTTCCTGAAAAGGTATCAAATATACTCCTCATTTACAAGTGATAAGTCCTCAAATTCTCTTTTAGTTCAGGTATAAAATTCTTATTACTATCTACCACTTTCTAAAGAGATTCAATAATGTGGTGGAAAGAAGATTAGTTTGGCTCACAAGACTCGAGCTCTGAGTTCTTGCTTGGCTCTGACAATAACCAGATATGACTTGGGCAAATTTTATCAATTCTCTTTTGTCCGA
Organism: Notamacropus eugenii; assembly: GCF_028372415.1. Classification (NCBI taxonomy): domain Eukaryota; kingdom Metazoa; phylum Chordata; class Mammalia; order Diprotodontia; family Macropodidae; genus Notamacropus; species Notamacropus eugenii. The sequence goes on along the minus strand of NC_092875.1, from coordinate 422,060,979 downwards.
CTTTTTTAAAAGGAGAGAATGGGGGGAACCTTAGATAACATGTAAGGCCTTTTTTCAGTTCTAAAAATTCTATGATTCGAGAGTTTAAGCCTGCCGATTATCTTGGAGAAAAGGCCACAATAAGTCACAATTTCCATACTAAGGAAAATAAGACAAGAAAAAATCAACAGGTCAAAGTTTTTACATATTGCAAGTAAATACAATGAAACATCACTAAATGAAACTAATTAGGGGCAATATCAGTCTCTTACTAGCAAATTATTTGAAGAATATTTTAAAGGAAACTGGAATAGATGAATTACAGTAATCTGCAACTCTAATTCCTGTGATCCCATGCAAAGTTCTATGATTTTTCAGTTACATTTCATTACATTGCGAGATATTTTTAACAAATGGATGACTTTTTGTAAAAAATACTTTATGAAACTGAAGATGTTTAAAATACTTTGTTCAGGTATTTTAATCATTTCCTTTACTGTTCATATGACTTGCTAATTTTCATCATATATGAAGTATATCGTAAGTATAGGAAAACTTTAGGCAAGCTCTATTCAAATCAATCACTTAATCAAGTATTTATTGAATGTCCACCATGTTCCTAGCATTCAGCTGTTTCAGTTCCTGAAATGTAAGACTAGATTTATGAACACAAGAAATTTATAATCTAGTTAAGCTTACGAAGCACACATGAAACAATGAGAGAAATTAAATACTAAACTGACTGTTACTGACTCTAAATTCAACAGGAGTTTAGAAAAGGGATAAATCAATAAAGAGTAAAATGTTTCACAGAAGAAATTAAACATCAAAATATATAGATATTAGATTTAAAAAAAAAACAATTCTTAGCTTTAATGAAGCAAAGAGGAGACTTAAAGGACATAGTGGAGAAGTGGATTCTGAAAAGGAAGAGAAGGCAGAGCTGCCATGTCCTTATCTTATTTCTATTCTCTCTGCCAAAGAGAAAGGTATTTTAACTTAAAAGGACAGAAAAGATAGACAGGGAGACTCAAAAGAATGTACCTAACTACTTCTGATGTGTTCGCCTCGCCCACACGGATGCACTATGGTCGCTATGACTGTTGGGCCAACTCTGAAAGCCCATGGAGAAGGCAGGCAGTTCCACAGGATTAGGGAAGAACAAGTGATAGTGCAAACAGCAAGTCAATGGAACCTGACTGGATGGTAGGACTACATGGACTCTGGAGTCCTTTCCAAAGCTGAGATTCTGTGGTAAGTTGTAAAACCAGGAGGGGTGTCATTCTGAGAGGTATGCATGTGAAAGTGAGAGAATAAGTTTGACAAATGTGGAGCTGTTATAAAGCCACTCTGACTTGAGAAGAGCTAATAGTAAGAAGCATGTTTAAAAGTTGTATAAGTAGGACACAAGATCAGAAAAAAAAAATCAAAGCTAGAAGGAACTTTATGTTTTACTTTCTCATTGTACAGAAGAAATTTATATTGCAGTTCAATGACTTACCCTGAGTCACAGTTAGTTAGCCAGGACTAGGATGCCCATCACTTCACTCCCAAAGCAGTATTCTTTTCATTACATCACTACAGGAGTTTGAATCTAATGTTATTCAATAGTGAGTCAAAATATATTCATAAGTAGGGAATGGTATGACATGATTGCTTCGGACATGTTAGTTTGGCAGTATAATGAGAGAGAATTTGGAGGAGGGAAAAGAATGACAGTAGGGAGATCAGGTAGAAAAGCATTTCAGTAATTCTGACTATTTGTTCCCCAATATATTTCAAAGGATACGTAATTTTTCAGAAGAACTGAAAGTTATTGATACTCTGGGCTTTTAAAAAAAATTCTAAGATTGGTTGACTCATTTATTTATTGGCTCATCTAGCCTCTTATAAAATAAGCTTAGTTTTCTACCTCTTAGGAATTCTGTAGTTTAATGTTTGGCCACAGACAAAATTTCAGTGATGGAGTGTATGAAAGGATTTGTAAGATGTCTAACCTAATTGAAACAGGGAAGAAAGGCTTCTATGAATCTGACTTTGCTTCCAACATGCTTAAGGCAGTGTATGGTTTTATTCTTGGTTCAATAAAATGTGACATTATAAAGGCCATATATATCTACGAAAATAACTTTTTCCACCAAAAATTTCTTCAATATTTGAAAAGATATAAAAGGAATGATATGTACTCAACTTAAGTGTGAAACCAAGTAAAATATGAAAAGTCAAAATAGAGGCCTGGACAAAATGTTAAAAGAAATTTGAGAGGAAGAGGAAGACTCTTTGAGGCAGGGGAGGAGGGAGGAACAATCAAGGGTAAGTAGAAGGTGGCAGCAGGGCTTGGCCTTGAAAGATAAGAAGGATTTCAACAGATGAAAGATATCACAGGCACCAGGGACTGGCCTGTACAAATGGATGGATATTTTACCACAAAAATGAAATGCATCGGGAGCTACTTCATTACTAATTTTTAGAATGTCAACAGTTTCAACAGTTGCATGTCATCTTTGCATTTCCTACATCTGGAACAAGAACTTAAGATTTTAGGTTTAGAGCTATGTGGCAATAAAAATTATCCAACTTACAATAAGAGAGACTGAGGCAGAACTCAGAGCCAAAGGCATTTCATTAAAGGGTCCACAGTCTCCCCTCTAATGAAGGGGACCTCAGATCTTCCTCATGATCTGAGATGCCCCCCACCCCTTTCAGGGTTCTAATTTTATGGAATTAGATATCTAAAATATTCAAGAACAGCTATACCAAAAACAGAATAATTCCATTGGTCGACATATGACACACAGAAGGAAAAATAAACAAACAAAAAAAAGACAGCAGGGTCAGAAATTGGGTGAAGAAAGGAATATCTCCACTAACTAGGTGGTCATAAGATGGCTGAAGCATAGGGCACCTCCACTGATTAGGTGGACCTAAGATGGTTATAAGATGGACACCTACGCATGTTGGACACACAGAATGGTTTGGAGGTACAAAAATAATTGGGGGACTTTCCTTGCAGTTGAGTCACCTCTGTCAAACTGGGCTTGCTCACCATGGCAAGGAAAGACAAGGGTGGAGGGCCTCCAGTTAGCTTCTTATGATTACACAAGTGATTTCACCATCTGTAGCTTACATCTCTGGGGCCCGGGATATATAACTTATAATCACCACCCCTATCACATCAAATTGATTGATACTGATTGGAATAGAGTAGGGGTCCTCAATGAATCAACTTTCTCAGCTAGAGGGACCTGAGGGGCCATCGGATACAACCCTTTCATTTCACAGACAAGGAAATTGAGGCCCAGAGCAGGAATATAAATTGCCTAGTCATCACAGAGGTTATAAGAGACAGAACTGGGATTTGAACTTAGGTCCTCTGACTGCAAACCTTGGGCTCATGATGCTGTACCATGCTGCTAATATTGCAAGAACAGTATTTGCTTTCTAAAGTGTAAAATTTTCAGCTGAGTAACAATCTTATGAAAGTTCTGCTTCAGCGTTAAAATTAGTTTAAACCAGGTATTCATTTATCTCCAATGGGGTTCTTCACCTTTTATGTATCATGGACACAGGGATCAGCTCAGCGGCATACTGGATAGAGCTCCAGGACTTGGGTCAGAAACCCGAGTTCAAAGGTCACCTCAAACACATACTAGCTCAGAAATTAAATGGCAGCTACTAGGCATTATTCTATTAAAAGGTAAAGCAATCAGGGGCGGCTAGGTGGTACAGTGGAATGAGCTCCCTTGAGACAGGAAGACCTGAGTTCAAATCTGGTCTTAAAAAACCTGACATTTAGTAGCTGTGTGAGCTTGGGTAAATTACTTAACCCTGAATGCCTCACCCCACCTCCCAAAAAAGAAAAGCAATCATATACTGATCATCAAATCATATTTCACAACTGCATTAATAAATCAAGGGAGTTCCCAGGATCACAGATTTGGAACTAGAAGGATCTTGAAAGGCCATGTAGTTCCCTTATTTAACAGAAGAGACTACTGACTCCAAAGTGGTAAAGGTGAGATTTGAATAAAGGTCCTCTGCTGCTCATTCCACTATACAATTCATGTGAAGTATTATGTAAGCTCAAAATTCAAGAGGCACACTGAAAAATTAGAGGAGGGTGATAACACCAATGAGAGGTCTGCAAATGATTCCACATGAAAAACAATTTTAAAAACTGGGGATGTTTAGCCTGGAGAAAAGAATATTTATTTAAAGAAAACAATAGCAACGAATATTTTTAGCTACTGCCTCAAAAAAGTAGACTTATTCCTTTCTGCTGTAATATATAAAAATGAAATATAAAGCAAACAAGTGCAAGTTTTTAAAATGCATTAAAGAACAGAAGGAGGATTCGAGACAAACACCAAGAAATGGGACAGCTTTGGAATTAATGTGCTAAATTTAGAATATACTTTTAAAAAAGCTATATGAAAAGAGGCTTGTGGTCTCCTATACAATACTCTTTTCCTTTGATTCCTTGCATGTGGAAATGTCACATTTGGAATAACAAAACCAAACCAAAAAAGCAAAACTTTCTTTAAAGAAGAAGCAATTAACATTAAGAATTCAGTGAAACATGAACTGAACCAAACAGAACTGCACAAAACAGAACTAAGAGAAAATGCACAGGAAACACAGTAATATAAAGACATCAAAACAAAGCAACAAAATGACCATTCTTGTCTCTAGGGACGTGATAATGAAACAAAACTGATGATGAAACCAGCTGACGAGTTGTTACTTCATGCTGCTGTAATGCGCTTGCCTCTAGTATTCTGTTTCAACCTGATGCTGGATGTGATACCAAATAAGCCAACTTTGTTAGAATTGTGTCCAAAATAAAAGTAAATTACTTCTAAGCTCTACTAAAAACAAAGTACATGAACTTTACTTAGATTTTTTTACACCTATTTTAACCATACCTATATGCCTAGCTTGATTTCTTAGTGATTTTAAGGTATTTTGAAGGATAGCTTAGATTGTGAGAATGGACCTCTAGATGAATCAAACATTACTATGGCATCTTAATGGCCTTTTTCTATCAGCTAGAAAAGCAAAAAACATCAATATTCCACTAAAAACATTATCTTGATTTCTGATGAATTGTTCTTTGAAAGGGATACTTACAAACACTTCTTTCATTTAGGATAAATTTAGTAACAGAATTCCCAGAAACATGCATGGAGCTTATTTTGATTTCATGATCAGCAAGCGAAAGAGCTGGAATCTCAAAATGTGTTTTCTCTGTCCAAATACAGGGATAGGAACTGCAATATAAAGAAAGGCCATTTGAATTAAATAAAGTCAGCAACAAAATCTTCAGAGAGAATGAATAACACAGGGAATGTTTCTAGGAACCTTTTTACACTAAGGAAACAAAGAGCTTGGGTGATTTGGCTCGAGGACTAGGACTTCTAGTGTTTTCTCAAGTCCCTTAGTTAGGGGACTGACTAGTCATGTTGCCTACTCTTCAACAAAGGAAAGAAGAACAGCAAGCTCTGGACAGCAAGGAAGAGCTTACATCACAGGGAGATGCGGTAGGGTTCATGCAGGGCCTACTGCAGTGACCTAATGAACATTAAGGTCACAATAACAAAAACCTCATCACATCAATCCAATTCAACGTGACAGCTCATGATCATAATAACAGAAGTTACCACGTACATCAAATTCCCTCAATAATAAATGCATATCATAAATATAGCACTATATAGAGTATTTCGGGATATATAAAAGATCTGAAAGGAATATGTTTTGTTTTGAGGATGGTTTTAATACCAAATTAACTGTATTCACTCAGTCACATTTTTCTATGATTTCACACAATAAAGAATATGTTACTTGATAACTATTTTAACTTTCCAACAAATGAACAAATCTACGCATTCACACTAACCGTATTTGTATAATCATGCTAATTAGAATTCATCACAAGTTTGGACCCCCAAAACATTATCCAACAGATTGAGAATACAGATACCCTGGGAGTCCACTGAGCTTCAATTCAGGATAACTAAGAGAATGTAGACATCAGATTTGAGATTTATTGACTAAATAAGTTATCTTAGAATAAATAAATTCTTAATCTGTTCAGTTCTGCAATTAAAGGGCCAGAACCCCATATGGTAGCAGCTCCAAGAATTCTAAGCTGCATATTACACCATGCAGAATCAATCAGGTTATTAAGCTACTGTGAAAGGAAAAAAAAATTACCTAATATTCAATCATATCAAGTATAGAAATCAATCAATAAATATCTATTAAGTGTCAACTACATATCAGGCACTGTGCTAAGGCTCTGGGATTTAGAAAGACAACAATGGAACACTGGCTGTGCTAGTGGACCTTGCATGTTATTATGGAAGACAACATCCATATACATATACATACATATACATGTACATGAATATATTATAATACAGACCAAGTAATTTGGGGGATAGGTGGAAGGGGAAGACACTAACAGCTATGGAAATAGAAAAAGGCCTTAGGTAAAAAGGTAGCATTTCAGCAAAGCTCTGAGAGAACTAGGGACTGTAAGATGTAAATGTGAGAATGGAAAGCATTCTAATCATGGGGAACAGCCAGTGCAAAAGTATGGAGGACAGAGATGGCATTCCAAGAGTGAAGAACAGCCAAACATCAAGTCCAGCTGAACCAAAGAATGCATGGAAGGGGATAATTATGTTAAGGCTAGAAAGGCAGGCTGAAGTCTGGGACCTCAACAGTCTTGAAAGGTGACTATCATCCTAGAGCCACATTTAACATTATACTCTGCTCATCTCTGCCATCTGTCTTGCTGATGTGCAGATCCTTCCCCTGCCAGCCTCTCTCTATCCCTGAAAGCTGGAAACATAATCAAATATATACTGACAATGCAAGTCCCCAGTGACTCCACTCACCATCCTAATGGCTTTCTAAGCTGAAGTATCCCATTATACTTGGTAACCCCATGAGAATATCTACTTCTTGAGGACAGGGAAGCTAAGTTTTATATTTATAATCTCGAGGCTTAGCACACACCTTGGCAAAATACTTAATAAATACTTTTTAATTCATTCATTTATTACTAGTTATATGGCCACTATTAACATGTTACAACCCTTTTTAACCTTATTTAAAATCTGGAAATTAAGAGGTTTTATTTAAACCTACCTTACAGTTATTCTGAAAAGTTATGCTCTTTATAAACCAGACAGTATTAAATAAATAAAAGTTATTATTATATCATCCTGAGGACAACAGGCAAGGCAAGAACCCTGTTTTCACAGTTTCTTTCCTCATAGCATAAGTTGCTTTTACCAACTCCTGAACATTAATTATGACTTCTTCCAATTTTCCTGTTCTGGTGTTAGATTCCAAGATATAGTTTCATCTCTGTCATTTGCCATTTCTGAGAATGAAATCTTCCATGTAAATGAATTTTCCAGATTACTCAAACATACTTTTTCAAGTACCAAATTTTTGAAAAAAAGTTTTGACAAGTATTTCTAAATATATCCCCTAGTATACATTGAACACAGTTATTCTAGCATTAGAAATGGACTCAAAGGTTTTCAATCTCCTCTGAGACCAGCTACCTGTCATCTGCATAACACTGGCAAGTCACTTCACTTCTCTGAGACCTAGTTTCTTATTTGTAAAATGAAGATAAATGGCAGCATTGAGAAGGGTTATTCCAACTCTAAATCCTATTGTTCAAGTTTAATTTTTCTTAATAATTCAGGTTTAACATTTAGCACTATACAGAAGTATGAAAGTATACAGGTAAATGTCACTGTTTAAAACCATATTAAATGATCCTGGACTGCTATCTTTTTAGTTTTTTTCTACCCACTAATAAAACTACTTTTTCAAACAGAACTTGAGACTCAAATTTCACACGGAATCATCAGCTATAAATGGAAAGTGGAAAGAAAACATCTTCAGACGCCAACCATTTCAGACCTTAGGAACAGCCTGACAACTTGATGAATCCTAGTTTGGGGGCAGAAAATCAAAATGGGCCGAGAAAGGAGAGTCTGTTCCTTTGTGCGACTCTAGGGGGCATAATACTGCATACTTAAGACCAGAATAGGAGGATTTCCTTGAATTTAACATTCTCTTGTAGGAATAAATGGAAAAAGATTTAGAAAAGAATGTATCTAGTTAACAATTAAGCTCGGAATCTAAAATAAACCTTTCTCAGTAAAAAGGAAAATACCAAAGCAAACAAAACAAAACAAGACAAACCAACAAAACTCGTTTCCAGAATAAAAAGGCCCATCTAAAGAAGAGAAGCACAATTCTAGGTGAGATGTTTGCACCAAAGTTCATGCACAGAAACGATCTTATTGTTATCTTCTTTAGAAGCGAATGAACAACAAAAACTTCAGCAAAATATATTTAAACATCCACGGAGATGGTATTCATCCAACTGTATTACAGTAAAACAAGTACTTTTTTTTCACAAAATTAACAATTTTCAAGTTTCTCACAACTTCCACTTCAGTATTAAGAAAATGAGAAACCTACCTGTTTACAATACAGATCTCATAAGTAGTACCATGGTTTATCCTAGAGGAGGCATCCCAGGAACAGTCCCACACCTTCAGGTTATGGGTTATACACTTTAAATCATGAGGAACCCCTGGGGAACAAAAGCAGTAATCCGTAATTATTACTTCAAGGATACAAGAGTACTTTAGATTGGTGGTGTACAAGGAATATGTGTCACACACGCCTACACAGCACCATATTTGGTACATGATGAAGAGGGCCTTCTCTTGTCAGGTCACTCCATCTCTCCTACTTGTTCCCTGGGCAAGGAATGGCAAGTAGCTAGAAAGCTGAAATCTTGTGAAGGATCAAGTGAGTCAGTGTTCTGTCAACATCTACTAGAATGGCAAAAAGCAAGGATACTGGGTTTAGGTGGATTGAATGCATGGATTTTTACACAATATGGTAAATTAAAAAGGAGAGATGTAGTTTATTTAAGTTTACAAAATGTTTTGCCAGAAAAACAAATAGAAAATAACAAATGTGCTGCAATTCTCTACAGGCAACTAAGTGCTACTCATAGCAAAAATCATTTGAGGATTCAATATGTAAGAATAGTAATAAAATATATTATATCAGTATATTTTAGAATATAAAAAGTAGTAAGTAGTCAGATATTATGTAATGAGAACACCAGTCAGCCAAAGAAAATAGCAACAGCAGCATAAGTAGAGTTCCCTTTTCCTATGCTCTCTGCACAAATGTAGATACTCCTGTGACCAAAGATTTGATTTCTATTCTATATAAGGGTTAAATGGATTTTCATTTTCTGAGACCAAGCTATAGAGAGATCAATACAAAAAAAAGAGAACAGATTAACATAAGGCTATTTAATCACTTACCTAGAAGATGACAAGAGGCTTGATAAACTAGCAAAATATTACAAAATTTAGACAGGTAGCTATGTAATTAAAATGTTATTTATAAAGCTAGGGATCAAAATATCTAGACTAGAGAGATTCAAATTAGATGGTCTTTGCATTTCAAGGATCTGTGATTTTGCACTGTGGGTTACTTTCTTCATTGATGAAGGTGGTAACTCCTCTGACTTAAGTCTTTCAGCATGGCTACAACTGAAAAACTCATCACCAGGCGGCCCATCTGATTGTGGGTCACTAAAGAATTATCGATATATGTTCTTCACCAAGAACATACTCAAAAGCCTTTTCAAATTGGTAGGACTTGCCAGAGATTGTGCTCCCTTCCACTGGCATAACCTAAATCTTTTAAGGTCCTCTCCTTACCATAATGAAGCACTAAAATACAACTTTAGTGAATGGTCTTAAATAATTTATTATTATTTTTTTTAAATATAGGGCAGATGGGGACAAGAGAAAGATGAAGAGACTGATGGAGAAAACTAACAAAATCACTTTTTAAAATTTTTACTTAATTGAACCATTAGATAACTGAAAGCTAAAATTCTCAATAAACAGTACAGGTTACTTCTTAATAAACAGAATAGCATTAGATTTTAATCAGTTTCCTAATTCACACTTACCTCTTTTCTGGCCATGTGCTTGGTTCACTAAATATAAAAAAATAACTGATGATAGCCATTGAAACTTTGAACTATTCTTCATTCTTTTATTTTCCCCTGTTTTTAATAACAGTCTCAAATAAAAATAAACTTCCATTTTTGACACACATCAGTCAAACCTGAAATTCAAAAGAAAACATTTATTTTAAAACTGTATGCACTATAAAAGAATCATTGTTAGGCAGATCTATACAAGAATTGTTATTAAATATATGAATGCTAAGATCCACTAATAATGTATTGTTAAGAAATCAGACGCTATCAAGAAGTTATCAAGGTAACTCCCTAATTCAGTATATTAATCATTCCATATGAAAATAATCTGCAACTCTAGCTTGATTCTGGTATATACTATAAACAGACTATCCTCAAATTATTATGAAACTGGAATAATTTGCAATTTAACAAACATCCATTGAGCACTTATACTATGTCAAATATGCTGTATTTGGCGTTGAATACTGGATACAAAGATAAATAAAATATAACTCTAACTAACCCTCAAGAATTTTACAATGTAGAAGGTAAGCTAAAAATGTTATAATATAATCCAAATACAACTTAAGAGCAAAGGAGAGGGTGCAAAGTACTCCAAAGAAGCCCTGAAATATTCTAAAAGCAGGATAACAAACAGAATAAAGTGAGTAGAGCTTGGGGAGCATTAGAAATGACTGATCCCTACAAGGAACCACAGTGCGGCAACTGATTTTATATAAGGATTTCCAGGAGTGCTCATGCACAGGGGATAGAAGGTCAACCTTAGAGTCAAGAAGATCTGGATTTAAGTCTTGAACCTAACACATATTTGATGTATGACCAAGGGCATATCTAGCCATCCAATCCCCCTAAGCAGCTTTCTAAGAATACTGCATGGGGAATTTCTTACACCAAGGAAATAGCAGGTTTGGATGATGGGGGGAAAAAGGCTTCCAAAATACTTCAGAAAGCAATTTTTTCCCCTCAAAGAATAAATACAATTCATACATAAAAGTTACTTTTTATGTGCCACCCATAACTTCTCTAATACTATTGTAGTTTATTGATTTTCCCATACCAAGGTTTATCTCTTCTTTGTATCTCTCAAAAGAACTGTTATAGTTTGGTGGGTTTTTTTTTTAATTGTGCTTCCTATCTCAGGAGTTCTACTTAAAGCATACGAAAAGCCCATAGCAAGCCGGATGTGGTGGCATATCCTTGCTACTTGGTGGGAAAGGTAGGGATGTGGGGGGAGGTTCTGAGGCTGGTGAATTTCTTCTGTTCAGGAGCTCTTGGCTACAATAGGGTTAACACTGATCAGGTGTCTGCATTAAGTCCAGCACCAATGTGATAATGGGTTGGTGAAGTGGGATAGGAAAGGGAGCAGCGTTAGCCTGTAGCAAAACAACAACCAGTCAACCGACTGTTTCAACACAGTGTGCACATTATAGACATTGTAAAGAGAACATTGCAGAAAGGTTAAAATCAATCATAATGATAAAAGATTTGGTCCAATAACGCATACCAAAACCAATAATTACTTGACTGTTGACCTGACTCAGAAGTAATGCAAAAACAAAGCTCATTTATATTTTATGTTTTTAGTACAAATATTTTCTTCTACTATTGACCATTAGAGATAAATAGAAACAATTAGTAAGTTTAAAGAGAAATAAATGCAAAATGTAAATAACCAAAAAGTAAAATAAACATCCATAAATCTGAGTACCAAAGCCCAAATGCAGATGAAATACAAATGAGGTGCAACTTGAACTTTGTTTTAGAAATACTGTTGTGCAGGAGATACTATTAAATTTTAAAAGTTTCTATGATACTGGTAAAGAATTTAAAGACAAAACTCAAATTTTAATTTGAGTGATGAAATAATTCCAAAATAGTTATTTATGCAAGTAAAATCAATAAAGAAAAAAGGTTAAGAGGTACTTTAGTAATCTATTACATTGAATTTGTTCCCACTTATAATAAACAATATCATTATCATTAAATTGCTTATAATATTGTTAAATTCAAATAAAACTGAGTTGAAAATAAGACTTTGTTTTCAGTCTGACCTGTCATTTGATAACATTAGGTGTAGGCATTAAACTAATTTTAAAAGATTTTCCTTCGAGAATTAAGAATTACTTAAAATGAAAGATTATAATGTTAAATGACAATTCTCCCACATTAGTTGAACTCCTGTAGGCCCTCATAAACTGGGACTGGAAGTAAAGTCTGTTGGCCTCCAGTAGAGCGCTCCTCAGAGGAAGTGAGTAGTGGACTAATACATTCTGCAGGATATCCCAGATCCCTCGCTCATCATTCTGAATAATCAAGATCTGTCCACTGAACTTCTACTGAAACAGGAAGAAAAAGCTTCCCCTGAATAAGCAAAAGCTAATTATTATAATTCTTCACACAGGACATTCATCTGGATGGACAGCCCATTGAGCTGGTCCATTAATACATGTAACTAGGAAAGTTATTTCATAGGAAAATGATCTGGGCCCAGAACTAAGAAGAGAGGAGACTCCACTTTATTTGGTAAACTGAATCATACTTACACTGACTCCACAAATTTCCCTAACACAAACCTTAACTTTCAAACACTGGTATTGTTCTGATTAGGGCAGTGCATAGTGTTGGGCCAAGAGTCAGGAAGACTCTTCCTGAGTTCAAATCTGGTCTCTCACACTGGCTACCTGTGTGACTGGTCAAGTCACTTACCCCTGTTTGCCTCAGTTTCCTGATCTGTAAAATGAACTGGAGAAGGAAATGGCAAAGCGCTCCTGTATCTTTGCCCCCCCAAACCCAAATGGGGTAACAGAGCCAGACACAATTGAAACAACTGAACAACAGCGTCATGGTAATGACATAGGTCTACGAAATCATGGACTGTCACCATCTCTGAGAAATCAAGACCATGGATGGCTGAAGAGTGACAGAGACGTCCATGGTGGCCACCCAGAGGTGACTGCAATCCACCTCCCACTTTCATACCTTTACACACACCATCTCCTCTACCTGGAAGGTACTCCCAAAGTCCAGCTCAAGCGCCACTTCTTCCAGGGCTGCCCCTCTAAGATTCTCTTGTCAGTATTCTGTATCTTCTTCAAACGATCTTGTATCCACCTTCATCTGTGTTGTATCCCTCCAATAGAATGCTATCTCCCTGAACACAAGGAGTTTTATTTTCTGCCTTTGTATGCCCAGAACCTGGCTAAGTGCCATGCACATAGAAAAGTGATTAATAAATGTTTGAATGAATGAAGGGTAAAAGCAGAACATACAGCACCACGTTCAAATGGGTAATATTTTATCTTCTAGGATTTCGCGTCACTATTCTCTCAATTATAGATATTCAAATTTAAGGCCTGTTTGGATCGTGTTATGTAAAAGACATACAGTTATATCAGTTTCAAGTAAACATTACTAGTATATTTCTTCTCAAGGATAACGGCAATATCCTCTTTTAACGACTATAAATAAGAATGGTAAGTAATTAGCATGCTGATTGATTTTATAGAAATGAATACCATAAAAATATTTCAGGGTGAAAGGAATTCTATTTCTGTAACAAGAAACCTAATTTACTTATAAAAGGTTTTTTTTGTGTTTTGTGTGTGTGTGTGTGTGTTTTTTTTTAATTTTTTGTGTGACCAGTAGTTTTCAAACCGTGCTGTTAGGGGATACGTATGGGTGGCAGCAGTTATCAGCACCAAAAGGACCACAGTTTGACAGAGCTAGAACTCTAAGGAGTCTTGGAAATCTCCCCCCACATCCCCTTCATTTTACAGATTAGAAAAATGAAAGTCAAGGAGGTTGGTGGACTTTCCTAAGGTCACAAGCAATAAGCATTAAAAGCATTTCAATTTCAATTTGGAAGGTCCACAGAGATCATCTAATCCAACCCCATAATTTTACAAACAAGAAAACTGAGGCTCTACAAAGTTAGACGATTCATCCAAATTCATACAGGTAGAATGGTAGAGCTGAATTGAAACCCAGGTCCTATGACTCTAAATCCAGCAATCCAGATGTGAAAAAACTAGAGATAGGTGAACCAGGACACACTCTGGAGTAACAGCCAAAACACAAGCTATTCTAATTAACAGGCCTACGGTACTGACAATGAGTGAAGAAAGACCAGACTACGATAAAGTAGCAGGATTCAAAGTAAATGTCCCCCAGTTATCAGTATTTCTATTATCATTCCTCCTAACAAAAATGAGGAAGAAATAATGAAATTGCATCCAACATATCCACAAATGTATATAATATCTCATTAGGTGCCAGTCACTGGCACATGATAGGCGCTTAATAAATATCTGCTGACTGAAGACACACACAAAATTTGTTTAAATAAAATTATAAAATGTTCTTTACAGAAATAAAAAGAAACAAATAACTGGAGAGCTATCTACTACATAAAGCTGGATCAAATGTCTCCTAATTCTGTGATAGTCATATACACAGTAAATTCTAGAAAAATAATATGCATCAAATAAAATAATAAATACAAATCAAGGATTTTGTAAGTTAAAAAAACTTAATTTATAAACATAAGGCATCACTATCATTAGATGTAATCCCATGCCTTTCATAGAGGTAACTTTTCTACTTTTCAAAGCTTCAAAATGAATTTTTTAAGTAACATTTCTCTTCAATGCATGTTTTAAAACAAAGTGCTCTGGCCAACTTTTTCATACCTTCCCTTTTTGACAAAAATACTCTCACCAATTCTGGAGCAGCCCAAACAATATTTCCCCCCAAATTTTGCTGCTGAGCCAAGTTCAAAATTCTTAAAATGAGGATATCAACAATTCCTAGATAAATTTTATAGGTTTTTAAAATTAATTATGAAATATCCTGTAATGTCAATAAATCTTACAGTTTAAGCAAACTAAACATAAATATTTTATTTCTAGAATGGGTACTTTGGGGCTCTGGCAGCAGCCTCCGACTTGGCCTCCCTGCCTCCAGCCTTCCCCTCCTTCTTCTAGACTGCTGCCACAGTAATTTCCTGAAGCTTAGGTCTGACCATGTCACTCCCCTGCTCAATAAATTCCAGGGAATTTCTATTACCTCTTGAAATGAATATAAACTCCTCTGTTTGGCATTTCAAACCTTTCACAGCCTGGCTCCAACTTACTTTCCCAGAAGTTATATATTACTTCACTGCACATATATTTAAATCCAGTCAGACTGGCCTTCTGCTGTTCCCTCATACACAACATTCGGTCTCCTTTTATCATGTGTGAACAGCATGAGCCATCTCCCATGTCTGGATGCGCTTCATCCTTTACTCAAAATTCCTCATTTAAAATCTCAGCTCCAGTGTCACCTCCTACGTAATGCCTTCTCTGATCTTTCCTGTCTCTCCCTAGCAGTGCTTGACACATAGTAGGTGTTTTAATAAATACTTGTTAACTGATTGGTTGATTAGCAAAAGATGGAACAGATTTAAGGAGAACCTGTAACTTTAGCTGGTTCTTGAAAAACTGACATGATTTAGATATAGGACATGAGAATAGATACGCAGCATTCCGGGTGAAAAGCACGTCAGAACAAAGTACCAGTGAGCACCTTATCTTCAAAGGAGACTGAGAAGACTAAACATGGCTAGAGAAAAAGGTCCATGCTGGAAAACAGTGGATGATAAAACAGTTCAGAAAAGTAGTTTCTAGTCAGCTATTCTGAATGGGCACTATAAATTCATATAACCTACTATTATTTTACCACCTTAAACCAACCTAGAGTCATGCTGGCTATAGACTGGACTGACCCGTCGGCCCAGGGATGATATTTAAACTCACAGGACCCGAGATCTCCATGAGAGAAAGTGGAGCAAAGAAAAAGAAGAGGGACTAGCACAGAGCTCCGGTTACACTCCTAGTTAGGAGGCAAGACAGGATAACAGTGTTTCAATAAAGGATTCTGTGTATGCTCATTTAGATAGATGCTGCATCCTTCCAGTAAAATATTAGCTCCTTGCGTTTAGAAATTGTTTTGTTTTGTCTTTATATATCTTGCATACACGACTGTCTTGTATATAACAGAACTGTTGAACTGAACAAGAGGACCATATTCAACAGACTCCTAGGTTCCAAACATAAACTCCTTAGTGATGGCTTAAAATATTTAGCTGCTGCAACTGTATTTCTAAAAAGAATAAGGGAACATATTTGCTTGCTATGCATCAATTTTCAAGTAAAAGAAAAGCATAAAAATTCAAACCTTTCAGGATAACTTCTTAAAGAAATAAGCCACACAAATCATAATGATAAAACCATAAATTTTAAAAAGATCAAAATAGTTGTTTCACTTTTAAAATGTCCTTATCATTCACATTAGATAAAACTCATGAACATGACGCTGTATGTTCATTTTATATAATCAAGATGTACTGTTGCACAGTTTTGCTTGTTTTCTAGGACTTTTCTTTTTTTTAAGATAGCTAGAAATAGTAGAAAAGATGATCTGGAAGTCAAAAGATTTAAATTTTGGTCTCAGCCCTGTCACAAATTGGCACTAGATAACTTTGGACAAGTTATTAAAGTCTCTGGCCTTCATACTGATCTTGATTTGTTAATAAGCAGAGTCACTTACAGGGATGATTTTTTAAGCCAGTGTACATGTATTCAGGTAACTGATATACATCCTCTTTTGATGACGATTGGATATATATAGGGTCAAGGTCAAAATAAGTGAGTTTAAAGATGAGGTGAAGCAGAATGTATGTCCCATCAAGTTCAGATATTCATTCTCCTTTCCTTATCCTTGTTACAAAATGTCACAGCCTCTACAACTACCCTCCAACAGCTTTAAACAATCAGCTCTACATATGACAGTAGGCAGTTGAGAATCTGTGCTGGGGAAGACTTAAGTAACATAGAACTATAGTGACAGTTGGAAGTAACCTCAGAAACCATATGATTCAACCCATAAACCAAGGAAGAATCCATAATAATAATGCTAATGATGATGATGATGATGATAGCTAGCTCTTGACAAACATTCTTTTATTTGATCTTCACAGCCACCCTGGATGGTCTATGCTCTTATCATCCCCATTTTACAGATGAAGAAACTGAGGAAAACAGAGGCTAAATCTCTTGCCTAGGGCCACATAGTTACAGACATAGGATCCAAACTCAGATCTTCTTGATTCCAAGTCCAGGGATTCTGTGCTACCTAATTGTCTCATCCAATCTTTGCTCAAAGACCTCCAATGAGGAAGAACTGCTTACTTCTCCTACCTTCTGAGAAACTCTATCTACTTTAAAAGGGCTACAACTGAGGAAGTTTTCCCTACAATGAAACCTAAATGTTCTTCTTTGCCACTTCTACTCCTGTCTGCCCTACAGGGCCAAACAGAACAAGTCTAATCCACCTACCACAAGACAGTTCTCCAAATCCTTGATGACAGCTATGACATCCCCATCCAGAGATTCTATGATTCAAGGACCAGGTGGACTAGAGGGGCCTGTGCTTCTAGTACTCAGATTGAAATCTGAGTGTTTATCCCATGTCCTAAGGTGTCCTCTGGGTAAACTCACTTCTTCCTTCTCCTAAATCTTCTAAGGCAGAGTCAGAAGTCTGAGTTTAGCCAATCAGCAATCGTCACCTGCCTCTATCAGTCTCAGAATATAAGAGATTTGTAGCCTCAAAAAGCCAGAGACTGCACTAAAGGAGTCCAACATCCATTTAAGTTCCTGAGCACAGACATAAGAAATCCTGAGCTTCAGAGCACCCAAAAATATTAGAAGGGGAATCAGAAACTGAGAGCTGAACTGCTTGTTCCACAGGCAAGGTGTCTTTAGGACATGTCTGTCACCCATCACCTTGGGGTGAGGCTGTGGAGATGGCAGAGACCGAGTTCAGGGTCTGAATACTAACCGTTTCACAGTCCTCTCTCTGAGTTCTCCTGGGTGTGGAACAAACAGCCAAGGAATAAGATGCCACCAACCCAACACTGCCTGCTATCACGGAACCCTACAGATTGTCTTCTTTACTCAAAGACTTCAGCATCTGGCTCAGAGATTTCATCTCAACCCACCAGAAACTTCAATGCTGTATAAGAACACCCTGGGTTTACAAGTTATTAACTTAAATTTTTATGACTCTTTCACTGAAAATCTAGGCAGCTGAGTGATACAAAGCATAAAGCTCTGAATGTGGAGTCAGTGTAAATCCTACTCAGACTACTTAGCTATAGTCAACAAGTCACTTTAATCTCCCTTGGCCTCAATTTCCTAATCGGCAAAATGAGGACAATAATAGCACCTACCTCGCAGAGGAAATAATTCTGAGGATCAAATAAGATAACAAACATAAAGCACTCTGCAAACCTTAAAACATTATATAAATGCCAAGTATTGTTATAATTTTCATCATAATGATTGCTATTAAATCCCAACACTCAGAAAGATGGTCACATCTAACGGTTCACCATCACTCATAACTGTGCAATGACCTCCATGATCTTAAACTCTAAAATTCTTCTCTCTGATCTTGTCCAACCTCCTGCCCTTTCATCTCTCCCTATGCATAACTTCCCTCTAAATCTATTTTGTACTCTTGCCATGTCTTCAAAGCCTCCTATTCATTTCTGTTTTACCAGTCTATTATTCCTGCTCTGTCTGGCCTTTCCCTTCACACTCTTGACTTTATGGTTGACTAGTTAATTCAGTTATATACTATCTTCTAACACTGAATCCACTGTCCCCCTGCCATTCATGCTTTGCTAAACCCCAATTCTGGATTACCCCCAACACCTACATTCTCTAGTTCTACTCCTAAAGACTTCTGAAGAAAAGTCATACTACTGTGTCTACTGGGTCAATTACAAATTAATTTGATCTGATCTCAACTATACCTTATTAAAGAGCAATGTTTTTATTCTTTCCTGATAGACTATCAAACTCCAGAAGGTATTCTAAATGCCTTCAAGCTTCACCACTACTTCTTCCCTATCTTTCAGCAGAGGGATTTCCCTCATATTTTCCTGAGGAAATGGAGGTCATCCAACCATGAATTCCTTCTCCAATCTTACACATCACAAAACCCATCTATATCATCTCCCAGGGGAACTCTTTCCCCCAATTTTTTTTCCCAAGGAACTTGGAAAATTTCAAAAACTACTATTTTTTGCACCTTGGATTTAAAAGTACTTTACCAGCTTATATCAACATGGCATAATGTGAACTACTTTTATCAATTCTGCCTTACTTTCACATCCCTCTCCCCAAGATCTGTACATTTATAACTTCCTTAAAGAATTGTTTGAAGTTCAGAGACTCTAAATGTTGCATCCATGGCCACAGAGCCAGTAAGTGTCAAGAGGTTGAATTTGAACCCAGAATTTGCTGCTTCTACTATGTAACACTTTTTATTTTACTGCTTTAGGAACATGAAAACGTATGTATGAATTGTCTATCTGAATAAATCAGGTTGCTCAAAAATCATATGCAACATATAAAATTAAATGTATAGTTAAATGAACAATTGCAAATTTACTTACTGAATTAGAATTCACTTGTTTAGAAATTTCATTACAAGTGAAGCTGTAAACTTCAGGTTAACTTCAAGGACTGTATCCTTAAGCTTTTGCCAGCTTACAAGGAGCATATAAAAGTCTAACATAATAAACTACAAACATTTCTGGTGCAGTAAAGAGAACAGGATTTGTAATTTTTAAAAAATGTCATTTGGACTCTTAGCTCTGTAATTTTCCTACCACATGATCTTGAGGAAATCACAATCTCTCTAAGCTCACAGTTTCTGCATTTATAAAAGAGATAACATTATACTACTGGGGTTGAGAAAGTCAAATGAAGTAATACATTAAAAGTTTTGGGTCTACGTAAAATACTATGCAAACTATTATAATTATCATAAAACAAAGGACAGATCTATCACTTTCAGATCTAAAGTCACCAGGAAGCACATAGGGAAGGAAGACCTCCCTGAAGGCAAAAATGCATTTCGCTCCTCTACTCTTTTTGGTAAAAGTATAAATGAATTGCAATGATTTAATACAGTTTGTTGTTTTAGAATGATTACAGAATTTTAGAGCTTTAGAAATCACCAAGTCCAAATGCCTCATCTTAAAGATGAGGAATTGGTGGCCCAAAGATACATAAAAGCATTTTCATTATATAATGTTTAGAAACCAGATAAGGAAGAATACAAGCTTCATTGCAATATATAAACCTAAAGATATTAGTCAATATAAAGACAAACTTATTAAAATATTTCAATTTTTCAAAAGTAATTCTTGAAAATAGAAAAAAATATTTTTTTCTTTTCACCTTTTCTACTGTTCATAAGTTCAGGCTATAAATTTTTAAGACAAAAAAGTATTAGGAATTACATTGCTCATCGAAAATTAATCAGAAACTATGATAAAATACATCTGAAATGACCATGTAAATCTTCATATTTAAGCGACATATCTGTCCCTTAAAAATAGGAACTATGAAGTTCCTATTTTTTTCAAAAACTACCATTTTTTGCACCTTGGATTTAAAAGTACTTTACCAGCTTATATCAACATGGCATAATGTGAACTACTTTTATCAATTCTGCCTTACTTTCACATCCCTCTCCCCAAGATCTGTACATTTATAACTTCCTTAAAGAATTGTTTGAAGTTCAGAGACTCTAAATGTTGCATCCATGGCCACAGAGCCATGGTAAAGGTGACATTAAATTATCCTCCAGGGCAGCACCAATATCTACTTAAATAAAGCTCAGAACATTTTTGGTCTAATTCTCACTGTAAGTAAATGAAAAAGCATGATTAAGAGCTCCCTATGTGCCAGTCACTGTATTTTGTATTACTCTCTGGGGATAAAAAATACAAAGATTAGATTGTCTCTGCCGCTGAAGAAGCTTACATTCTAACATGGGAATTACCAAGAATGAAAGGATGATCTGGCCTGAGAAGTCAAAGTGATTAGAAGTAAAGCCATAAAACTGTCACAAGTGTCACATCCTGTTCAGTATGACAAGGTAGATAACAAGATGCCTGGAGACATCCTCTGGTAAACGACCTATGAAGCAGTCTGAGACCTGTTACTGTAGTTTAGGCAGGACAGAGATACAAATGTGAGAAGTTTCATGAGAGGGTTGGTCTCTGGAGGTGTGGTCTACAGCAATGGTGTGGAACTCAAATGGAAAAAGGGATATAAGGATGTACTCATATCTGTACAGAAGGAGGCCTGCAGGCTGCATATTTACTTATAAAACCACACATTAAGTTCTACTGTGTTTTTTATTTATTTTGTTAAATATTTCTCAATTACATTCACGTCATCTAGTTCAGGCTTCAGACCCTTGATGTCTTCAAGGGGTATGGGCAGAGCTAAGTAAGAAAAAACAGAGGACCCGGAGATGGGGAGGGTCATTTCTAAAGGCATTAAGAGAGGAAAGGAGTATAACAGAAATACAGCCATGTACAAAGGAGGAAGAAGGGGGTAGAACTTGTTATTTCTCATAATTGGGGCATGTGAGATATATAAACATGAAAGAAGAGTTAAGAGAAGCAGGTATTAGATGCACCTCACTTTTACAAGAAATGGACACTTAAGACACCCCCACTGATTCTCAGTAATACCTACAAGGCCTAACTTTCCTCCTTCTATTAGAATCTTTATTGGTCTTGTTTGGTGCCTTATTTCATTCATTTGTACTTAAACATATAACTACTTTCTTGAATTCTGTATTCTATGAAATACTACAGGATAAACCACTAGTTTGGGAGACATATAATCAGTTTTTTCCCCCTAAGAATACAGGCAAAGATAGATAGAGAGATGGATGGACAGACAGACATATGTTGCTCATAGTCTTTGTTAGATACACTCTTACCCTAACCAAGACAATTGCCTGGCAATACTCAGACATTAAAATCACAGTCCGGAAACCTAAATTCCAGTCTTCTATAAATTGCAAGTAACAATGTTCTACTCCTAAGAATTTACTACATAATTAAACCTTCAGTAATAAAAGGATGGTGTGCCTATAGGCCATAGAACATGCTAATAACAATGACAACAGCAGCTGGCATTTATACAGTGCTTCATTAAGTATTATCTCATACTTTGTGAAAGAAACCAAAGAATCCCTGACATAAAAGATCTTACAATCCAGCATAATTAGGATAATCAATTGTTTAAAATGCCTTAAATTTTTCATATCATTTATCGATAACTCAAAATACTAGACTTTATAATAGAGTAGTACAAAAAGCAGAGGCCTTGGAGCCAAAAGATGGGATTTGAGTTCCAGCTCTGACACTCACTAGCCATGAGACCATGGCCAAACTGCTTGGACCCTCCACTCTAAGCATCAGTTTCCTGATCTATAAGGTAGAAAAACACCACTTGTACTACCTCAGAGGACTGTCAGGAAAATATTTACATAATTTACAAGGTTATATATAAACGTGAGATATAAGAAAAAAACCTTTGAATTTCTATAATTTAAAATAGTAACATAAAAGAGCTAGCCTTGACACAATTGATACAGTTGGTCTCAGGGTCAGGAAGACCTGCGTACAAGTCTTATCTCTTGGCACACACTGTCTTGTATGACTGTGAAAAGTAATTTAATCTCTTTGGTACCCCAGGAAACACCCAAAAACTTTAAGTTTCAGAGCTGGTGACAATATGTGTCAGTGAAAGGAGTTTCCTCACCGTGAGCTCCCCACACAGATGAGAACATATAAGCCATCAAAAAAATACTAATGTAATATATTACTTGATCAGAAAAATCATGTTTTACTGAAAAATTGTTTCAAATATTATTAGAAAATCTTCTAAAAGCATTAAAAAGCTAACAAATTTACTTAGAGGGATATTAAATAAAATAACAAATTAATACTAGAATCAATAAGTTCAACAAATAATTCCATATAAGACACCCTTAATTGGAGTAAAAACTGAGCATATAAAGCATACTATTTGACCCAAACATGATATAGAGTTAGGAAGATAACACATAAAAGTTGACTATCAATAGCTATATCTTGAACAAACTCTGGAAATAGATAATGAATTGGGTCCAGAATTGAACAAGTAGAGAAGGCTAAACTGGATCATCTCTGGGAAATTTCAAAATTCTAAATGACCCAAAGTTTTTCCCTGCAAATATGCCTATCTTTTAAATAACCGTATTTTTCAAATGCTATATGGCTGCAGGTTATGGAACAGTACAGTCTCCAGAGAAATAAATTTAAGGATTACCCAAAGGACAAAGGAAGGGCAAATGGTGAGTATGAGCAGGTTGAGAACATGTTACAAAGAATTACAATGGAATAAGATAAAGGATAACTAAATTACACATTTCATCAGAAAAAATCATCAAAAAATGGGTCAATCATGAGGTAAGGATAAGAGATAATTGATAGATAGTTCATTTGCTCCATTGGTATCCTTTCAAGGTCAAGAAAAAAATCAAGTAAGGGACCCAAAACACTGGCTGAACACCCTACGGGCAACTTACTGGAGGGAATAAACAAGTTTCACACAAAATGGGGAGGCATGGACAGATTGTGTTATGTATCACTGGAAAGAATATTCACTTTAATGAGGTCATAGATATATCTGAGCATTGCAAAACTTCTATTTACAAAGCACTGTGCTAGGCACTAGGAGAGAGATAGAGGGAAGGCATTTTTCTTCCCTTCATTGTAACTTAAAATGTGTTAGAGGTTACAGTACACACAAAAAAGATCATACACGTGTAATACAAGTGGTGAACAAAACCCTATGGCAGATCTGAACAGGTAAAGATTATTTGACTTGAGTGAGACGTGTAATCTTGAAAGACTTAATGGAAAGGATGACATGAGCTGAGTTTTAAAGGACAGAATTCAATAGGCACAATAGGAGAGAGACATCCAAGACACAGAAAAAGGCACAAGCAAAAGTACGGAGGTGGATAAAAACACAGAACGGGCACAGGACATAATGACAAATATGGCTTATGTGGAGGTGCAAAATATGACATACTAAATACTAGACAGTGACAAGTTGCACCAAAATAATGTAAACCTTAGTCAATAATAAATTAATTTCAAGTATATGTTCTTTTAGAGCTTTTCAAGAAAACTATTCATGATGGTTCAATGAGATTCAGGAACTAGAAAGTTACTAAAAGCAAATTTGGGAAAAGTTCCTATCAAACATGGCAATCTTTCTCGGTCCTGAATAATACAGCATCATACAAATATTAATTAGTACTTTGTGCCTTGGTAAAAATCAAAGACCAATCATAAAATGAAAACAAATTTTCTAGATTTCTATTTTTGTTGAAAATAATGATCTTGGATACAACTTATTTCAAGTATCACTTACTGCTGTCCACGAAGTAAAGCAAAGAACATATATGCACTCCAAAATAACTAACTCTGATATCTGAATCTGCTGCCACATGGACCAGGACAGCCATTCATTATTTGCAAAGTAGTAAACTTATTAAGGTTGTTTGTTCAATCTGTCAGTAACATGTTTAAAGGCGGACATCAGAAACAGATTACATTATATAGTACTTTGTCAAAAACCTAAATCTGAACATGCCTTTGTGCAAAGAAAAACAACTATTTTTAAAATCATGGAAAAAAGCACTGGCTCTTGCTTAGGAAGCACAGAAAGAAAACAGGCCTACAAGTCCTAGTTCTATTATCTGCCTGGCACATGACATTGGGTAAAACACAATTTCTCGTAGCTTCAATTTGTTTTCTATAAATTGTTATTAAGCTATACATGACTACCACAAAGGGTTAATATGTGAAGATCAAATGAAACAAAGCACATAAAAAGACATGACATTTATATAGAGGCCTTCAAGATTTACAAAACGCTTTGGACAAATTTCACTGAATCGCCCAGTTATTAAAGTATTATTATCCCCATTTTAAATATAATCAAATTGAGGCTCAAGAAGGTTAAGTGACTTTCTACTAAGACAGCCAGTAGGTACTGATGGCAGAACTGAACCCGGGTCTTTTCGGACTCCAAATTCAGCACTGTCCACTAAGCCAAAGCATTTTACAAACTATCAAGGACTATACAAATGCACAGTATTATTGCACCAACAGAAGCGAAGGTAATATATCGTTAACTCTCCTAATTTCTCCATCACTTATATTTCTTTTATGACTGTCCACGACAAGTCAGAATTGTCCTAAACTGCTAAGGTCACAAACAGCAGACAGTATTCATTAAATCAGTCTGTCTATTTCCCATAGCCACACATACATGTTTTGCGGTGATAGCAGTAATGGGCAGCACTCTGCATGCTCTTTTATGCCACTTCATACTAAGTGGCGGTTCAACTAAACTCACAACACAAGCTTACAGGAATATTGCCTCCTTTTGTGCACAAGAGGAAAGTTTCTACAGGAGTGACATGTTCAAACCTGTGCTTCAGCAAGATCATTTTGGAAGTTGAATGGAGGATGGACTAAATGAAGTAGGGAGAGGTATGAGGCAGGAAGACCCACCGGAGGTCACTCTAATAGTCCAGATGTAAGGAAGGCCTGCATCAGCGTGAGGTAGGGTCAGGGGAGGTACAAAGGATATATGAGAGATGCTTCAAAGGTAGAAACCACTGGACTTGACAAGTGATTAGACTGGGGATGGGGAGTGGGGAGTTAGTCAAGGATCACTTCTAGATTGCCAACCTAGATGACTGGGAAGGATGGGAAGGATTATGGTGCCTTCAAGAGTCATAGGGAAATTTGGAAGGGAGCAGGGAAAATGAGATAGTTTTGGACATGCTGAATTTAAGATGTCTACAGGACATCCTGTTAAACCATTTATGTCTCTGTATCTCTAGTGACCAGCCCTAGCACAAAATAGGTGCTTAATAAATGCCTGCTGAGTTGGAGCCCAAAACAAAGTAGGATAGGAATTCAAAAATTAAGAGTCATCATAATTCAGTTATGGCATGGACCTGAAAGGACAGGAACTGAAAGTATCATTCAATTCTTAGGAGATCCTGAAAAGCTGACTCCCTTCATAAAGATCTCTATATAGTTGTCTTCATAGCCTGGTCTAGGGATATAGAACAGATAACTCTACAACCAGCATAACCACAGACAAAACTGTAGCTGACAGATATTTTTAACCTATCTTGAAAATCTGTGCACCTTTCCTTGTTTATTTATCTCTTGCGGGATGTCAAATACTTACGGAACCATTTGAGAACAAAGGCCGATCAAGGCCAATGTGATCAAAATAGACCAGAGAAGAAATAAATAAATAAACAAAGAAAGCATCATTACTCTACTAGGAAGCCAACAGCAACAATTTTCAGGCTCCTCTATGGAGTACATTATTTCTTGTCACTGAAGCACAAACATGGAATTCTAGAGATTTTTTTTTAATGTTTACAGAAAAGAAAAAAATGTTATTCCATTCACCTCCTATTATTGAGAACGAGACCATGTAATACAAATTCCTTCAACTTATGGTCCTTCACATCTCATTATTTACAATCGGAAATTCTTAACCTTTTTTTGTGTTGTGAATACCTCTGTCAGTCTGATGAAACCTGTTGATCCATTCTCTAAATACACAGGATTATAAGGGATACCAATTATACTGAAATAAAGATGTAGTTTTTTCCCATTCAATTTTATGAACCCCCTGAAATTGGTCCATGAATCTTTGAGGTTTAAGAAACCCTGATGTACATTTTATTTATCCTCTTTCCTCCTCTTCCCTCGTCTTAGAAGACATGACCTCCCCCTTGCCATACCTAACCTGTTCCACCCTTCTCATTTCCCCTAGCATCTTGTTTGAAACATCCCTTTCTCCTGTTATCTTCAATCTCTCCCACTTCACTCACTCTTTCTCCTCTTCCTAAAAAATTCTCAGGTGTTCTTTTTTTCTAAGAAAATCTTCCCTTAACATTATTGCTCTATTAAAGCTAGTATATCAACTCCCTCACCTCCTTCACTGCCAGATTTCTTTAAAAAAAAATAAGGTATACAATAGATGCTGACTGCCACCACTTCACCATCTATTCTTTTAACCCCTGAAATCTCTTTCCCCTCCTCCATATCTGAAATTTCTCATGTCACTGACTATCTCCACTGCTGAATAGTGATTGGCTTTTCTAAGTTCTCATCCTCCATCTCTTGGGCTGAACACTGTCAGCACCTCCTCTCCTTTGTGATACTCTTCTTGGCCCCTGTCTGATCTTCTATGACACTGTACAGAGCAAGGTCTCCTTCCAGCTCTCCAGTCACTCCTGTTGTCTCTTTCGCTGGCCTTCTTTCTCAATATCATCCCTAAACGCAGGGTCAACGTGATGCCTTATATTGCTCCTTTGTTTTTGCCATGGTCAATAAAAATGCTCAACTACTCTTTGATGAAGGCATAAAATGATATGCTTATCAAATTTACAGATGTCAAGATGAGACAGGCAATTAATTCAGCAGATATGAGAATCTGCAAACAAAAAGATCACAATAGGCTACATACAATAATTGACTAATACTTCCAAGTCTTTATCTCCAGCCCCAACTCCTCCCAGAAACCCAGATCTAATAATGCCTCAAAATTTCCACATGGACTTTCTTCTGTTTCAATTTGAGTATGTTTAAAATTTTACTTATTTCCTTCTTTGTATATGCCCCACCTCCCAATTTTCCTACTCCTGTTAATGGCAACACCATTCTCCTAATAACCTATGTTAAAAATCTCAGAATTAGCTTTGACTTGTCAACAGTCACAAAGCTTAGAAGCAGCAGAAACCCGTCTACTAGCCTACTGACTCTTAGCCAAGTGCTTTTACTAGTATACCAAGCAACCTTACACCCATGTATATATACACATGTGTATACATATACACATATACATACATGTAGACATAAATTTTTACATATATATACATACATGCAATAAAAATTCAGTGGCTAACATGTACCTTTAAATATTAACAGGCTTATCTAAACAGAACAGCAAACGATGATTTTGTGAAACTCCATTAAAGGTTCTTTTCCTTAACTGGACTTAAGGAGGTGCCACAGATCTAAAAGGTGACAAATCTTTCTTACGCTTATTTTGAGGAAGCACTTTTGAGAATGTTTTTCTTTTAAAACAACACAAGACATGTCTTTCTTATGGATATTAAGGTTAAATAGATTTCACTTTAGCCACACCACTGTTAATCACATTTATTACATGGTGCTCTTTTCTAATTCTATAATTTTACATTTTATATGTTTTTACAGTTTTCAAGATGCTTTCACATATATTCTCATTTGAATTTTAGGCTATCATACAAATAAAATCTTGAAGTTTAATATCTTTTTAAGCTCTAGACCTATGACCTTATAAACATAGAAACTTGTTAGCTATTTCATGGAACTAGAACAAGAATCTACTACAATAACAACCTTCATTTCCAGGGTAAAACTTCAGTTGTCTAGACAAAGAAGGCAATGATAGGAATTATTGTTTTTTTCTACACAGACAAATGCTAGAACCTGTATTTAATGGAAAACTTTCTAACCTGTATTATATATTCCCTAGCCTTTTTAAACTGTATGGCGCTATAATTATAGACCTGTATTATTTAGCTTACCCCTATATGCCACTGCATACAGTAAACACATACTCAGACTTCTCTCTTTTGTTAGACTGGTTAGTATACTTTCTTCACGTTATCCACATATGACCCTAAGGGCTGCAGTCCCGAAATGCAGGTGAATTTTTGTCACTACCCTCCATCACACAAACACACTTAAGAAGGCAGAGTTGTTCTATCTCTGCATCTTCTTCAGTGGTTCCGTTTTCAGAGCCATCTGACAAGCTGCCACTCTCACGGCTGTTCTGAGCCACTGGTTGCCATTGCTTCCATTTTACATCACTATTGTCACTCCCCTGTCACTGAGTCTAATCTCTTCCAGCTGCTGAGGCCACCCCCGAATCCAATCTCAGCAACTTTCTCCATCTGATGTTCTCCTTCCTTCTGTCTCCACTTTTCTTCTCTGTCATCTCTTCTCCCTCCTGTTGCCCCTAACACATTTTCTAGCTTTTCTATTAAAAAACTGATCGTGTGCAGTTATGAATTTCTGTACTCCTTTCTTCAGATGTAGTCAACAGCTCCAGGTCAAAATCAAACTTTCACCATAAAGAGACAGTAAAGAAAAGGAAGTCACAGAAACAGAAGCAGAGACGTGCATGTGAAGACAGACATGAAGATTCATACACAAAGGGAAAGAGGCACAAAAGGAGCTGCAGAGTCATTGCATGGAATAACAGCTGTCACAGCTCAGATGTTTTAGGATGTCATCTCTCAAAACTTCTTTTCTCAACTAGAGGTACTTTCTGTGTGGATCTATCTTCACCTCCTATTGGGTCCAAACTTTAAAACTTAAGGTTTTAGTTGAATAAGTTAATAAGTATATGATATCATACACTTCAGTATATTTCTCTACCTCTTCATGTTATATATAGGAAAGCAATTCAGACTGCAAACTGGTACCAAAGCAGAAGAATGGCACGCTCAGCTCCTTCCAGTCTTTATAAAGCTGTGGCTAGGCTAACTCCCATGCTTACACCAAGGCACAAATGTAATCCTGGATTCTCAAAAACCATACCAGTGTAGTCCAAATACTGGCGCATTCTATCTACCATGTTGAAAAGACTTCAAATACTTGGCAAAGGATTATATTTCCTTTTGAAGGACAAGCCTAAGTATGGAAAGTATCATCATTAACAGGCTGGCTATTGATGATGATTTTTCGTCTGTGACAGTTCACAAAACAAAGGAAAATACCAAGTGGCCTTCAATACTGTCAGGCCCTCTTCCAATTTTATGCTGAAAACAGCAGAATGGTATAAGGAGGCAGAGGGTGCTATATGGTATATTGTATTACTGTTTAAAATGCTTTCTGGTCATGTTAAAAATCCAGCATTGAAATGATTCAAGTTCACTAAGAGATATATGAAATATATTCACAAAGAAGGGATGAAGAGAAGGTAATTCATACAGAAAATTTTAATAACCTTTATCTAATAAATATTGTTTTTATTTGTACCTGTTTACTTTTTAGCAGTATTAAAAAGTAGTAGTTTAAAAACAAGAAGAAAATGGCAAAAATGCATAAACAATAACGCCCTGAACATACATAAAAGAGAACACTGTTCTGAGTCTATCTGCTATCTTGGACCACCAGACTTAGACAATACTAATTAACACATCTGTATATACCCTTGCTTCACGCAACAGACATAGTCTGAAAAGTTGAATGCTTAATTATTATAATTCAAATATTTTATATGTATTAATGAGAATACCATTGTAAAATGACCACACTCTAATCTACCTTCATTGTAAATTAGATCTTCATATCATGGATTTGCTTAAGGGTAACTAGCACCTAAAATGTGGCTTAAAAATATACAGGCAAACTCTCCTATGACAATGACTCACCCACTACAATGTAAAATTCTAAGCCACCACTCTAGGAGACTTATGGCTGAAATGAACACAAAACCTTGTAATAAACACTGGTTTTCTTAATAACAGTGGTCCAACAAAATAAACCCAAAGAAAAAGACTATATTGATGTTTTGGTCACCATTGATCAGTTGTGGATAAGCCTACCCACTGTTTCTAGTTTAAAAGTGGTACAATGGAAAGTGTATGAGATTTAGAGTTACAGGATCTAAATTCAAATTCTACCTCGGACGCTAACTACAGAAGTGACCTTAAGCAAGTCTATTAACTTCCTTCAGTAGCAGTTTCATATCTGTTAAATGGGCCTCCAAACTACAGACTATATCTTAAGATACTAAACAATGATCCAATAATCACAAAACTCTAAAAGGTATGACATTTTTCATACAATCCATTTTTTATCTTTTCATACCTAAATTCACTTTATTTCCCTTGAAGTTCCTATCGTATAGTTTATTTTTCCACTCAACATTTCAGATGCCATAAAGAAATATTACTTTTTCCAGCTGCCTATCTTACTCTCTCCCATACACAGAATCGCATTCATACTTTAACAAAATCATTTCCCTTGACTGGAAGACCTTTCCTAATTACAAAAAAAAAAAAATTACACATGGTTTATATGTGTGTATGTATGTACTGAATACTACTGGAAAGAACTATTAGAAAACATAAATAAATATATACATAGGTTCTCTTTTCAAGAACCTTATAATCTAGTTGAAAAAACAAAAATTATGATATCCAAAAGGACGAGCTCATCAATACAGAGTAAAAAACGCCAAAAAGCAATATAGAGTTGATTACTAAATAAGTACTATAAACAATAAATTGCCATGGCTTTTATGGAGGGGATAGATCACGGTAGGTTGAAATCATCCAAGATATTTCATAGACGAGAAGGGCACTTGATTTGGTACTTTAGGAAGCATAGGTTGAATTTGGATAGGCAAAGAATATGGAGAACAATGTTTTAGCCAGGGGTTATTCAGGAAAAAGCTGGGGTAGGAAAGGGAGAGGACATTAAACTAGGTTTGGGAAAGCCTAGTTTGGCTTTAAAAAATTATTAAAGGGGAAAAACAAGTGACAAGACCGTCAAAACAGACTGAGAAGCCCTTGAATGCTTGACCAAGAGTTTTGACTTTACTTCTCAGGGATTGGACCTGTGAATTTCTAAGCAAGGGAATGACATACTTAGAACAATAATGACAAATTTAAAAGGTCTGGTGTGGTGGTGCATACCTGAAAACCCTGCTACTGCGGAGGGGAAAGCTGATGAATCTCTTGACTTCTGGAGTTCTATGCTGCAGTAGGGCTAAGAAGACAGTTGGGTGTCTACACAAAATCCAGCACCAATATGGAGAGCCCCTCAGAAGCTACCCAAGGAGAGGTGAACTGACCTAGGACAGAAACAGAGCAGGTCAAAGCTTCTTTGCCAATTAGTACTAGAATCAGTGGCCTCTGCATTTCCAATCTATATGAGACAGGCAGACCAAGTTAAAGACGGGGAGTGAGAAGGGCTGGAAAGCGAAGGAGGAGGAAGGAAGGGAGAAGTTGAAAGGATAAAGAAAGAAACTGGAGAGAGGAACATACCAGCTAAGAGTCTGTGAAAGTAGTCTATAAGACAATCATCTAGGATAGTAGCAATGGAAAAATCGAATAAATTGGACAAGCTAAAAAGGAAGAATTTATAGGATTTGGAGGAATGTGAAAATAATGACCATTGCCCCCTTTCTGGATATTCTCTTTTCTCAGGGTTTCCATGAAACTACCCTATTCTGGTTCTCCTCCTATCTGTGACCTGGGCATATCATTCCGTCTCCTTTGCTGGTTCACCTGGTAATCTCATCAATTCCAAAGGGTAATTATAATCTCTATGCAAATGACTGCCAGATCTATAAGCAGCCTTAGTCTCTCTTCTGAGCTCCAGTCCCACATCAAAAACTGTCTACTCAACATTTGAAAATAGATATCCTATAAATATCTCAAACTCAACATGCTCAAAATGTAACTCCATTATCTTTCTCCCCAAAACCAATTCTTATTTTAAATTTCCTTATTTCTGTTGAGGCTACAAGCTTTGATATCTTGAAATTATCTTCAAATCCTCATCACTCTCCTTCATCCCACATATTCAATCACCATGTCCATCTCCTCATCTCTAACATATGTCTTCTCTCTTCTCACATGGCCATCACTGTAACTTAGACCCTCATCACTCTCACCTGGACTATTACAATAATTTTATAATTGGTCTCCCTGTCTCAAGTTATTTCTTTCTCCAATTCATAATCCACATAGCCAATAAAGTAATTTTCCTAAAATACAGGTCTGAGTATATTACTCAAACCCAGTAGTTCCTTGTTGCCTCAAGGATCAAATAAAACTTCTGTTTGTCATGCATATCCCTTTAAAATCTGTCCTCAATTTACTTTTCCAGTCTTATTAGACATTAGTCCTCTTCTTGTACTTAATAAGCATTTATTAACCACCTACTGTGTAACAGGCACTGTGCTAAGCACTAGGGATACAAAAAAGGCAAAAAAAAAAGTCTCTCCTCTCACAGACTTTACGGTTTAATGAGGGAGACAACATACAAACAACTGTACCATTAAACCATATACAGGATAAGCTGGAGATAAATAATAAAGGGACTAGCATAAAGGGAGATCAGAAAAGTCTTTTTTTGTAAAAGGGAGAATTTTAGCAGGGACTTGAAAGAAACCAGGGAATTAAGATGAGGAGGGAGACCACTCCAGGTATGGGGGACAGTGAAAACACAGTCAGAAGAGGAAGCCAGTGTCACTGGATCACAAAGTACTTGGGAGAAAAGTAAGGTGTAAGAAGATGGTTAAAGTAGAAAGGGAGCAGTTCATAAAGAGCTGTTCATGCCAAACAGATTTTATATTTGATTTTGAAGGTCAGAGGAAGTCATTGGCATTTACTGAATCTGGGGAAGGTGGAAAATTAACCTGAGCTTGAGAAAGATCAATTTGACAGTTGAGTGAAAGATGGACTGGAATAGGGAAGGACTTGAGGCAGGGAGACCAACCAGAAAGCTATTACAGTAGTGCAGATGAAATGATGAGGGCCTTCACCAGGGTGGTAGCAGTGGAAGACAAGAGGATATGTCAGAGAGATGCTTTGAGGGTAGACCTGATAACCGGATTGGAAGGAAGAAGAGGGAAAGAGGGGCAAAGGATGACACCTAGTTTATTAACCTGGTCACTAGAAGGATGGTGATGTCTTCCAGAATAACAGAGAAGTGAGGAAGAGGGGAGGTCTTAGGGGGAAAGATGAGTTCATTTGAGCCTAGAGGTTAGGAGAAAGGTTAGGCCTGTATAAGTAGATCTGAGAATCATCAGCATAGAGATAATAATTAAATAGAAAGGAGCTGATGAGATCAAGTAAAACAGTGCAGAGGCAGAAGAAAAGGGCTAAAGCTTGGGAGATACCCACAGTTAGTGGGTATGACCTGGATGAAGATACATAAAAGGAGATTTAAAAAGGAATGGTCAAAAAGGCAAGAGGAAAACTAGAAAAGAGCAGTGTCGCAAAAAACCTAGAAAGGAGACAGCATCAAGGAATAAGAAAACATTGATGGAGAATTCACTAGTTAAAAGCAGCACATTTCACTTTTGGACAGCTCTAATTGTTTTCAATAAATAATACATCCCTTATATTAATTAAGGCTTTGAGTTTTCATGTAACGAGATTTATCATAAAATATATTCCTAGTTGCCATCAAAAGCAGCATTCAAGGGTATTTTTTAAAAGAACATGTATAGAAAGTATTATTAAAAAGTATCTCCCACTGTATGTACCTTGCTTACCTTCTACCACACACATTCCACTCCCCATGAACAGGAGGAGCTCTCTACCTTTCCTACTTCTCATTCTTGCACGAACATTTGCAAATTTTGAAGCTTTGAGGGAAAATGCTTCTTGGAATGAACTAAAAGGTAGTTGTGGATTACAATATCTGACAGAAATATACCAGGTGAAGATTAAACCCATACATTCAAAAACCACCAGTATTAGACTCATACATCATTTATAATGATACAGGACAGTGATTCTCAACCTTGGGTCTGTGGACTTTAAAAAAAACCAACTTTTGTTAACTATATAATTAGTTTCCTTCATAATTCTATGTATCTTATTTTATACATTTGAAAACATTATTGTTAAAAAAGGGTTCAGGCCACAAAAACGGATAAAAACACCCTCATACAGCTGAAAGAACACTAGTCTGAGACAGAAGATCAGGACACTCAAAGTCTGGTCCTCAGTTTCCTTATGACTAAAGAATTAAGAGATTGAACTAGATGATCGTTAATGTCTTTTGCAGTTCTAACATCTTAAAGTTCATCATCAAATTACAGGTAACATAAGGTTCTAATATTAGAAAATTTAATATGCAGAGTACCTGCCATAAAGAAGCAATTTAGACTATATCTAAATGCTAAGGACATGGCCTTTATATTTATCAAAGTAAAAATCTTAATTATCATAGTTGCTTATTTCATTCCCTCTGCCCGAAGAACTATTTTAACACTTATACGTGCAAGCACAAGGCTAATTTTAGTCTTCTGAGACAGGTAAGTTTAAAACTAGCCAAGATTTAAACAGCTAAATGCCTTCATTTATGTTGTCTGCCCTTACCTTACTACTGTCCTTTGAAATTGGTGCTGTCAGAACTTGGTTTTCCAAAACTATTTTTAAACTACTGCTTTCATATTTTCCTTGGACCTTCCAATTTAAAATAGTGATAGTAAATGTTCGGATTAAAGTTGAACATACATATAATTCAGGGCTCAACTCAACAAACATTTACTGAGCACCTACTACCTATAAAGCACTGTGAATGCATACAAGCATAAAAAAGCCTGAACATAAAGAAAAATCTAATTAGATTAAAAAAAATAAACTGTTAGGTTAAGGTACCAACCTACTGGGGAAAAAAATCTTTTCTGCAAGATGAAGAATAATATTTTAGTGGTCAGATAGGATAAAGAAATAGATACTTATTACAATTTCTATCATAATGCCTGCCACTAAGACCAACTTTACTTCCCAAACTTGCAATTGACCAGAAGGCAAGAAGAACTCATTTGCATGCACTTGCCAGCTCTACCTTTTTCTCTCTCAACATGCACAAAACCAGATAGACTTAGAATGACAAGAAGCCTACAAATTAGAATGAGGAAATGCCATAGGTTTCCAATTGTTAACCTAAAATAGAGAAAGAACACAATCCTTTTATTATGACAATGACAATAAAATACAGGTACTATATATATATAATATATTTTTAATCTTTTAGTGAATAGTTAATACAAACTGTAATATCTAAAAGACAGTGCTTCTGAAAAATTCAGAAGCAAACAAACGGACGCTTCAGTAAAACTCAGACTGTATATGGGCTATGTAATATCAAAATAGTCCATTATTGCATCAATAAATCACTGTTTTAATATTTTCACTTCATGTCACAGTAATAATCACGAATAAAACACTACATTTTCAGAGAACATACTGAAGTATAAAATGTAGGAGAAAAGGTAAACCTAAAATGAAGAGGGGGGTATTTAACTTTTGATTATAACATATATCAAGATATATATAACATATATATTATAACATATATCAAGATTCAAATATTCAGAGTACGGGATTTAAAGAACGCAAAATTTAGTACAAAATTCCCCCACATCTTGGTATAGTTACCAAGACAGGGCAACTTTCATTAACCCTTCAATATCCAGGGCTGGTTCTATTGAAAATTTCATGAAATGTTTCCTTACTGTAAGTCAAAGGTTATTTTTAATACAGAAGATAAGGGAATCTATGTACCACAGTGATAGATGTTAAATAAAATTTTAGTAATTTGTAAACACATACATATACATACACCTATAATATGGGCTGTTTTAATATAAAGTCTTAATGTTAGATCATTCTCAAATTTAATGATAAAGCTATAAAATCTTTCTTTCTATAGCCCATCTCCATTAATACTGTAATTTACAAGTGTAAAAAAACACTAAGAATTCAAACTTAAATGAAACAGAAATTCAATAAATACATCATTAATGCACATAAACACAGATATATTCTCCCACCTCACTAATGTTATTAAAGGACCGTATTCCAGAAGTGATAATTCTTGTAACTTACCTACATACACTTGCCAAAGGAGTGTAAAATTTGTAATAAAACTGAATAATCTATGGAATTCACTGATCTTAGAGTCTAAGGGCAAATATATTACTTTAGAACATAAACTGTTTCCTTATTTTAATCACAAAATTCTTTTCATGTCCAAACTTATTAAAAATTGAAGCACAAACCCTATTTCTTGAAATGCAAATTTCTCACTTAACCAAGAAGTTGTCTCACTTGTTTTACCTCCCTTTCAAAAGGATAGCTAATTTCTTTGGCAAGACACTCTAGTCTGGGTGAGACTCAAGCCCAGTCTCTTATAATTAGAAAGTTGATTTAAATATTGGTTGATTAAATAAATATTAGGATTAACACTATATTACTAAGCACCATAAAAACCCTTAAGGATCTCTAAAGCGGTTGTATGTTGGGGGATGCAAAGGACCGAGTACAGCAGAATCTTAAGGACTGGAGATGGTATATTCATGTTTTGGCATCTGACTGTAAACATATAAAGTATGCCTTGGGCAATATTCTGTTATTATAAGAGACATTCAAATCGACTTGCAAACCCTAAAAATGGACTGGAAAAATACTTTTTAGACAATTTTAGAGATGACACCTCTATGATTTGCTATTTGAGTAAGGCTATTAAGTAGAATTATGTTTGTAAGAAATCAAGCACAGCTCCAAATCTATTCAATTCCTAAGAAGTCAAAAATCAGGTTTGCACTGCTTTAGGTGTGGATGTGATATAACCCAAACCCAGTTTTTTGGAAGAGAAACATCTCACCTTGAAAACATACCACACCAGGTTCATTTGCAATTAGCTAATATTGCCAGCAAATTAACAGTTTCAACCTGACTTCTCAAAGACCAAGGGGAAAAACGCACAAGGGGGAAAAAATGTGGATATGACCTTATGAACTACATACAAAATTTCTGTCCTCTTTCTCAGTTTAAAAGAAATGGTGATTGAAGGATCTGGGGCAACTCCTAATTAAAATTCTCAATGCTTAAAAAAACCTGACACCAAAGAAAGTTTCCCTAACAATAACGCAGGCTTCCTTTCAAAAGTAGCTAATCACTTTGATACAGTATCACAAGACACTGAAAGTAACTTGACACAATCTTTCTTTAAGGGCAGTCTAGGGCTGGAGAGGCAGCAGCTCCCATCATTCAAGCCGACCTCGGAGGAGAGCACCTTGCATCGGACAAGCACGCTTCTCCCGCACGGCTTCTACCTAGGACACTCCACCTGCACCAACACGTTCCACACTTCACCTTATGTCGTAGCACGCCTTCCACCAAAGTCTCACTACGTCCAGGGACCCACCATCCACGAAGAAACCTTGGTTCGGGGTATTTTTTTAAGTTGGGAAGAGGTCTGGGCGTGGGGGAGGGGAGAGGAGGAAGGCTGGCCGGTGATGTTCTCGAAGATGGACGGAGCCATATGGACATAGAAACCAGGGAGCTGGTCCAGTTTCCAAAGAGATACAAATCAGCTCGTTCTGTCCCTCATCCCCGCCCGCTGACCTTTGGCCTCGAAACTTACACTGATCCCAGCCTGTGGTCTCCCGAACCCCAAAGGGGGTGGAGGGGAACTTGACCCCGGGAGAAATCCGGAGGCATCCCAGAGGGAGGGTCTTCGCCCTCTCCCACCGCCCCGGCCCCGGGGCTGTCACCTTGCTGAGGTGGGGGCGCTGAGGGCCGCCGAGCCCGGGGAGTCCCTGCGGGTTGGGGGGGTCTGCCCTCTCCGCGCTCCCGCAGCGCCCCCGCAGGGACCCCCGCCGCCCGGTCTCGCCTCCCGTTACTCACCCGCGGGCGGGCGGCGGAGCCGGCGCCGCTACTTCTGCATCCTCCCGGGGACGGCGCGGCCGCTCCGCAGCCTCCCGAGCTCCGGCCCCGGGGCTCCCGGCGCCGGCCGAGCCCGAGGGGGGAAGGGAGGCAGAGCCGGGGCAGGGACCCGCCGCCGCCGCCTCGGCTTTCGTTCCGCACCGCCCGGGCTCCCGAGGCCACGACAGGCCCGCCCCCCCCGCCTTCTTCCACGGTCCCCCCGCCGCCTCGCCGCGAGCCCGGCTTCCGCGCGAACGCCGCCTCCCCGGGCGCCTCGGCTCCGGTCCCCGGGCCCTCAGGCAGCGGTAACGGCCCCGGCGGCAGCGGCGGCGGCCGAGCCCCAGACCCGACAGCTGTGACTGCGGCGCGCGGGGGCGGCGCCTGCACGCAGCACAGCTGGGGGCGCTGCTCCCCGGGGCCCCGCCCCCGCCGCCCCCTCCCCCCACCCACACACCCTCGCGGCTCCACCCGGCTCGCTCCCTCCTACTCCAGCCGGCTCCCTCTACAACCACAACAGGAAGCCTGGAGCGCGCCCCCGCCTCCCTCCCTCCCTACTTCCCTCCCTCTCCTGGCCGGGTCCCGTCCGGCGCGCGCGCGCCCGGAGCTGGGAGAACCGAGGGAGGCTCGTGCGCGCCCGGGGGCCCTTCCAGGCGCGCTCCGCGGCGCAGCGGGGGTCGGGCTCCGTGGGTGGTGCTTCCACGGGGACTCCCCCGACTTCTCTCACCTCCCCCACCCCCGTCCCAGGGTGAATCGGGAAAGGTCATTTAAGTCTCCCAGAGAAGGAGGGAGGGGAGACGGAGCTGGCCCCGGGAGCTCGGTCCTGCCTACCGGGAATGGAGCGCAAGGGGACCGAGCCGGGGCTGGGAAGGCTCCGAAAGGGGCTAGAGGAGGCGCAGCCCGTCCCGACGAAGGCTGTGCGAAGTTCCAAAGACTCGAGTGCAAAGCGGCAAAATCTGGCCATAAGCCCCGCGAGCATATCGCCAATTAGTAATAGTAATATAAGGTGGGGAGGGGAGAAAAGCGAGAAGCACCCCCTTCCCACTCACCAGGGCGCCGCATCCACGCGTCCGCAGGGCTCCGGAGGCATGCTTATTCCTTGGCTTGCTAGGGGACCTGAAGTGGTCCTGTCCACTGTCCTCCTTCCAGTCCCATGCTTTAAAAGCCCTCCGTCCCCATGAGCTTCGAGGGTCCTGGTCTGGTTTATTACTCTCCTTACCTCGAAATACTCAGGCACCGCTACCTCTTAACGGATGTGCAAAAGTCAGGGGCTCCCCATTCCCGGCGCTAAACCTGGCAGCCGTTCCCCGAGACCGTGCTGGGCTGCTGAGGGCATCCCAATTTCTCTGGGCTATTAACGCCCCGCTCTAGGTAGCCCGAGGTCTTGGCCTAACTGTAGGTGAGGGCAAACTTTCCTGTGGGAGGGATACTTCGGTCTGAGAGGACAGACAGGACATTCTCTTTACTGAGAATTTCCTGGAGCCATCTAGTCTTGCCTGTAAAGCAAAGGCGTGGCGGGGTTATTATTTGTGTGAAGAAGAAACGGATCCCTTAATGGTGTAAGATTCTTCCTCTGTGCTTTGTTCCCATTTCCGCAGTTTCACTTGGCCTCGGTGAGCTCCCGAAGTAATGCACAAGATGAAATTAGCTGCAGAGTGTTTGATGGCGCAGAATCACGGTGGGAAGATGTTTACTCGTGATGCCGGACACTTTGGATAATGTTTGGCTTGGCACAGCTAATTTTTGCAGTGTTCAGAAATGTGCCAGATGCACGCAAATTACAGGGGTGCTGGACACACACCTTCCTCTGGAGACCTGATTTTTTTGTAATAGCCAGAATGAGACGTAATTTCGAAGCATAGCAGTTCCAGGGAAGGTCAGTTTCTAGAGACATTAGTGCGGAGGTGGACCTAGTCAATGTCAGCTTCTACAGTGGCAAAACTTGGTGTTTGTCTAACCTTTTACTGTGAATGCAACAGTGAAATAAAATGCCATAGATTGTTTTGTTCAATGAAAAAAAAACCAGTTCCTACAGGAGAGGTTAAAAAAAAAAACACGGGACTATTCTCGATGCGCTAGCCATAAGCTTGAGCTAAGTGGATTTTCTTCCCTGGGCCTATCACTTCCAAGGAGTGTGCTTTGAAAAATGTTCTGCCCTCTATAGATGAAACTCTATGATATATTGCTTTTCCATTCTAGTCTTACTCCACTTGCATCCTTGCCAGTTGGAGAAATCCCATGCACACACAGAAATTTAGCAACTGGCTTGAAGTAATTGAAACACCCTTTCCTTGAGAATTTTCCAGTTTTAAGTACTTCATATAGAATACATGCTTTAGTGGCCTCTTAAAAAATACTGTTGAAAAACTTTCATGGTATCATGGGAATTTGGGTGGATGAGTTAATTTTGCATATTTTTTCAAAAAATTTATTGCTGCTGCAATGTGCTTACTTTTTTTTAAAGCTACCTCAAGCATGCCTCTGTTCACAATAGGGAGTGTTGCAAACTTTTAATATAGACTTAACAGGTGAAGGATAATGGATTTTATATTTATATACTAAAGAGAAGAGCTTACAAAATCATCAGTGACTAGGAATCTGGGTATGACTAGCTCTGTACACAGCCACTAACTCAACTACTGGGCACCTAAAAAGTCGATGTACATATGTATGGCTTTGCTAGCTATGCAGGCGAAGTGAATTATCTCAACCAATTGTGGAAAAATGTGAATTAACTAATGTGGAATATTTAGATAATTTTCATTTTAATTGAATAATATATAAATTTAATTCATTTTAATTGAATTCCCTTTCTATCTAGAACAATCTATGAATATCAATAACCCTCATTCCCCATGAGCTTTGAGGGTCCTGGTATAGTTTATTATTCTCTTTATCTTGAAATAGGCACCTCTACTTCTTAATGGGTTTGCAACTATTCGAATTTTTCCCCCCTTTTCAAAATGAGACATTGCACAGTGATAAGCCACTAGTATGACAGTTCAAGCTATGTGAGCTTTAGGTACTAATAATGCTGATGTTCAAACGTATTGTTTTTGTATGTGATAAAGATGCCCAAATTGGAAAGAAAAGATCATATTAAGCTTGTTTCAGATGTGAATGTGAATAAAGTAGCATATCCTACAGCAAATTGCAACTAGTAGACATATTACTAGGTAAGCAGGAAGGTCTTGTTACCTGACTGCATTTTATAGACCTGTGCTCTTCCTTCTAGTTCTTCAACCATTAGTATCATAGATTTAGCATTGGAGGGACTTTGCAAGTCACTTAGTCTACTCTGGTCTCTTGTTTTCTAGATGAGAAAACTGGGAGCCAAAGAAGTTAAATGATTTGCCTAAGGTCCCATAGATAGTAAGTGGCAGGAAGATTTTCAAATTGGGTACTCTTTTTCATTACAATCTAGTTCATTCTCCATTTTTTATTGGCTTTTCTATTTTATGCTAGTTTTTTTAGATATGTTATAACTTTAGGAGATATCAATGTAAATGTTTGGATGAGAAATGACCTCTCAGTCAAACAGAAAATAATAATACCTGTGATGAAAGTTCTAGAAGTGAGGGGCTTTGTCCTTTGAAAAGATCAGTCAGTCATGAAAGCCACGAACTTGAGCTCATGGTTCTTTTCTTTGTTATTAAATTACACGTATCTTGGCTCATTAAACATGCTTCTCATGTTGTGTGAGCTAATATGTACAGTGTTTATAAATCAGTGGAACAAGATACGGCAGAGTTCCTGAAAGAAATTTTGGAACTGAATAAAATTCTGCAAATTAAATGTAGTCACCAACAAATGTCAAAGCTTTTTACTAACCAGTGAGGGGCTGAGTAGAGTGAAACTATTCCTAGTCTTAAGCCTGATTGATAAATGTAGAATTAAATTGGTTTACTTTGGACAAGATTCAAACTTATAATTAGATCACTTGGAAAAAAACAACATGAGAGCTAATTTCCCCTTGGATTTAGAAGTCTTTACCCAGAGTAGTTTGGAATTCTAAGAGATATGGAAAATGTAACTGACACTATTCTAGATAACATATCCCTAGGAATCTGTTCGGAAGCTTTCCTTAGGGATAAAGTGTGTGATTCTTTTCAAAGAAAAGTTTATACTACATTGCAAAAATCCACAAAATGCTTGATATCCAGTCTTTTTTTTTAATCCTCTATATTTGCTTTTTCCATTTCATCCTTTTGACATTAACCAAGGGAACTTGATATACTTGAAAGAGCCCGGGTCAAGATCCTCTGCTTAAAAAAGGGGGAAACTTCCTTCAGGAGACTGGAGGCAATGAGATTCATTCTACAATAATTTATTAAGTACATATTATGTACCAATCACCACCCAGCGCTTAGCACAGTACCTGGTACGTAGTAAACACTTATAAATGTTCATGGATTGGTTGATTGCTATCTGCTAAGAATAGGAGGACAACAAGGAAGCCATCCATTCACTCAAGGAGTTGATGCATAATTGGAGGGAAATAACAACATATACATAGCAAATGAAATACAAAATATATGCAGATTAATTTCCCAAGGGAAGAAGATGTGATACTTAAGTTGAGCTTCAAAGGAAGATGGAGATTCTATAAGGTTGAGTTGAAGAATGAATACATTTCAGTTATAAGTAATGACAGCCTTTGTAATGACATGAATGTTGGAGATGCCATGTTGTGTACTAGAAGCAGCAAACAATCCACTTTAGCTAGAACATAACATTTCAAAAAACATTAATGCGCAATAAGACTGGAAAGGTAGACTATAGCCAGATTGTGAAGGGCTTTACAATCAAACAGAAGAGTTTACATTTAATCCCACAGATAACAAGTTGCCACTGATGTTTCTTGAGTAGGGGAGTGATATGGCCAAACCTATGTTTTAGGAATGAAAATTGAGCAACTGTATGGAGGATGGACTGGAGAGAGGAAACATTAGGGCCTGGGAGCCCAATTAGGAAACTTTTTCAATAGCCCACGACAGGGAATGAAGGTCTAAACAAGAGTCTAAACTCTTGAATGAAGGTCTAAACAAGAAGTGTGCTAGAAACAGCTTAAACCTCTTTGAGCTGATGGTTAAATGTTCTGTGTGAGCATTTATGGATTGAAAATCAGAGCTATAGATGAGGGCTAGATTTATTGTTTTGATGATTGACTAGATTTAAGAAAGTGATAGAGCAAGTGCTGCTACTGAAGATTAAACTTAAAGGCATGTCAGGGTCTACAATTTTTTTCTTGAGAGCTAGTTAAATATTTCCATCACATTCATGGCCTAAACTAAAGTGTGAACTGAGAAGGGAGATTTTCAAAATATGTAAGTTTCTTGAAGACATGGAGTGTATCACATCTGTCATTTCTATCCCAGATGACTGACAAAATGCCAGGTACATAGCAGACACTTCATAAATGTGTATGGATGGATATATCACGGAGGGAGAATTGACAAGGCTTAACAGCTGATTGCACATAAAGGTGAGGAAGAGAAGAGACTCTGAAACTGTGAAACTGAGGGCCTGGAAAGAAAGTGAAGACCTGCAGTAGATATAGGAAAATTAGAAGAATGCAGGATCTGTGGAGGAAACTAGAGAGTTCTCTTTTGGACATACTGAATTTAGGGTAGGAGTAGAGGCAATCATGGTTAAGTGACTTGCCCGGGATCACACAGCTAATAAGCTTCTGAGGTTAGATTTGAACTCATGTCCTCCTAACTCACGAGCCAGTAGTCTACCCATTTTGCTACCTACCTGCCCTTAGACATGCTGAATTTAGGATTCTTTCAGGACATCCTGTTGGAGATGTTCAGTAGGCAATTTGTGGTGTGAGAGGAGACAAATTCAGGAGACAGTCTAGGGCTAGACATATAGCTTTGAGAGTCAGCTGAAGAGAGGTTATAGTTAAACTCAAAAGAACCAATGATATCACCAAGAAAGTATAGAGAAAAACGGTCTTAGGACAGAGCTCTAGGGTGGAATAAGGATAATAATCCAACAAAGGAAACTGAGGAAGATTCATCAAAAGGGAGAACCAGAAAAAAAATATGGCAAACAAAATTCTAGGCATAGTAGGGTTTTGATGAGGAAAGGAGAATCAGCAGCATTGAATGCTATAAAAAAATCAAGATATGAGGAAAAGGCAATTAATAGGTCATTAGCAACCTTGTAGTGAGAAGCCCAAGTTGAGTGATGAAGGTAAAAGTGAAATTCCGAGAGACTGAGAAGTGAATGTGGAGTGATAAAAAAGTCTAGACACCTTTTTTGAGCGGGAGGGGTTGTAAAAAGAAGAGATAATAGTAGCCTTAAGGAAATGGTAAGATCAAATGAAGATTTTTTTTCAAGGACAGGGATGATCCGGACTTTTGTGTGGCTTGTCCTTCGTTCTCCAAGAGGACCATGACATCAGGAAGATGATACCA
The DNA here is from genome assembly GCF_028372415.1 of Notamacropus eugenii. Classification (NCBI taxonomy): domain Eukaryota; kingdom Metazoa; phylum Chordata; class Mammalia; order Diprotodontia; family Macropodidae; genus Notamacropus; species Notamacropus eugenii. The sequence continues at coordinate 422,016,036 of NC_092875.1, read as the reverse complement.
TAACTTGCAAGTGAATTGGATTTAAGTGAAGGAAGACTGTGCAAAGTCACCAGCCTGATTTTCTCCTCTGGAGTCATGTAGGTCCACTCTGTAAGTAGTAATAGATCAGAAGAGATATAAAAGTAGAGGGAAAGGCGGATAATCAAAGAAGCAACCTCTTAGGAATCAGGAGGAGATAATGTCAAGGGCACAAATAGAGGGATTGGCCTTTGTAAAAAAAAGAAATAATCCGTCCCCCTTTCCTCCAAAGCTGGAATAATGGAGAAGAGAATGAAGGAAGACATTGAAATGATCTAGTGTGTAGAGTTGGAGGAATGATGAAGTTCATAAAGATTGGCCTAATTTTTTTTCAGTGAATTATTTGCGAAGTCTTCTGCTGAGAGAGACAGAGATGTCAGTATAGGACGTTTGAGATAAGACAAAAAAGGTTGGAGAAAGATGCAGAGGGAAGGTAGAAAATCAATTAGGGAAGAACCAAAGGATTGGCATGCAATGAAGTCCTAGTTGAGGTTACATAATATAAATTTGTAGTGGACCCAATCAACTCAGTTGTGTGACTGTCTCCATCACTGTTCAGCAGGGCTCCCTGGAGCAGATCAGGTGGATGGTGGGAGTAATAAGGGGTCAGGATTTGATATAGGTAATGGGTTAAGGAAATCAAAAATAGAGTAAAGCGTCAAGTTGAACTGGTTAACTAAACTGTTAAAGTTTGGCCTGGCATTCTTGAGATTTCACCATTAACCATTTCTTCAAATCCTGAAGGCTTTTCCATCTTCGAGAATCTTGCCTTAAAATTCAGGTGTAACAGTTTTTGCTACTATGAACTAATAACTTTATACAGTCTTTGATAGCTAGCTAAGAGCATCAAAGTCCTACTCAAGATAAGAGAAAATGTCTCAGAAAAGGATAGAGAGACACTAATAGGAGAGATGGGAAATCGTTGAAGATAAACCTCATGTATTTCAAATTTTTTGCCTACAAGGAGGTCAGAGGCAAAAAAGAAAGGCCATGCATGTATCTATCTACCTGTCTGTCTGTTCATCTGCCTGTTTATACATAGCAACACTATAGTAGCAAAGAATTATAAACAAATTAGATGCTCAATGACTGGGCTAAACAAAATTTGGCACATGAATGCAACTGAACATTACTAGGTAATAAGAAATGATGAATATGGTGAATACAGAGAAGCATGGAAAGACTCATGTGAACAGATTCAAAGGGAAGTAGTCAGAACCAAGAAAATAATATACACAATGACTAAACAAATACAACTATTTTTTTCTTTTTCACTCTTCATGACAAGCGATGGCTCTCTTGGAGCAGAAGGAATAAAGGATGGTAAATGTAAAGTTCATAAAAATATAAGCTATTAATAAAAACTACTATTTTTAAAAATTGCATAGGGTGAATGGACATTGCCTGCCATTTTCCTGCTTTATAGTTAATGTGCTGGTCTGCTGCACTCTGATTTTATGGTCCCTTCACCCCAAATCCTTCTTTCTTCTCCTTGACCAAGCCCCATCCCCCTCCCCTCTCTCACTCTCTTTTTTCATCACCTCAGTTAAGTTTCTACCATTTTGAATTCTCTTTCATCTTTATCATTCTCTGTACCTTGCACCTTTTGGTTCTTTGTTTGAGCCTATGTCCTCTTTCTCTCTAATTATCTCTTAATATTTCTTGTCATTTTATATTCTTTAACTGTTGCTTGGAATTGGGGGGTGGGTGAGAGGAGAGAGAGAGGAAGAACTCCTTAAAAATCACTGCTTCTTTTAACCCCAGGACAGATTTTTTAGACTCAGGACACAGGATCCAATGTTAAAATCTCAGTTGAGCTAATGGATCTCACAAAAGAACAATTTACTTCCTTCTCCTGGGCAGTATTAAATCCATTATTCATTAATTCCCACAGCCATCCAATTGAATAGGATGCCAGAGGTACCATTTTGCAGGTGAAAGGAAGAAAATGGAAGATTAAGGGATTTAGCTGAAGTCAGGCCAGAGAAAGATAGTAGAGCTGCTAGAAAAAGAAAACCAATTCCAACGATCCTTGATTCCAATTCAGCAAATTACTCTATTCAAAACACTCAATCCATATCTTTCAAGATACTAAAACTATAATAAAATCTTTTTCTCCAGTTTTTGTGACTATGAAGATTTTTATTATAAAAATTTGCTTCCAGGATAAATTTAAAACCTCTAAAAATCTGGTTAGGTGAAAAGTTCCTTGTTCATTTAGGAAAAAAAATAATTTGAATAATGATGAGGTCTCTAAGGCTTATTTCAGGTGCTAAATCTGGCTCACTGCCTAGGTTCTACATTGGAAAAGAGTGGTCTCTTAGGTAGTCATCACCATGGTAGCTTCGGTCAGTAGGGATGCGTCAGCTGATGATTGCCAAGTCTGAATTTCGGGTGATTGAAGACAGTGCTGTCTTAGCAGACAGTTTGTATCTGTCAAGGTTCTTTGATAAATGTAGCAAAATGTTCAGTAAATACGTCATTGGTTCAAAAGACTGGAGAAAACTTTAGTAAATTGTCGAAGTTAACATTATACGTTGTCCTCAGCCTTTGAAAAGCCATCTAATCTAGTTCGAACTCCTTTAAGTTGAATTTACTTAAATTACACTATGCCTGATTACTGGCCTTTACTTAAAGACTTCCAGGAAGGAAAAACATAGTCATTTACACTAACATTGTTCTAATAAAAGTGAGGGTATAACACACATACATGCCATACATACCATCCAGCCACCCATCCATGGCATCTCACCATTTGTCTGTCTCAACTGACCTGCTCTAGAGCCTCTACCTTGGACCAATGCTCTCCACATTGGACCTGAGACCTGGATCTTCATGAATCCATGGCACCTGTCCCTGAGGAAGTTAATCTGGTTGTCATTTTTGGAGCTCTGAACCTATGACCCAAATCAGTTGATTATTAACTGTAAAAACTAACCTACTTAGCTGTCTAATTAGCATATCCATTGCTGGCATCAGACACTAACCATCCTTCAACTTCATATCCTTTCTATCTATCCACCCAAACCATCTCACAATTGACTGCCTCCTCTCACCTGTTCCTTTCCACATGAATCAGAACCCTACATATCAGATGTTCTAGAATTTCACCCTTCTATACCCCCTATTCACACACACTGGAGGTAATGAAGTGGATAGAACACCAGTCCTGGAGTCAGTAAGACTCATCTATCTGAGTTCAAATCCAGCCTCAGACACTCACTAGCTCTGTGACCCTGGGCAAGTCACTTAATCCCATTTGCCTCAGTTTCATCATCTGTAAAATGAACTGGAGAAGGAAATGGCAAATTATCTCTGCCAAGAAAATCCCAAATAGGGTCATGAAAAGTCAGACATGACTGAAAAACTACTCAGCCACAATTCACACACACTACTTTCTTTCTCCCCAAGGGGAAAAAAATGCTCCTTTTCCTAATCACCCCTCGCCAATATTTATTTTCCCTTATTAGAATGTAAGTTCTTGAGATAGAGATTGTCTCTAAAAATATTCATATCCCAAAGGTTTATTATAGTGCTTAGTACATAGTAAGTGCTTAATAAATGCTTTTTCCATTCATTTCCATTTAGGAGAGATATGACTTTAGACTATATATTGAATGTGTTGGCATCTTAATTCATAGAGATGATTTAGAAAATACTGGTTAAAATCAAGGTATTAAAATTTATAGTCATAAAATCCCTGCTGGCTGGCAAATAGTCTGCTTCTGACTACTCGAGCTAAGATAGATGAAATAGATAGACAGATGGATTATAAACTATTGAACCAGATTCAGCCTTGTTTGCTAATAATTCTGCTCATAATTCCAACTATGTATAGATGATGCAAAGTCTTATAGTTAAGCTATGAAATTTAACAAAAGCATTCAGTAACCCCAGCGTAAAAGCATTCCTTATGTTGTCAAAAGCAGTCTCCAAAAATATAACAGCAGACAAATAGCCGCAAAGATATAAAAATGGTCCACAAGGAAGTTCCCCAGGGACTAGGAATCTCTACTCCAAAATCCTAGGGATTATCTATATTCTCTTGACCTCAAAGGGCCCAGAACTGGGTCCCCAATCTACCCAAGGACAAAGTTATCTCAAATTACTCTCCAGTTCTGTTCCATTTCATCTTGGCTTATAACAGTGGTTGATGTTGTGAGAATATTAGGGTTTCCTAAAGCTTCCCCAATTCTATTATTAATATCCTATCCTACAATAGGAAGCAATTACCACTAAAAGGATTATTGCAATCAGGTAACACATTTTTTTCCATCCACAGCAACTCATGAAGTAGTCTACCAGGATATAAAGCAGTTAAAGTTTGCCCTCTTCATCACTGCATTGAGTAATCCCACCACTGAAATAACAGTCTTAAAGTACTATAATTTAGTATTATCAAAGATATGTTTAGGGGATAGTAGAATTGAGAATACTTTAGTAGGCATTTTTTTTAATTTATGAAAAAGGATTTTTCATTTCTTTGTCCTTTGTTTTTGTTTGCAACAGACGCCATTTTAAATTCTTAATGTTTAGGAATTTAACATTTGATATCATCAACAATCTGGGGTTAATTATAACTCATAAAAGTGTGAGTAATTAACATATAACTGTAGTCTACAGGATTTGGGAAATTTACAATTCCTTTAATTTTAAATCTTTGGCAAGCATATTTTATCTTTAGAGAGGAATTAAACAGTGGGTACAAATTAATGATAGTTCACATTTCTGCAGTGCTTTAAGAGCTACAAAATGTTTATGTTACAACAACCCTAAGAGGCAGTGAGAGTATTATTAGCCCCATTTGATATAAGAAGAAATTAGGGCTCAGAAAGATGAAATGGCTATATAGAAGTCTGAGACAGGGCTCTAACCCAGGACTCTCTCTAAGTCCAGTACTCTTTCTGTCACACAGTAAGGGGAAAAGGCCTGAGAGGAAAGTTAAAAACCTAACAAGACACACCAGTACCTGTGTAGTAAGGGGTCCAGTCATCCCTGGTCTGAATCAGCATTTCTTTGCTTTGAATCATTCTTTGATTTAGCTTTAATTTATATATATACACACACATATATTTATTCTATCTTTAGATCTCTACATATTTACATATGTAATATATTATCTATACATATAATCCATATATTTTAATATACCTGCAGATATATCTCTATGTAATCTATAATATGTATACATATATAAAATAATCTCTATCTTTAATTTATATATTTTTGTTAGTTTAGGGTAAAAGAGTAAAGAGAGAAAAATCTTAATTTTTCATTTTAGTAGGACTCATATGATATTAAGGATTACTTTGGGTTTCAGGCAGTATAATAGTAATATTAGCTAGGGAGGAGGAGAACCTGGAGACAGTAGTGACCAGAAATCTTGGAGAAGAGAGTTTCAAGAAAGAGAGTATGATCAATAGTGTCCAAAGCTTCAGAAAGGTAAAATAGAATTGCAGACTGAAAATATAAAAATGAAAACATTAGTTGCTCATGGGTAGGCCGTGCTAATATAATAAAAATGACAATTCTACCCAAATTAATATACTTATTTAGTGCCATACCAATTAAACTATCAGACAATTACTTTCTAGAGCTGGACAAAATAATATCAAAATTCATTTGGAAAAACAAAAGGTCCAGAATATCAAAGGGACTAATGAAAAGAAATGCTTGGGAAGGTGGCCTAGCGCTACCAGACCTCAAACTGTACTATAAAGCAGCAATTATCAAAACCACTTGGTATTGGCTAAGAAACAGAGAGGTAGACAAATGGAATAGACTTGGCACTCAAGATGCAGTAGGCAAGGAATATAGCAACCTTCTGTTTGATAAACCCAAGGACCCCAGCTTCTGGGATAAGAACTCATTGTTTGACAAAAATTGCTGGGAAAACTGGATAACAGTGTGGCGGAAATTAGGCATAGACCCATACCTGACACCATACACAAGAATAAAGTCCAAATGGGTACATGATTTAGGTATAAAGATTGATACCATGAATAAACTGGAGAAGCAAGGAATAGTGTATTTATCAGATCTATGGAGAAGGGAAGAATTCTTTACTAAAGGAGAGATAGAATGCATTATGAAATGCAAAATGGATAACTTTGATTACATTAAACTGAGAAGTTTTTGCACAACCAAACCCAATGCAACCAAAATCCGGAGGGATGTAGTAAATTGGGAAAGAATTTTTACAGCTAAGCTCGGGGATAAAGGCCTCATTTCTAGAATATATAGAGAACTGATCCAAATGTACAATCATACAAGTCATTCCCCAATTGATAAATGGTCAAAGGATATGAACAGGCAATTTTCAGAGGAAGAAATTAAAGCTATCTATAATCATATGAAAAAATGCTCTAAATCACTATTGGTTAGAGAGATGCAAATCAAAACAACTCTGAGGTACCACATCACACCTATAAGATTGGCAAACATGACAGAACAAGAAAATGATAAATGCTGGAGAGGATGTGGGAAAGTTGGAACACTAATTCATTGTTGGTGGAGCTGCGAGCGCATCCAACCATTCTGGAGAGCAATTTGGAACTATGCCCAAAGGGCTACAAAAAATGTGCATACCCTTTGACCCAGCAATATCGCTACTAGGACTATATCCCCAAGAGATCATAAAAATGGGAAAGGGTCCCACATGTACAAAAATATTTATAGCAACACTCTATGTAGTTGCCAAAAACTGGAAGTCAAGGGGATGTCCATCAATTGGGGAATGGCTGAATAAATTATGGTATATGAATGTAATGGAGTACTATTGTGCCATAAGAAATGATGAACAAGAAGACTTCAGAGAGGCCTGGAAGGACTTATATGACCTGATGCTGAGTGAAAGGAGCAGAACCAGGAGAACTTTATGCACAGCAACAACCACAGTGTGTGAGAGTTTTTTCTGGTAGACTTAGATTTTTGTAATAACACAAGAACTTCTTACCAAAAAAAAAAAAATCCCAATGGAGGATCTCAAGGCAAAATGCCTGCCACACTCAGAGAGAGAAATATGGAAGTCACTCACATATTGTAGCAGATCATGTTTGTGTATGTGTATGTGTTTGTGTATCATGTTCTGATTTGTTATACGATTTCTTTCATTTATCTTAGTCTGACTACATAGCATGACTATAGTGAAAATATACTCAATAGGAAAGTATATGTAGAATCTATACAGAATTGTATGCAGTCGTGGGGAGGGAGGGGGGTAGCAGGGAGTAGGTGGGGAGGGATAAAATCGCAATTGTATGGCAGTGATTGTTAAACATTACAAAATAAAAAAAAAAGAAAACAAAAAAAAAAGAAAATATAAAAATGTAGTGGATTCTGTAAGATGATGGCATGATTTTCTCCATCTTTGTTATGCAGTACTTGTGTAGGAGAAAAGATGGTGATGGTGAGATTGATCCAAGGCTGATGCTTGTCAGGGTAAAATTGGAGAAACAATGAAAGGATTCAAGAGAGTAGAAATTGAATTGGTTTACCAATGGAGCAAAATGAGGAGAGTGGCTAGTATAAACTTTAGGGTTTATAAAGCATTTTACACATGTTAATTATTTTAACCCTCCCAAGTGACCAGGAACTGAGGTGCAGAGAGGTTAAGTGATTTGTCTGGGGTCAGTCAGATAGCTAGTAAGTGTCTCAGGCCAGATTTGAACTCAGGAAGATGATTCGTCCTGCCTCTAGGTCCAGTACTCTAACCACTGTGCTACCCAGCTGGTCTAAGCATCACAGCTAGTAGCCCTTTAACATCACCTAGACATACTTAGAGAAACTGGCTATATCACCAACTCTAGGATAGACACATTCATTCACCATAGCTTTTGAAAGAATACCCACTATTACAATTGAGAATTATAAACTCAGTGAAGGAATATTTGCTCCCTGTAGGAGAGGAAATGTGCTGATTCAGCTTTTGGCTGTTCCTTCTTCAAGACTTCCTTATTTAGTGAGAAAATGATTGGAAAAATTTCAGAAATCCTGAATTCTGACTTTTTATAAAAAATGTAGAATGAATACTAGGCTTTAGGCTTTGGTCTACATATTTTGAGAAAATGAGAACAAAGCACTATGTTTATAGATTAATTCATAGAATTCTTGAATTGTACTCCTACTTCTTTATGCTCAAAAAATGCTTGCATTTATATACTACGCTCCACTTTTCTGACTCTTGATGTGTATTTTACCTAGCTTTGCCCATCCTTGAACCTAACTAAATTTTACTCCACTCTGCATATGTAGAACCCATTTCCCTTTTTCAGACATACTATCCTATTGAACTTCCATTTCTCTTTGTTTCTGACAATTTTCCAATTTTCCAATCTTCAGGTTCTGACTCTGTTCCAGTATGGCAGCTTCTCTCAGAGACTTAACCAGATCAGCACCATCTGTACATACAATGTATCTTCACCTGTGGGAGTGCTGAAAATGTTAAACTCGATGGAATATTCTGTGCTGTAAGAAGTGAGCTCAGTGAACTTAGAAAAATACGGAAAGACTTGCATGAAATAATAAGAGTGAAATGATCGGAAACAAGGGAACATTGTGTACAGTAACAGCAATATTGTTTTAAGAAACACTTTGAGTGAATAAGTCATTTTGACTGTTACAAATACTCATACTAACTATAAAGGATATGTGAAGAAAGATGCTATCTGCATCCAGAGAAAGAACTGATGAATCGAAGTATGGCTAGAATAATTTTACACATGCACATATATGTGTATATATATTTATATATACATGTATGTCTATTTGCATCTAATGGTAGTCATCTCTTGGGTGGGGGGAGAGAAGAAAAAAGGGGAAAAAAAGAAATTTGCATGACAACTTTATTATATATTTAAAAGGTATAGCAAGTTATACTTAAGAGATTTGCATTCAAGTGCAATCATCTTTTTTATAATAATATGGTATGGAAATGCTTTTTAAAAATCCCATAAGTTAAAAATAAAATTAATTTAAAAAAGAAAGTATTAAACTCTGAAGAAGGATGGACCCCTACAAATCTAAGTACTTGTTACCTATCCCTAGGTGGATATTGGTACACTAAAAATCACTTTCAGGGTAAGAGTCTCCACTCAGTGGACAGCCACCTAAAAGTCATGTGGTCAAGAACAGAAATAAGCAAGCATTTACACAGTTTATTGACCAATCTGTCAAACGGTACAAAATGAAATCTACCAGTTTCTTCTGACATCTACTTGTCCTTATCCAAGACCAATCCTCAGTTGAGCATATAGTCATTTCAGAATTAGGAGATGGGAAATAGAATTCTTATTCCAGACAATCAACAAAACAAGCTCTGATTTATAGCATTTGCTGATTTATGAGGTCTAAATGTTCACAATGAATAGAGCTAGCTGTAGCATACCACTAGGTGGAAATGTCCTAGGAGGTTATCTAGTCCAATCCCCTTAATCTACAGATGAAGAATTTATGCCCAGAAAAGTTAAGTGGCTTCTCTGTGGTAATGCAAGATGTAACAGAGACTAGATATGAACTCAGGTCCTCTGAGTCATAGGACAATGTTCTTTCTACTTTTCTATGTAGCTAGCAACCAGAAGCTTCAGTCAAATTACTTAACCGTTCTGGTCCTCAGTTTCCTTTTTTTAATCTATAAAAATGAAAGAATTGGAGTAGATTTTATGTAAGGCCTAGTATAGTGCTATGGAAAGATGCCTGGCTTTGGAGTTGGAGCCTGAGTTTGGATCTAAACCCTGTCACTCAGTACCTGTGGTACCTGGAACAAGTAATTTAAACTCTTTTGGACTTAGTTTCCTCGTCTGGAAAATGAATATGTCACAACAGATGACCTATGAATTTGCTTCTGGCTCTAGCTTAATATTCCAGTTAACCCTTCTACAGCAATGATTCTAGTAATGGGGAAGTTAAATGTAATGCTTGCTCAGACTTTCTTGGGCAGCTAGGTGGTGCAGTAGACAGAGTGCCAGGCCTGGAATCAAGAACTCTTGATTTGAGTTCAGCTCTGGTCTCCGGACACTTACTAGCTTTTGTGACCCTGGACAAGTCACTTAACCCTGTTTGCTTTAATTTCCTCATTTGTAACATGAGCTTGAAAAGGCAATGAATGGCAAAAGACTCTAGTATCTTTACCAAGAAAACCCCAAATGGGATCGCAGTCAGACATGACTGAACAACAACAAAGACTTTCTTGCTTTCACTTAAATATACAAAGAGTCAGCACACTAGGGAACCATAGAAACATTATACTTCTCAAACAACTGTAAACATGACGACTCAACAGAGTACTTGATCCTTGAATGAAAGAAACTTGACAAGTTCCAATTGGTCATTATTATTATTACATTAACATGAGACATTAGACAATTTCCTTGAGTGGCATCACAATGGCATCAATTTGAACTTATCTGAATACAGTAGTTGCCTTTGATAGGAAAAGACCAGGTTACCCTCCCTTTCCTTATGTCTCCCATGGTTTGTTTTGGCAAGTAAAAAGAAAGGGACAGAATGTTAAGTTAAAATCTATTGACCACAGAAGTACAAACAAACGAAAATTGATAAACAGCATGCCATGAATGTATTTTTTAGATTAAAAAGAGATTTTCAGCATCGGTACTAAAATTCTCATGCAAAGATAATTGCTTAAACTATTATAAAACCTTGGAGATAACACTGAAGCTCATTTACCATTTTGTCAGTGGAAACTCTGATTTTAGCTGACAGTGATGGCATGAGTTGGCATTGTAGCCATGGGGATTTCAAAAAGATCTAAATATTATTCAGAGAAACGGGTGGAAGTGTTGTCTATTCAGAAAAGGCTATTATGATTTTGTTTCTGGGTGTAGAATAGAGTAGTGAATGGGATGCCGGACTTGGAGTCACAGGACCTGGACTCAGTTCCTTACTTCTGGTACTTAATAGTTGTATGACCAGAGGCAAAATCATTGAATGCCCTGAATCTCAATTTCTTCTTCTGTGAAATGTGGAATAGCAGCACCTACCTAAAAGGATTTCAAGGACCAAATGAGGTAATATATGCAAACAATTTTTGCAAACTTTAAAGGACCACTGAGTGCCACTTTCATTATCTCTTCTTCTTCCCCTATAACTACTTGCCAGGTCTGTCCGCTGGCAACCAAAAAAAAAAATGATCCAAACAAACCAGCTCCCTGTACCTATGAATTTCTTAGTCACTGAATGTGATGCATTCATCAGTCAAGAATCATTTATCAATCCTCCTACAACTACACGAGAGAAGAGGGGTTACAGAGAAGGAAGTTAAAGGAGGACAGAGGCGATGAAAGTCAGGGCATGTATTAATCTGGTTCCATTGTTAGCATTTTCTACCATGGTCTGAAGATGATAAATGACCTGTTATCATATCAACTCCCCAGATAATGAAATGTAAAGCGAAAGAGGGTGGAAAACACCCTTGATACATGATCATACAAGTAGTGAAAAGAGCTTACATATTTAAACGTTTACTCTTGCAGTCACGTGAGAAAACCTGGGGCATCCAGCTTTCAACGTTGTTAGTCTAATTATCTTCCAAAATAAAGCATATTGATTAATTAGGCCTTGTTCTAAAACTTCGGCAATAAAAAACAAATCTAGTCACTACATTTTGGAGGATTCATAGTTAGGTATTTAATGAGGTGCTTTTTTAATAATTCCCAATCCTCTGAAAATCATGCAGGCAGATTATGGCTAAACTTGGAAGTTTTGTAAGGAATGACCTAAACTGTCACTCAAAACATAGTTGCATAGTAGAAGCCAAGTGTATTCATGCACAAGAAGTTAGTTAACAAGTATTTATCAAGGATCAGTATTATATGCACAGTAAAGGGGTAAAAAAAAATTCAGAGATGGGTCATCTACACCAAAGGGCCTTAAAATCAAGTTAGACTTAGAGTAACCAAAAGGGAAAGTATTAAATTAAGAAAAAAAAAGGCTAAAGGTGCAAGTTTGTGGTGCTGAAGAAGCTGAAGGAAAAGTGGTCTTAAGTATTGATGAGCTAGACACTCCATTTATGATCTTTTTTTTTCTTTAAGCATATTTGTAATGATGAACTATGTTTCATTATAAAATATCTAATACTCTCAGAAAGGGGAAGATAGGGGAAAACTGTCAGATCTGTTGGACATTTCATTGACAACTGCCTCTTCTTAAACTAGCAGGTTGAGGTACATGATCTACAATTCTTGGACTAAGTCAATAAGAAAATAAAAGAAAACTACTGCTTTTCTCTGGGATATTTTGAGAGATCCATGTGACATGTGGCTAGTAAGTGACAAAGACCCTGTGAGTTGCCAGCATTTTCTCAATGACCTTTAGTAATTTTTAAAACCATGTTTCCCTCCTACCACCCCTTGACCTTCAATGTATAAGCTAAAAACGTCTAGTAAAAAGATTTACCTTCCTTGCAAAGTTTTAGCTGGAAACAAATTCCATTTTTATTAAATATTTAGTTTTTGATATTTATTTATGTAATTTTAATTAATTAATGAGTTCTGATATTTAATTAAGATACTTTTGGTTCATTGTTTCCTCTTGCTTATTTCTGAATAATATCTTTTGCCTCCTCTCATTATCATGGATCAAATGATTTCCCCAACTTGAGATCGATCCTGGTGTAATAGGAAAAGTGCTGGAGTTTTGAGGATTTTTTTAAAGAGGACCTGGGCTCACATCCTGCTTCTGCCACTATATGACCAGTGGGTAGAATGTTGGGTCTGTAGTCATGAAGACTTGAGTTTAAATGCAACCTTAGACATTTACTGTTTGTGTATCCCGGGACAAGTCACTTAAACCTCTGTTTGCCTCAGTTTCCTCATCTGTAAAATGAGGATAATAATAGCACCTACTTCTCAGGGTTGCTGTGAGGATCAAATAAGATAATGTTGGTAAAACACTTAGCACAGTGGCTGACACATAGTAAATGCTATATAAGTGTTAGGGATGATGAGGAGGAGGAGGATGAGGATGATGATGAGGATGATGATGTCACTCAAACCCTCTGGGCCTCAATTTCTTAATTTAGCAAATAAAGGTATTAAAATAAATGATCTTTGAAACAGCTTGAAACCAATGATCCTATCTATGATCATTTTAGAGAAAAATCTCCCTTCTCACTTAATAGACTATCTTATGATCTGTCATAGTTCAGTCACAGTATATAATTGATGATACATACTTTTCAGTATCCTCAGTGGTAGCATAGCTTATCTTCTGAGGTTGGATTTGAATTTTGAAAATAGCCCAAAGTCATCCATAACAAAATCTGGTAAACAGAATATGTGATCAAATTCAGTAATATGATGTTGGGTACAAATTGAGATATAACTATAAAATAATAATATGATTTTTCTAAGAGTCAGATGGTTCTCACAAGCTATCATCCAACGTCTCTCTTCTCTTTCTTGGCTAAACTCCTTGACAAATCCCTTTACACATGGTACCCATGATTCCCAGCCTCTCCTGAGAATTCCTAGGGAGCTCTGCATCAGTCCCAATCCAGGCCATCTTTCTTCACTTCCAGAGTGCCTGAAGCTTTTCTCAGATCAGTCCTACTTGAATTTCCAGATTCTACATCCTCTCTGAACTCCTGTGGGCCATACCTGTAGCTACTACTGCCTGCTGTAAGTCAGGCTTTTTGCCGTTTATATGAGAGCATCCCCAATTTGCCATGAGGTTGGATCTTAAGAAAGAGCCTTGATGAACTTAACCACATGCCACCCTCAGAGGACCTCTCTCCAGCCAATGCTACTCTGCCTGGAACTAACACACTCCCAGCTTGATAAATTCTTCTCCTCTCAGTGACTCTGAACCATCATCTGTCACTGAACAAACAATACACCCCACTTCATACTGCCTGGCCCCTTTATGATCATGCCTTTCTACCTTACCCCACAAATGTTTCAATACAGATCCACCTGCCCCTTGAATGTGCTTTCTGGATGTGTACTCCATAGTTAACAAACTGGTTCCCTAATCAATTCACCATCCCACTCACCAGTGTCTGTTCCAGATCTTTTCATCCCCTTTCCAGCTTCCCATGTTACTCTCTTTCCTCATACCCTCAGATGTAGATGATGACTCATTTTTATTTGATATTTTTAATTGTGTCTGATTCTCAGTGACTCCATTTGGGGTTTTCTTAGCTCATTTAGCTCATTTTGTAGATGAGGAAACTGAGGAAAATTGGGTTAAGTGGCTTGCCCAGGGTCACACAACTAGTAAGTGTCTGAGGCCAGATTTTAACCCAGGAAGATGAGTCTCCTTGACCCCAGATCTAACACTCTATCCGGTGTGCCACCTAGCTGCCCCATTATGTCTCATACTTCACTGAAAAGAAAACTGAGGCCATTCACTAAGAATTCCTTCTTTTCTTCTCCTCATTTCACATCACTTGGATGTCTGTCTTCACTATATCCTTCCCCTCTGTCTCATAGGAAAAAATGGCTTTCTTGCCAAGGCAGACCCCTCTACATGTTTGAACTCTAGCAGATTGCCCCTGTCATCTCTACTCACTCACTTATCTTTAATCTTTCCTTACTTAGTGGTTGCTTCCCTCCTGCCTACAATCACATTTGAAAAACCCTCACTTGATCCTACCATCCTCACCGTCTGTCATCCTGTATCTCCTTCCCTTAATGGCTACACTCCTTGAGCAAAGTACGCTTAGTACCTCCACTTTACTCAGATCCAAACCCTTTTCCTTTCTGACCTTCAAACTCTTCATTTCACTGAAACTCCTTTCTCCAAAGTTACCATTGATGTCTTGATTGCTAATGACCTTTTCTCACTCTTCATGCTTCTTGCCTTCTCTGTTTGACATTATTATCACTGTCTTCTACATACTCTCTCCTCTTTAATTTTTCATGACACTGCTCTCTCCTTGTTCTCCTTCTACTTGTCTGACTACTCATTTTACTTTGATGAATCTTCATCCAAGTCATGCCCACTAACTGTAATTGTCCCCTGAGGCTCAGTCCTGGGTACTCCTCTTTTCTTCCACTCTACAATCTTGCTTGGCAGCTCCCATGGGTTCAATTATTATCTCTATGTAGATGATTCCTGGGCAGCAAGGTGGCGCAGTGGATAGAGCACTGGGATTGAAATCAGAAAGACTCATCTTCAGAAGTTCAAATCCAGTCTCAGGACAGTTACTATCTGTGTGACCCTACGCGAGTCACTTAACCTGTTTGCCTCAGCTTCTTCATCTGTAAAATGAGCTGGAGCTGGAAATGGCAAAACACTCCTGTATCTTTGCCAAGAAAACCCCAAATGGGGTCATGAAGAATCAAATGTGATTGAAACAACTCAAGAGCCACAAAAAAAATGATCTTTGTATCTAGTCCTAGCCTTTCTCCCAATGTGCTATCTCACATCACCAAACATCTATGTGACATTTTGAACTGGATACTCCATTGGTGTCTCAAACTCATTATGTCCAAAACAGATCTCATTATCTTTCCACTTCTTTCAAACTTTCTTATTACCACCAGGGGTACCAACATCTTTCCATTGACTCAAGCTTTCAAACTCATTGTCATCTTCATTCTCACTCACCCCACATATTCAATCTGTTGCCAAATCTTCCTGGCTTTTTCTTTGCAACATCTCTTGAATGTGTTTCCTTTTACTTATCATTTTAAGGTAAGCTCCATTGATTCCTACGTTCTCCAGTGTTTTTAACAGGAATGGGTGCTATTTTCTACATATATTGAGATAATCACATGATTTCTGTTGGTTTTGCTATTGATATAGTCAATTATACTGATAGTTTTCCTAATATTGAACCAGCCCTGCATTTGTGGTATAAAGCCCAGCTGGCCACAATTGTATGATCCTGGTGATATATTGTTATAATCTATTTGCTAATATTTTATTTAAAATTTTTGCATTATTATTCATTAGGGAAATTGGTCTATAATTTCTTTCTCTGTTCTGGCTCTTCCTGATTTGGGTGTCAACACCATATTTGGGTAGTAAAAGGAATTTGGTAGCATTCCACCTATTTTTTCCAATTAGTTTATATAGTATTGGGATCAATTATTCTTTTAATTGTATAATTCACTTGTGAATCCATCTGGTCCTAGGGATTTTTTCTTAGGGAGTCCATTGATGTCTTGTTCAATGTGTTTTTCTAAGATTGGGTTATTTAAGTATTTTATTTCTTCTTCTGCTAATCTGCGTTATTATATTTTTGTAGATATTTATTCATTTCATTTAAATTGTCAAATTTATTGGCATATAATTGACAAAATAGCTCCTAACCATTGTCTTAATTTCCTCTTCATGGGTGCTGTTTACTCTTTTCATTTTTCATATTAGTAATTTGGTTTTCAGCTTTTCTCTTTCTAAATCAGTCATTTATCTATTTTATTGGTTTTTCCACAAAATCAGCTTCTATTTTTATTAGCTTAATGATTTTCTTATTTTCAATTTTGTTAATCTGTCCTTTGATTTTCAGGGTTTCCAATTTGGTGTTTAATTGGGGGTTTTTGATTTGTTCTTTTTCTAGTTGTATGCCCATTTCATTGATCTGCTTTTCCCTGTTTTATTGATGTAAGTAATTAGAGATATAAATTTTCCCTAAGTACCACTTTGGCTGCATAGCATAGATTTTGGTTTGTTGTCTCATTGTTATCATTTTCTTTAATGAAATTATTGATTGTTTCTATGATTTGTTCTTTGACCTCCTTGTTTTTTAGAATTAAATTGTTTAATTTTCAATTAATTTTTATTCTCTCTTTCCATTATCCATTGTTGAATGTAATTTTATTGTCTTATGATCTGAAGAGGATGCCTTTACTATTTCTGCTTTTCTGCATTTGGTTGTGAGGTTTTTATGTCCTAATATATGATTGGTTTTTGTGTAGGTGCCATGTACTGCTGAGAAAAAAGTGTATTACTTTCTATTC
Source organism: Notamacropus eugenii (assembly GCF_028372415.1). Taxonomy (NCBI): domain Eukaryota; kingdom Metazoa; phylum Chordata; class Mammalia; order Diprotodontia; family Macropodidae; genus Notamacropus; species Notamacropus eugenii. Next base: position 421,999,096 of record NC_092875.1, on the reverse strand, counting down.
CCATTCAGTTTTCTCTAGAGATCCATCGTATCTACCTTTACCAGAATTTTATTCACCTAACTTCTTTCTTGTTTATTTTTGGGCTAGATTTATCTTTCTGCGAGAGGGGAAAGTTGAGGTCCCCCACTAGTGTAGTTTTATAATTTATTTTTTCTTATACCTCACTCAACGTCTTCAAAACTTTAGATGCTTTGCTGTTTGGTGCATGTATGTTTAATATTGATATGACTTCGTTGTCTATGGTACCTTTCAGCAAGATATAGTTTCCTTCATTATTTCTTTTAATTGGATCTATTTTTGCTTTTGCTTTGTTTGAGATCATGATTGCTTCTCTGGCATTCTTTGCTTCAACTGAAGCATAATAGATTCTGCTCTACCTGCTTATCTTTACCTTGCGCGTATCTCTCTGCTTCAAATGTGTTTCATGTAAACATCATATTGTAGGATTCTAGGTTTTGATCCATTCTCTGTCTGTTTTCATTTTATAGTTGAATCCATCCCATTCACATTTATAGTTATGATATACCCCCCTCTCTCTTACTCCCCACCTTTCCCCTTTTCACAACTGTTTTACTTCTTATCACTGCCTCTCCCTTTTATCGGTTTCCTCTCCCCCTTCTATTAGCCCTGTTCCCTTTTACTTCCTTGTAGGGTAAGATAGATTTCTATATCTAACTGAGTTGGTATGTTATTCACTCTTTGAGCCAGTTTTGATGAGAGTAAGGTTTAAGCTTTTCCCACCCCTCCCTCATTTCCCCTCCATTATAATAACTCTATCATGCCTCTTTTATGTGAGATAATTTACCCTATTCAATGTCACCCCTCCTTCTTCCAATACAATTTTCTTTCTCACCCCTTTATTTTGTTTTTTGGGGGGTATCGTTCCATCAAAGTCACCTTGTTGCTCTGCACCCTCTGTCTACATATCTTCCTTCTAGTTGTTATTACAGTAATAAACTTGTTAAGAGTTACAAATGTTACCATGCCATATAGAAATATTAACAGTTTAACCTTATTGAATCTTATGTTTTCTCTTTGTTTCTTTTTTACTTTCTTATGCTTCCTTTGAGTCTTGTATTTGGAGGTCAAATTTTTTATTCAGCACTGGTTTAAAAGAAATTCTTGAAAGTCCTCTATTTCATTACGTATCTATTTTCCCTTGACAGATTATATTCAATTTTGCTGGGTAAGTGATTCTTGATCATAATTCTAACTCCTTGCCTTCTGGTATATCATATTCCAAGCCCTCTGGTTCTTTAATGTGGAAGCTGCCAAATCCTGATTGTAGCACCCACAATATCCTTCAGGAGTTTATTACCTTAGCATCACAGGCAATACTGTGAGCAGCTTTTCTTGTTGTTCAGTCATTTCAGTCCTGTCTGACTCTTCATAACCCCTTCTGGGTTGATAAAGATACTATAGTAGTTTGCCATTTCCTTCTCCAGATCATTTTACATATGAGGAAACTGAGGCAGACAGGGTTAAACAACTTGTCCAGGGTCATACAGCTAGTCAGTGTCTGAGTTGGATTTGAACTCAGGAAGAGGAGTCTTCCTAACTCCAGAATGGGTACTCTATCCACTTCCCCACCTAGCTGCCTCATAATCTGCATAGCACAGTGGAATTGAAATCAGATAACATAGATCCAAGTTCCAGCTCACTTCCATGCTCCATGTAATTATATCTCACTTATTTGACCACTACATACCTCAATTTCCTCATCTGTAAAATGAGAATGATACTTGTATTACCTCCTTCCTAACATCAAAGTGAAGAAAAATATGACATAAAAGTGAGCTATTAATACAGAATTAAGTCATCATTTGTGGCATTTTAAGATTGAGAATGAAAAGTTATATCTGTCTTGGTAGACAAATGAAGATTGAGAGGTAGGGTATCTGATTCCTCACAGTACAAGAAATCCCATTTGCCAATTCATTTATGTTACACTCATAAAAATGTATTTTCTCCCTTCATTACAAAGTAAGGAACTGCAATATTCTGGTGGAATGCTGCATAAATGTGTTTTAAAGGATTTTAAACCATGTATATAAAGCAAGAAGACTATTTCTATTTGATTATATCATCTCTTTGATACTTTCATAGGTCTGCAATTTCATAACATTTTGTGTGTATGGATTTGTACAGCATTTTGCAAACCTAAATGCACAATATAATGTAAACTGCTATTACTAAGAATTGTTGTTGTTTACTAACAAACACTATTCCCCCAAATCCCAGACAATAACATATTTCAGGGTCTACTGTTATTGTCTGTCCTTCTTTTTGTAAGAGGATCAATGACGTCACAGGTGATTTATTGACTTGTGAATGAATTTAATTTAAGTAAGACAGAGTTGCACAAAGTTGTCAGCATCACTCTCTCCTCCAGAGATATTGAAGGCCAATGGCTAGATAAAAATCAAGATGATGGGTGATGGCCTGGGATGCAGTATCAACCTTGGCATTTTTGATCCCTGACAAAACCCCAGGCTTCATGGACATTGGAACAAATTGTCCTGCTCCTCCTATTCCACCAGGGAAGCTCTTCACCTGCTAACTCATTGATGGGTGTGAGGTCTGTCACTTACCCTCAACCTGTTTTAGCCTGCCTGCTGAGACAATTTACCAGGGTGTGACTGCTGCTTATGCTACAACTCCTTGGAACTGCAGGTGAGAGTTTAGGGGAAAATGGACACTGAAGGTAGTTAAGGAGCCTTGAAAAACATTTGGCAAGACCTCATACCAGAGGTGCTAGTCCTCCTCGAACACCCCATGTACCCCAAGGATCTATTACATTATTACCAATGTCAGTACTTCCTATGGTAGCATAGATTGCAATCAGTGCTTTCTCATCCTGTGTGATTCCTTGGATGCCATACTGTACCTTCTTCAAGACAGATTCACTCAGTCATTTGGGGCTCTCGAAGTTATGGGAGTACCAATGGAACATATGAACTGTTAATCTGATATCCTTTGCTCTTACTACATGGTTAACCCATCTTTTCTTGTGGTCTTCATTTCTATGTGACTCCTTTTTGCACCACTTCTGGTGTGCAATTCTTCTTTGATAGCCCACTGAAGCCTATTCACTCCTATGAGATATATTTCCATTTCCCTTTGAGTGACTTGCAATTTTAATTCTTTGAAAACTGATATTTCATGATTTATAGCTATCTAGCATCACTGTAGGAGTAATGGTGTTAATAAGATGAGCCTTTGTTTCAGGAGGACTTGGAGTTATGAAAACACAAAGTAAAATCCCCAAAATGCAACCCATTCTCCTCTTTTCTTTCGATTCAGTTTTGGACCTAATTCATGAGCTGTACTTCAAATTGCCTATCAAGGTCTAGACAACAGGTTTACTTCATTTATACGCTTTTCTTTTTCTTCTTTGTTTCTTTCTTTCTCATTTACATGCTTTTCTTATGTTCATCATGAAGCCAAACTCTTTCCAATGATTATAATGAAGAATCTTGGCAGTGCTCTGGGAATTGATGTAATCAGCTCAGTGCCATTCACAAACAGAAGCATCTTGAGGATTTTGCTCCTCTAGAGAACACCTTCCATTTGGACTTATCCTTTGAAGATAGTCTGCATGACACTAGCAAGCACATTGGCAAGATCTTTCTTCCTGTTTACTGCCTGACTTGGTGTTTACTCTCAGAGAACCATTGAACAAAATTGTCTCTATTGTATCTTTCAAAGAATGGTATATGGTTTTAAATGTACATGGGGGATAGCTGCCTTGTTGGAGGAAAGCCTTTAAGGGGTCAGTTTACTCTACTGAGTTATTTTTTTTACAGTCAATAAAAAAATAAAGTTGGACATCATATTCTCTTATTCTTTCAGTCAATTGCATAATTATAAAGATGTTTTGTGTTACAGAATATCATTCGCAAAGATAATAAAAAAAGATGTCTGTTCTGTCCAGAGGCGGGGGTGGGGAACCTGCAGCTTTGAGGCCACATATGGCTCTTTAGGTACTCAAGCGAGGCCCTTTGACTGAATCCAAACTTCACTGTGATGGCCATGCTTGGCTATGAATTCGGCCCAGTGCAGGCTCCAGCTTTCTTTGAGGGCTACATACCAGAACTTAGCATGAAGAAGATAGTGCCCATACCATAGGGTTACACATGGCCTCAAGGCCACAGGTTCCTCACCCCTGGATACTATCATCAAGGATGTCCTTCACAAAGACATAAGACTTATAGAAGTTCATATGTGTGAGTACTAATAGATATCTTTCTGAATTGCCATTTTTAGTAGTAATAATATTCATTATTGGTCTCATCAGGTATTTTTATCAATGTCATATGAATTTATTAATTAATTGATAAATAAATATCTCATTTATAAATGGCAGGAAACTAAGAGGGATAGGTAATACAAAGAAAAACTTACTAAGACAGAGCTATTTCCCTAGGCAACATATATTTAAGGGTCTGCTACTCTCTTCAGAGCATTGTCCTAGGTATTAGGGGATGTAGAAAGTTTAGAAAATACATGACTTTTGTCGTACAGTCCAGAAGGGGTATAAGGCATACAAACAGTTATAATACATGATATTACTCAAGGATATTAGAGTATTACAAAACAATTTAGGGGAAATTTTATATAGGATGTAGCACTTGAGTTGAACTTTAAAGGATAAAATAGTCAGTTAAATGTAAGAAGGTAAACTCTAATAAGGATATAAGTTTATCAGTAATATACTTGGATTGAAAAACTGAGTTAAACAAGTATAGGATGAGGGAAGTGTAGCTAAAAAGCCACTCCTTTGACAAAGAACTAGGAATTCTAGTGAACCATAAACTCAATATCGTTAATATTATATGGCAGTCAAAACAGCTGTGAAAATCTTAGATTAGATTAGTGGAATATGGAATCAAGAACAAGGGGCATGATAGTCCCTTGCAGTCTGCCCGTATCCAACCACATCTAGAGTACAGTATTCAGTTCTGGTGGCACAATTTAAATAGGAAATATCTATCTCGTTATTAATTCTGAAATTAGGGCAGGCATCATAGCTGTTTGTAGATATTTGAAAAGTTATCATGAAGAACATTTATTCAGCTTGGCTTTTATGGGCAGAACTAGGAATTACAGGAAGCTGGATTTGAGAGTCAACATAAAGTAGAATTTCCTAACAATTAAAACTGACCCAGATTAAAATGAACTGTCTTAGAAATGAAATGGATAATAGGTGTACGATGCTTTGCAAAATTTAAAGTAATATTTAAATGGCAAGTATTAGTATTATTACCGCTAGGGAGTTACAAGCTTTCTATCCCTGGAAATTTTGGTAAAATGAGTACATTTGACCAGACAGATATTCTTTGAAGCCTCATATAGATCTAGATCTGCTTTCCTAAGTAACTGAAATACAGACTGCATGACTACTTGCTAGAGATATTTTAGGCAAGATTTATGATTTGGGAAGGGATTGGATTAGATGACCTCATCTCTAAGATGTTGTGATTCTATGTTGAAGATGATTGGCTGTCTACCCATTCACTTTCCTTTTCCCCTAAATCCATCCAAATACCACCAGCACAGAGGAAGGGAAGGAATGTATACAAGTCTGTACTGATAAATTGTAAAGAGAGTCTTTCAGTGCATCAGTGGTGCACTCTTATCTGGACACTATCTTGATCATGCTGAGCTCTGGTATGTAGCCCTCAAAGAAAGCTGGAGCATGCACTGGGCCAAACTCACAGCCAGGCATAGGCAGTGATTCTCATCCTGCTGGAACAGTTGCTTAGGCAGTTTTAAAGGGTCCTAGACAATTTTCCTGCTGGTAGATTCAAAGACTGAGTGGGTGAGCAACTTTCCCTTTCATTTCTGTCTAGATAAAGAGGAAAATTAAAAGGAATGGTAGAAAGAAAAACTACTGCTCCATGCCCAGGAAATGAATGCTCCTGAGCCATAGAGAAAAAAAAATCAGCTTATCCACATTCTTGTTTTCTCTTTAGGTTATATCCACACAATAGCAGCAAATGTTTCAGAAGACAAGTGAGTTTTGAACAGAGATGTGATAATTCTTTAATGTGGAAACAGATTTTGCCCTGTAAATGTTTTGCATTCAAAGTGTTACAAATCGTGAATGGGAGATTGATGTTGCTCGACTACAGTCTGATTTCCTACCTTGCCTAATTCTTGGCAATTTTTATAGACCGAAAAGGTATATATGCGGGGGAGGTGTTGAAGGGAATTTTAGAGGTGATATTGTCCATCGCCTAGCTTATTACTCCCCTATGCCACATCCCTGAGATGAGTTATTTTCTTTATGTAATTTGAAATACCTTCATCATATAGACATTTGCATAGTGTCTTAACGTATGTTTACAGCACAACAGTCAATTCTCTAGAATAATGAATAAATTTAACATGACTAACCTGGTTTGTGCTATTTAATGATATGTGTTTTACTTTTAGTTAGATCACATACACATATATCTTGACTGCTGTTTTTATTTGAAACATATGACATTGAGGGACATTGAGGTGATGAAGTGGGTAGAGTGCCAGGCCTGGAATCAGGAACACTCATGTTCTTGAGTTGAAATCTGGCCTCATACATTTGCTAGCTGTGTGACCCTGGGCACCTAAAGGTTAAATTGTTTAGCCCTGTGTGTCTCAGTTTCCTCATCTGCAAAATGAACTGGAGAAGAAAATGTTAAGCTACTTCAATATCTCTGCCAACAAAACTCCAAATCAAATGGGGTCATGAAGAGTAATACACAACTGAAAATTACTGAACAACAGCATGACATTGAACCATCTTGCTATAGGAAAGTCTTTGGAAGGAATTTTATTCATAGGGTGGAAAAGGCCATTGAAGAATCACTTCAAATCCTTTTATTCTCTTACATAAGAGGAAGCTTGTGTAGTGGATAGAGAGGCAGCCTTCTGGGGTCAAGTGCCAACACTGACAGTCTTACTGTGAGATCCTAGGCAAGTTGTTCATCCTCTCAACGACTTAGGAAATTTTCTATAAGTTGCAAACATGTGAAGATCTGCATTGGCATAAGGAGTTTCTTAAACACACACACACACTTCAAAGTACTGAAATCACAGGTCTAAAAAAAAATTGCAAACAAAGCAAGACTAGAAGTCTTAGCCAAAAACAGAAACTAAACTGATAAAAAGGGAATTCAAATTATGTACTGAACATAATAAAAACAACAAAATATTAATTTTACCAGATGTTCTATAAAGGAAAGAGTCCAAGTGGAAATTACTTCTATTTAATTAGCTTAAAAATGAAGTTCTTGATTTTAGTAACCTCAATACAATGTGTTATGTAAGAGTTCATAAGCCTTAGAGAAAGAGAAAGAGAGGGCGAGAGAGGTTGTAATTAAAGTAAGTCTTCCCAGAACCCTGGATTGCACCAGGAACATAGCCAGAATAAGCAACGCTACTGACTCTTTTTGCCAGGGTCATGTTTTTAAGGTTACTTTATCATAGCCTTTAGTGGAGAAACATAATTTGAGGAAAAGAGTGCTCCCAATGTTCAGTGATCTCCATGTGCTTCCCATTAGGGTCACAAGAAGAAATGCTGTGGTGATTTCTGCAAATGAGATAGAAGAGGATATTCTAGATCTGTTTCCAACTTGGCAAGAAAGGTACTGTGCCAGCCTAGATGCCAGCAAAGCCAACTGAGATGTTTCTAAACAAGAAATGGCACATATTAACTTTTATATGCTAATGGGGGTGGGTGGGAGGGGAGACCCACAAGAAGTTAACCAGTCTATCTCTCAGCCTCTAAGCAGAAGAGTACTTAACCCTTCCCAGAAGAATAACACTGAGCCATTTCCTTGAAATTTCCAGAGGAAGAACTGATGACTCTTTCTTATTAGTCACTACTACCTTATCCAGTGGATTTTACTATTTACCTGAAATGCTGTGGATTTACTCTGAGTTAGCAACTGCCTAAAGGTGGAAAGCCAGGTTTGTTTATTCACTCTTCCCCATCAAAAGGGTGGTCTTTCCACAGATAACTATCTCCTTCTCCTCCAGAAGCCATTGTGGTATGAAGCAGATTTGCATTGTCAGTCAATTGAAGTACAGTTGAGGAAAGCCAAGCTGATAAGGTAAATAGAGCAAAGAAGAAACAGATGGTGATATAAATAGACTGTAGCATCAGTGATGATGTATGTGAAAGAAGTAGCAATTAAATTTCTTCGGGGAAATTATGATTAGAAAAGGTGTAGTGGATTAACAAGCAACTAAAGAATGGGAAAATATATAGGTAACCCAAGTGTAGCCTTGACAGCCACAAAATGTTAGAGGGAGGTAGCTAGTGTCTTTGTGTGTGTGTGACTTCCAACCCTTTCCCTGCCCCACAGTATCAACTGTCATTCCCAGAGTCAGTCTACCATTTTTCATTCTATCATTAGGAATTTAGTTCTTGAAGACTTCATTCCAAGTCCATTTTAACAAATTTGAATGCCTCTGAGAGAGGTTACCCCATAGGTCACTATTGGCTGGAACCTTATTATCAGATAACTTTTTTTTAGGGATTAGTTGAGTGCCAAAAGAACAAGAATGAAATACAGGATAAAGGCCTGGTTGGTGGGAGGGGAGAGTCAGGAGAATGGTACAAATGAGAACTGGTAGGGGAGGAAGATCTAAAGACCAAACTTTCTATAGACATTTTGTACTCTGATGTACTGATTTTACATTTGCTACAGAGCAAAGCATTTAACAGACTTTATTAGGACATTTTGTTGACAAGGTGAAGAGTGTGGATTGATGATAGTAGAGTTAAGTGGAATGGAAACTCATTGTTAACATGGGATGATCTCTAATGTAATGCCATAAGGCTCTGTCCTTGGTCCTGTTCTTTTCAATGTTTTTATTGATGACTTGGATGAATTCACAGTTGGAATGCATGTAAAAATTGCCAATGACACAGATCTGGACCTAATAATTAGGTCATTCTATGACATAGGATGCAAAAAAAAGATTAAGCAGGCTAGGGCTAAAACAAATCAGATGAAATGTCATGGGGATTAGTATAAAGTCCTACATGATTTTAAAAAAACAAGACAAAAATCTTGGATGAGTGGGTTACAATAGACAAGCCTCAGCAATGATATGCATGGAAAGGGTTGGAGGCTTCAGTGGATTGCCAACTCAATGTATGTCAACAATGTAACATGGAAGTCAAAACAGAAATAATATGATCTCATATGTTAATACTTAAGTACTTTCAAAGTTCTCTATTCTTATCAATATTACCAGCCATGAAACAGATCTAAACTTTCTAACTTGGAGATTTTATGATTTTATATTCGTCTAATTCAAGATTTTGCTCAGGATTCCCATAAATCTCCTCTCACAGACTTACTGGAGACCTTCCTCTAAGTGGGTATCAGTGCTACACTTGGGCTGTTTATATTCTATCCATTTCTTTAGCTGCCTGGTCAGTCTACCATATTATCCAATAATAATTCCTTAAAGATATTTTTAATGCTACTTCTTGCACATACGTCATCATCAAGACTACAGTCTTCTTATGCCACCGTGCATTTCTCCATTGCTCTTTGGCTCATGGATCCATAGTTTCTATTCTTTAGAATTTATGATGATCCATGATTCAGATCCAACTGGTGGAAGTTATAGAGAGGCAAATTTGGCCTTGATGAAAGGGAAAAGGACCAGATGGGCTGACATTCAGGAAGCCATGATTCCCTTTCACCTGAGGTCTTTAAGCAAAGACTAGATGACCACTTATTGGGAATGTAATAGAGGAAATTTTTCAGATATAAGGTTGGACCGAATGACCTGAGCTCCCTTCCAATTCTGTAATTTTGTGGTTTTGTATTGGAGAGGAGCTTATGAGTTGCACAATTTCCTAATGCAATCCTGACCACTCTGTTCCTCCTCTCCAATTCTAGGCCTAATTCAGCTTGTTGCAAATTAGATTGACTAGTGAACCAGCTCAATGAATTACCCTTCCAGCTATGTGTCATAGTTTATGTATTAGAAATCCTTCATCCATCTTTGTACCCATATAGAATGCATGGTCATAAATTTCAGTGAAGAGGTCCTATAATTTTCTGGGGATTAGACAGCATAATATCATCTGAAAAACAAAAAGGAGTATCAAGGAACTACGCCACTTACAAGGAATTGTTCTACTTTGGCTCTGCTTAGGCTACCCTCCATGATAGAGGCAAATATCTTCAGCAGGCATACATCTTGTTTTATGTCCTGCCTGATAAATGATATTCTTAGCCTCACTGAATGAAACTAACTCTTCCATTTCATTTAATCTCAATATTTTCATGACCAAGGCTTGAGAGAATCGTGTATATAGAACTGGAAGAGACTTCTGATGTCATCTAGTCTAACTCTCTTGTTTTTCAGGTGAGGAAACTGAGGTCCCAAACAGTATAGCGATTTGTCTAAGACTGTACAACTATTAAGCTTCATGGCTGGGGTTCTAACTCAGATCCTCTGATTCTGAATCTAGCATAATTTTTAGTATCATCTTCTATCTCAGTTTTGGGGTCCAGTTTTCTTGACCTCAGAAAAAAAGCCCTTATAGTACTTTGAAATGTCAAAGATATATAATTTCACCAGTAAGGTACTCCCTCAGCAATACAGATCATAGCCCTCTCTAAGTCAATGGATAAACTTTGAAAGTTGCTGTGATCCCAAAATTCTTCACACTGAGACCAAACTGTGATGAGTCTCTCTGAACATAGTTCAGCTTAGCCTTGGTCAATTGGCATAGTCTACCACTACACTCATACTTCATTAACTCTTTCTTCCTTGGTGGAGTTGTCAGGTTTCCCTGGGCTAGCCACCAAAAATCCAGGGTCGTCTCCATGCCATGATGAATTAGAGGATTTTAACGGAGGAAAATTGAGTGTAAGGGATGGAAATTTCAGAGAGGCAGATTTTTTCTCTTCTGAACAAATGGAATTTTGCAAAAGTAGAATGACCTGCCTTAGGAGGTAATAAATCTCCCATACAGGAGATCTTCAACTAGAGGCTAGATGACTTTGTTAGAAATATTGCAAATAAGATTCCTGCTTAAGCATGGGCTGGTCAAGATGAGCTTTGAGATATCTTCCAACTATTTTTTTTTTTTTGAGATTCTATAGTTATATTACCTACTTCACAACTTCACTCTGCCTATGCCACTAAAAATAATTTTGCATGTTACCATGTACCATCAAAGCTTGTAATATGCTAAGCAGCTCAGTAGTGAGAGGTAAATCTTAATAAACTAACATAATATAAGGAGGTCAAATTTAAAAAAAAGATCCCTTTTTTTAAACTAGTTTTCCTATGATCTTATGTTATACAATTTTTATTGTAATTTAAAGATCTATCAATTAACATCAAAGAATGAGAACTATATTAAGTAATTACTGGCACCAGTCCTCCATAGCAAAATGATAGGTAAGGTAGATAGGCATACCACTTCCAAAACTGCCTCCAGAGCATTTTTCAGAAGTGGTTAAAACTTTAAGAGATGCAGTAACTAAGCCTCCAGAGCAGAGACAAACAAAACCAGATGTAATTGTATTTCTATAACCTTCTGCATGCCCTGGTTCTCATCATGTAATCTTGTGTTAAAAAATTCCACTTTCAGGTGCTTACGTTCCTTATTAAACATGCTTCTGAATAAGAGTTTCACGTAGATTTGGGAACAGCATTTTGGGGCAGTTGGTTCTGAGCCAGAGATGTAATCCACAGATTAAAATGATATATTTTTACATGACATTGACTACAGTTGTTTTCCAAGTACTAACATGTAAGGTACCTTTAGGCATATATCATATTTCTCTTTATAAAAATGCCCTCCAAACTTAGTAACATCTACTTGATGGGCTGAGTTATGGATGCTATTTGGAACACTGCCCTCCACAAGCCACATACAAACATGCAATTATACTAGATTTACCTCAGATCAAAGGATTTTTTTGTTCTGATTTCATTTTAAAATCTGGCACTTTGCTTCATATCTTTTTGCTTTAAATTGTTAGGTTGTAGGCAGAGCAACTGGTTACAAAGGACAGATTCCATGTCTTATCCTTTCTTAGTTCTGCCCTTTGAAAATTAACCACCAAACAAAAAGAAAAATACAAAACTAATTTATAACATGAATATCTCTTTTCCTGTGACTTTGCTGAACAAAGCTGCAGATTATCAACTTCCCTAGACAATGAATCACATTGCTTGTCAGATGCATAAAATATTCTTTATATTGTCTCTTTATATGGCTACAGTTAAAGTCTGAATTTTTGTTCTGACCCCACTTACTCAAGAATTCCAGTGAGCCTTCATTGTGATGTGTACTGACATTGATCAAAATCAGGAGGGTTGGGTTCAAGAAAAATAAGTTTGGCTGATGTTCAGTGCAAAGTTAATTTCTCCCACCAACATAATTCAGAGAGACATAGAGACTCTTGCAGGTAACAGGGACTGTCTTTGACTTGCTGGGCAGAGTCCCTAGTATAATGCCACTTGCGTTTGGGCACTTAAAAATATGGATAGTTCCAGTATACAGCATAATTTGAGAAATCCCCAAACATCCATTAAAAACCAAATATCCTGTTCACTAGAACCATAGATTCTTTGCCTCTTCCAAAGGTGGAAAGTCCCATAGCAGGCACCCAACTATGGAAAGGAAGTGAGAATTTCCTCTTGTCACCAAAGCCTTCTCATATCCAGTCACATTTTCCCCTTTAATCCTTCTAAAGCTAAATGCTGCATTTGGTTGGTATTGTTCCCAGTACATCAGATTTTTTTTTCAACAAATAAATTGTATTTTTTCAAAAAATTTAAATAGTACATTTTCTCAGAATGTTAATGTTGAGTTTTTGTTTTTGATAAATCTCCATCAAGGCAGTGAAGATTCCCCATTTCCTTCTATAGATGCTCATCAGTTCCCCACTCAGCCACCCATGACCCTTAATACAACAAAGAGTGTACTGACTGAACTTTTAGGATTCTATCTGGTTGAACATCTGTTCGACTCTTTCCCATAACACTTGAGATCGTGAACTTTGTGAAATTCTCTGAGCTTTTGTTTAAAAGTGAATGCTTCCATCCATAGATAAGTACTACTTTTATATATACTCTCCATCAGGCAACCAGAAAAACAAAGACAATAAATTTACTTATAAAGAACAGTCCAGCTGAGAAGAATTAGCTTTCCAAGTAATAATAAAATTGCAAATTCAGGAGAATATATTCCTTATAAGCATTGTGTAACTCAAAACTGTAACTAGAAACTGAGGGGTAAGAATCTGTGAGCAAGAATTTATAATGGTAGTCTTATTAAAACTATGCAAATATTAAAAAATTAAAATTATTACTGAGAGGGGAATTGACTTGGAGCCAGGAGAATCTGGGTTTCAGTCCCACCTCTGACATATACTGGCTGTGTGATCCTGGGGAAGTCACTGAAACTCGCTTATGTTCTAGTGTTAAGACTACAAATTGCAAATATAATCTCTGTTGACATCATAGAGAGATTTTCCTTATCTAGGAGTTTCTTTTATCAATAAACTCATGGATCCAGTCCCTGTCTCTGCATGCAGATTAGAGAAAAGTGTCAAGAGATACAAGAGGAAGAAGAATTAAGGATGGGAGACGAGAGGGTGACAAAGGCAAACTGTGTCCATATTGCAATTTTGCCTGTTTTTCCTTTTGGAAAAAGGGATCTGAAGAGGAGAGGAGTGCTGTTATTTTTCACCAATCCCAAGGTCTAATTCTGAAGATCCTGGAGTGGGAGAGTTAACTGGAAAGTGTCAGATCTCTTCTCTTCATACTGCACTAATTAGTGAGCTATTTAGGTTAATGTTTGTCTTAAAAATAAATCCTCTTGGGAGGTCTGAAGAAGTGGGAGGTGGAATGAATTCTTCTCATCATGCTATAAATTGCTTTAAGGGGAATAACTGGTGTCTATGCATTGTCCTTTCTTCTCTTGTTATCCATTGTTATTGTTTCACTGAGAAAATAAGGACGATTTATAAAAAGTGACTAGTGACCTTGTTGCTGCGGATTTCCTCAACAACTCATTGGGAGCTTGGCCTCTGACTGTCACCACTTTTCCATTGTGGGACTTCCCACAGAGTGCACACACACACATACACACACACACACACACACACACACACACACACACGGTGGTGGAACAAGTGAAACATTAACCTCATGAATTGGTGGCTCATCCCTTTTTCATGGTTTCCTTTGAGACTGGAATTGGATTTCCTTCCTCTCCATCTGGTAGAGTGGGGGCTCCTGAGTGAAGCCAGGACAGGTAAATGGGGTAGTTTTGCAAGAACTGATTTTGGGAGAATTGAGAATGAGTGTAGTGGGTGTTTCCAGTCTGCCAATTGGTTCTTGTGCCAGGAGAAAATGACCCAAGACTCTCTACTCACCAGGAGGCTAAGTCTGAGGTCTGAAGTTTTGGGAAATTAACTTCCTGGGTTGCCAAAAGCATCTCTTAGTTGCTATGGGAAAGCTGAGTTCCAAACCTGAAGGAAAGATCCAGGCTGCTGGTAGAGGTGACAGGGAACGTTGCTATTGAAACCAATTCCAGAATACCAGAGACTGCCAACTCCTAGGGATAAGACTAAAAGAGTGATGAGCAGAGGGGAAAGAAGCAAATCTTTCTACCTTACTGTTTGAACTCCAAGGTCCCAGCCCCTAACTTCTTTATCAAATCATTTTTTCTAGACTTGGACTTATGAAGGAAGATGCTATCCACCTTCAGAGAAACAGATGACAGGTGGAAATAAACATAATATGTTCATATATAAATATGTGTGTATGAATATATATATGTATACGTGTGTGTTGATAGATATCTATTTACACAGACAAATGTGGCCTTCTTTAGGGTGATGAAAAGGGAAAAAATAAAGCAAAAAGTGCACAGCACAGAACAAAAGAAAATCAAAGAGAAAGCAAAGAAAAACCGAGCTGCTTTGAAAACAATGTATAGTGTTTCTTATACAGGTTTTCTTGAAATGGAAATTTGTTGTTTTATATTGAATCCTCTCTGATAATCTACTGTGTACATGGCAATTTTTTTTCTTTTCTCGTTTTGTATTTAAGTTTAAAATAAAAAAAATTTACAAAAAAATCATTGTTCCAATCCTGGAAAACCAAAAGAATTCTGTGGAGGAAGTTCCAATTTTGGAGACAATTGAGTAAAGGCTCCCCAGAGGGGTGTGCTTGACACTTTCTATGCAATTTTATTGTATTTAATAAAGCATGAGGTTATACAAATCATTATTTGCCTGAATCTTTTGAAAATAGTTGGTCAACAGAAAATAGCAAATTTCTCAAATGCAGAGTAGGAAGTGAGTCAAAGAGTCTCCAGAGCTTTATTTCACATCATTTTACTCCTAAACCAAACTCAAACCAAATGAGTGAAGATTTCCTTTTCCCTAGTCATCTGAAGCAACATGGCTTGGCTGGGTGGGTCACTGGCACAATCACAGTAAAGAAGTTCTTTAGCACAGGTGCATGGAGAAGACCTCTCTCATTGGTTAATTAATCAACAGCTTTATTTGCTGTAGGCTTATAGAAAGCAGGATATGAGCCAGGTGTGGGCTGCACTGCTAGTGCAGTCAGTACCTCAAAGGTTACTTGGAATACCCAGGCAGTGCACACTCAATCTACATTGTGTCTCACCAAATAACCAAATTCTACCAGGGCACAGGAGATTTGGTATAGGAATGGGTAAAAAGGTGGGGAGAAGTCGCTCTAAGCATGTAGTGCCACTGGGTAAAATAAGCCTGGGCAGCGAAGGGACAATACGAAAGCACCTGGCCCTTGGGTTGTTTTTTCTTTTTTTTTAATTAAAGGAAAAATGTCCACAGGAAGTATAAGGATAGGGAAAGGGAGACGGGAAAAGCACAAAAGATTAACCATCTAGTTTGCAATATTACTTAAGATCTTAGGGACTTATAGAAACTAAAAATCAATGCAGTAACACCCTTAACGTGCTGCCTGTTATGGCAGTTCTTGGCATGCAGAATAAACAGAGTACCACATAAATGGAAATACTGGTCACAAGATGTACAAGGGTATTATGCAAATCTGTTATTCAATTCTTCTTTGAATTCCTTGGTGTGTTCTGGAGGTCATTCATGAAGGCTATGGCAGGGGTACATGAGCTCTGTCAGGGCCTCCCTAAAGAGAAAAGCTTCAAGTCTTTCATTCAAGGAGGCTTACTACCAGAAGGTTGGACACTAGGTGATAATTTTTTAAAAAATATCACAGCAACTCATGAAGCTGCTTACTAAAGACTCTGCATTGGTAGAAAGAGCAGAGAGGTACTTTGGCACAGTGGAAAGAAGGGAAGGGAAAGGAAAGACAGCAAGTATTTATTAAGTGCCTACTATGTTCCAGGCACTTGCTAAGCACTTTACAAATATTATCTCATTTGATCATCACAACAAGCTTGGGAGATTGGTATTATTATTATACTCATTTTACAGTTGAGGAAACTGAGGCAAACAGAGGTTAAGTGATTTGCCACACAGGTAGTAAGAATTTGAGGCTGTATTTCAGCTCAGCTCTTCCTGACACCAGCAAACCCCCTGCTCCCCATCCACTACATCGCGTGGCTGCCTCTCACATGGAGTCAGAGGATCTGAGCTGGAATCCTAGCTTTGACACTTACCTATGTGACCTTGGACAAACAAATCAATTACCTTCTTTGGCCTTTTGTTTCCTTATCTGACGATGAAGGGGTTGGATTAGATAGCCTTTAAGGTCCCCTCCAATACTAAATCTATAATCATTCCCACAGTGATGAAATCACATAGGACCCCAGTTCAAATCCCACCCCTCTACCTGTGTGACCTTGGTCAAGGAATTGAACCTCCCTGGGTTTCTTCACTTATAAAATGAAGCAGTTGTCTGCTAAGGTCCCTTCCAGATAATGATCTTATTCCCTGTAATTTTATGTGGATCTGTCACTGATTGCACAAATGTTAAATATTCTTTCAATCTCAAATTCAGGGAGAAAAGAGGAAAATACTTTCTTTGAATGAAAGCAGCTGCTCAGAAGACATTAGTCTGAAGAAGGTTTACTCATAACTTCTCAATCTAAGTTGTAGATCAATTGCTCACTGTGCTACATGGGACCTCTAGCTGCCATTAGCAAATCTTTGAGGTTTGGAAGCGTAAGTAGTAATTACATGTACATTGAGAATAGTTAGGTAACACTGA
Organism: Notamacropus eugenii; assembly: GCF_028372415.1. Classification (NCBI taxonomy): domain Eukaryota; kingdom Metazoa; phylum Chordata; class Mammalia; order Diprotodontia; family Macropodidae; genus Notamacropus; species Notamacropus eugenii. The sequence continues at coordinate 421,981,879 of NC_092875.1, read as the reverse complement.
TTTTGCTTCAGTGCAACGCAGCCCTTCTTATATTCAGAGGTAAACAGCTGCATGGTTCTGGTTTATTATGTCTTAGAAAGCACATTCTAAAGACTCTCTGACTGCTCTCAACAATGCATTAGTAAGAGATATGCAACCAAGGGGTTAATGCTTATGCTTTGACTTTTAATCTGTGCTGTGGAATGTAGAATTTGGTTTAACCTCTATGTTTATTTCTATTCCAACCAATGGAAATGAAAGGTTTGAGCAGATGCTTTAAGGATACCATATAGGCTATTCACAAACTTTTGTGGTCAGTTTAGCTGCTCTAGTTGGGCCCAGTGACTCACTCTAAATTGGTCCTGTGTTCTTAAAATATTGTTTTGGCCTGGTCTTAAACCAAGTTAACATGTCCATCAGTAACATTACTGGGCTAAAGGAGATATCTCAAATGATCTGCCCTAGAGAACCTTCTTCATTTTTTCCTGGATTATGTCAGTATATAACCTGGAGGAAAGAATATGCCTTGACTAAAAAATCATTTGCAAGCAAGTTATGGTTTATTTGGAATGAGAAGGATTTCATTGAAATGGGTGTCATGGGACCAGTTTAAAATTGTGGCTCTGTAACTTGTGTGACCTGTGGTTCCAAGAAGCTGTAGCATGTGAAGTGGCCATACCCTAGTAAATCATCTTGGCAGGCAGGCTAATCCAGGTTGAGGGTAATCTATGGGTCTCAAACCCATAAATGAATTAGGGCGATATATACCCCAACTGGACTTCCCCCAGAAGAATAGGCAGATGAGAACATTTTGTTCCAATGGCAATGAAGGTGGGTAAAGCAGGTGCTGTGGAGAGTTTGGTCAGGCATCAAAGATGCCAAGGTCACCCACTACATTCCAGATCATAACCAGTCATCTAGAGTTTTGTTTTGCCACTGGACTTTGAAGACTCTGTAAGAGAGAATGAAGCTGATGACTCGTGCCTTAAATCCAATTTATGTATAAGTTAAGACCCCCCCTCCATGTTGTCACTGGTTTTCTCTGAAACAACAAAGGACAATCAATAACATATTCACCTCTCTTGTCCTTACTTTCCTTATCAGAAAAATAAAGGGAGGCTGGACTAAATGAGAACTGGAATGTTTTTCCCTGACTCTAAATTTATGATTGTATAATGGATGCATCAGCTCCTATTTGAAGTAGAGCAGTTTAATTTTGTTGGAGAATTGCAGAATCTCATCTGACCATTTTCAGCTAATCTCAGTCAGTAATGGGCAAGGTTATTCTGGACTTAAGCAATCAATGTATGGAATCAATATTCTGCAGGAATATTCTACAGATGAGCCTCAAAATCATTTTTCTTTTACTAATTTCTCATCAATTTAGAGTGCAGTTTAAACATTGATTTATGGGATTGGATTTTTTTGTTCAAATATCTGATTTTTATCAGTGTAGGCAATTCCCAAAAGAGAGAATTCCTTCAGAGATCTGATGCATAGCCCAGTAACATTACCAGGATCTAAAATTGATGTGGGGATGGGAGATGGGCTTTGCTGCAGGGCTTAAATAAGAAGGCTAGACAACTGGATGAGATGCCTAGAAAGTATGGTCTGGGGCCAGATATAATGGGCAGCTACTACTACTACTACTACTACTACTACTACTACTACTACTACTACTACTACTACTACTACCACCACCACCACCAATAATAGCTAGCAATTATACAGTGACTTAAGGATTATAAAGGGATTTCCAAATATCTCTTTCTATCTTCACAACAACCCTATGATATAGGTGCTATTATTATCCTCATTTTACAGATGAGGAAACTGAGGCAGATAGAGATTAAGTGATTTGTCCAGCATTACACAGCTATTAAGAATCTGAGCCTTGACCTCAGGTCTTTCTGGTTCCAGGTCCAAAGTTCTATCCACTGTACCACCTTAATTCTCAAAGAGGACCAATGACATCACAAGGGTGATTTCTTGACTTGCACACAAATTGGGTATAAGTGAGGCAGAGCTGCGCAAAGTTGTCAGCCTCACTGTCTCCTCCTGAGTCATAGAGGTCCAGTGGCAGGATCAAGGCCACTGGCCATGGCCCAGGATGAAGTGGATGACCTTGGCCTTCCTCAATTAAGGTCTCAGTTTGTCTGAGGCCATGACCATTCAATGACTAAGAGCTAGGTAAGAGTTGAGATAAAAGATGGTTTAATTTACCATCAAAAAGATGTCAGTCTGGGAAGGGGAGACCCTCAGATTCTGGTCAGAAATGTGGAGAGGTAGAATTGGCAAAATTTGGCACCTGTTTGACTACAGGGAGGTGGGGTCAGGGCAAGGTAAAAGTCAAAGATGATTGAGGTTTTGAGCCTCATAACTGGGAAAAGGATGGTGAAGTCAGTGATAGAAATCAGGCATTTGTAAGAAGGGGAAAATCTTTCCATCTTGGTAGAATTTATTCCTCAGTCTCCTCATCTGTGAAATGAGGAGGTTGGACTCAATAACTTCCAAGGTTTCTTCCAGCTCTAAACCTCTGATCCTTTGATCCCAACGTAAAGCATCTCTAATACTGAAAATCTCTCAAGAAATCCCTATTCAAACCACAGGCAATCCTGCATTTTACAGAACACAATTTGGGATAAACTGATGCTCTGAAAAGACTTGAAGGAAAGGCTTAGTTTATCAAAATCTATGTGCAAACACTGTGGGTCTCTGGCTCCAGAATGAAAGTATCAACCCTGAGAGAAGAGGCACTGGGGAGTATAGAGGGAGGTGTCCTCAGACTCAGACAGACTTCTGTTCAAGCCCTGCCTCTGACACAAATTGGCCTGGTGATACTGCTTGTCACCGAGCTACTCAGTGTCCTGGGTCACTCTGTAAGACTGTAAGGTTGGCAATCTGCCTTTACTGAGGGCGTTCCCTCGGCATCTGAAATCACAAGACCTGTCCAGGAAAACAAATAAACTCTTAAAATGTGACAGACAAAGAAGACTGCTTCTGTGGTTGTCTTAAGGAGAGATTGAAGAAAAGGTGTAAGTGGACAGGAAATGACAATAAACATGGTGACCACTATGAGAAAATAATGCCCACTCTTATTTAGTTAGTTCTTTGCTAAGCATTTCCACATTCAGTATTTCATTTTCTCCTCCTCCTCCTCACAAGAACTCTGGAAGGGAGGGAGAGCAGACATTCTTATTGTGCCCAACTTTGTAAGAACTAAAGCACATAACTTAAAAGTGGCACTGCCAAGACTTGAAACTGAGTGCTGGTCTCCTGACATCAGCCCTGACCACTCACTGCCACATGGCCTCTCAAGACCAAACTGGAGACACTTTGTAGACATAAAACTATCAAAGGCTGAACCCATGGAGAAAGCTCAGGATGGTCTAGCAGAGCTGTGCATACTGATGGCATCTGTCCTCTGAGATCAGATGGCATAGCAGGCAGCAGGCATTTATTAAGTGCTTACTGCATGCCAGGTACTTTTTTAAGCACTAGGATACAAAAGCAAGAAAAAAAAGATTCCCTTTGCCCTTAAGGAGCTTGGGAAAGATAATACATACATGGGAGAGACAGAGAGAGATAGGAAAGAGAGAAGAGGGGAGAGAGAAATGGAAGTGAAAGAGACACAGAAAGGAGAGAGAAAAGAGAACAAGATAGAACATGGAGAGAGGAGAGAAAGAGAGAGAAGAGGGAGCAAGGGGAGAGAGAGAGTGAGAAAGAGGGAGAGAGGAGAGAGAGAAGAGGAGAGAGAGAAATAGAAGTGAAAGAGAGACAGAAAGGAGAGAGAAAAGAGAATGAGATAGAACATGGAGAGAGGAGAGAGAGAGAGAGAGGGAGAGAGAGAGAGAAAATGAGAAAGAGGGAGGGGGGAGAGAGAGAGACAGAGAGGGGAAAAAGAGAGAGAGAGAGAGAGACCAGGTACCTTCCCTGGGAATGGTGAAATTCAGGGAATTTCCCACAGTTGGGAGAGGAATGAAAGATGGTTGACTTGAGACTGCACATGGTGGAAGGACAATCCACCACTAAAAAAGTTTCAGATTGAGAAAGGAGTTGAGTTATACTGGTGAAAGTCAGGTGGGAGGGGAAATGATCCAGAGAGTTACACTTAATAGAAAACTCATGATTGTAAAGGTAAAGACTTCAGGCACTCTCAGATGAGTGGGATGATGAGATGATGAGAAGCCTTGAAAGAGACCCTGTAGATAAGGTAAGAAGGGAGAACGCAGTGAGGAAGGTGTCATGTGAGCTAAGGTCAGACAAGGCATTCAGAAGACTTAGGATGCAAAAAATGCCCTTTGGTTTATCCTAGTTGGAGAAGGCTTGGGGTCAAATCCTTCCTCTGACATATATTGCTATATGACGCTGCGGAGAAAGGGCCAACTCAAATCCCCAGGAGTTTCCTTATCCAGGAGTTCCTAATATGAATGGAATGACATTTCTGGTCTCTATCCTTATTTGAAAGTCAGCACAGATTCAATTCAATACAGCATTTACTAAATTCATGATAAGCGCTGTACTAGGCCATGGGGGATACAGAACGGAAACAAAACAGTCCTTGGTCCTTGTACACAGAAACAAATATTTCAAATTAGATACAAAGTTACTTTGGAGGATGGGAGTCAGCAACTGGCAGTAATGAGGAAAGGGCTCTTGGATGAGATAGTATTTGAACTAAGTTTTGAAGGAAATTCAGGATTCTAAGAAGTACCGAGGAGGAAGGAGTACATTCCAAGAATAAGGAATAGCCTTTGCAAAGGCGTAGAGATGAGGGATGGAATCAGGCTAAATATAATATCTATAAAGCAAAGTAGACAGAAGCTGGATTGGGGAGTATCTGGAGAGCCAGCTGTAATGGTGTTTAGGCCAAGAAACTCATTTCAATTCATTCTGATTTTCCCTGTTATTTTTCACAATATTTAGTTACTTCTTCAATGAATATCCCAGATCACACACAAAGGCCTCCCAAAGAAGAACTGGGTCTTAATTAAAAAACATGTCTGAGAAATGAGCATTCCAGCAATGAATGGAATGCACCAGCTGTGTACAACTTGAAACTCCTGGGAAAACAAAGATATGTCCTGTATTGCAAAGCTCAAGGAACTAGTAATGGGAACCTTTCACTTCCAGGTCAGTGATTTAAATCTCACACAAATCAGGAGTTAGAGAGCAATGGGGAAGGAAGTTATGATATCAGGCCCAAACTTCCAATATGAGAGTGGTTCTAGTTGAACTTGGAGGTAGTTAGATGGTTCAGTGGATAGAGCACCGGACCTGGAATCAAGAAGTCAGGAAGACCTGAGTTCCAATCTAGCTTCAGACACTTATTAGATGTGTGACTCTGGGCAAGTCACTTAGCCTCTGTTTCCTTAATTTGCTGGAGAAATAGCAAACTACTCCAGTATCTTTGCCAAGAAAACCACATGGATGGTATGGTCCACGGGGTCAGGAAGAGGCGGACATGACTGAACAACAACTATAAAATCTGAGTAGTACCACATGCTCCCCATGCTCATACTAGCAGATGGGTTAAGGAATGAAGGGAAGAGGAATCTGACTCTAATACCTCCTCTTGGAGGAACCTGGCTACTGAGCAGGACTGTAGCAAAGTAAAAAAAAAAATGTTACAATGAAAATGTTACAATGTTACAAGATTAGGAATTGTTTCATTCATTGTATTTGTATCACTGGTGCCTAGTACAATGTCTGGTATACAATAGGTGCTTAATATTTGCTTGTTGATTTAATGATTTGGTGTTGTTTCAGTCTATGTTGTTGTTCACTTGTTTCAGTTGTGTTGGACTCTTTGTGACCCCATTTGGGGTCTTCTTGGCAAAGACAATGGAGTGGTTCGCAATTTCCTTCTCCAGCTCATTTTACAGATAAGGAAACTGAGGCAAACAGGGTTAAGTGACTTGCCCAGGGTCACATAGTTTGGCAAGTATCTGAGGTCAGATTTGAATGGAGGGCTTGCGATTCCAGGCCCAGTGCTCTGTGCTCACTATGGTGCCACCTAGCTTGTCACTCTCCTACTAAAAATCCATGCTTGCCTCCCTATTGTCTACCAAGTAAAATTCAAGCTCTTTAGCCTAATATCCAAGGCCTTTTCTCATCTAGCTTATGTCATCTTACTCTATTCCACAAAAATTAAACTAGACCATTTTTGCATTTGTAAATTCAGCATTTAGAAAAGTACCTTATACACAGCAGATGCTTAATAAATGTTTACTGAATTGTATTAACTGCTCCTTGTCCTATCAAAGTCAAATCTGTTGTTTTCTATGGCTGGCCCTTTTTCATCTGCTGAATTTGCCACTCAAATTTTAAAGCCCAACTTAAAATACTGCCATTTTTAGAAAACCTCTGATCCCCTCTCTTCTCCGACTTTGCTGATTATTGCCTGTAACAATATATATTGTACCTCTCAATGTTGGGGTATCTTTTATACCAGGATTGTAAACACCTAGAGTACAGGAACAGTTTTATCTGAACTTTATATATATATATATCCCTTAACACTTAAGAAAATGATCTGTAAATAATGATTACTTAATAAATGCGTGTTGAACAAATGAATGGACCACACTCCTCCAGGTATATAAACCTAAAAGCAAGATCTGCAAAATTCTTCCTTTTCAACTACATAATTGTTGAAGGTTTTTATTCCTTGCTATAAAAGGACCAACAGTCATGCTCTTTTTTTATTTCTAAAGATACTAGTAAAATGAAAATTCCTAGTAAATACATGTTGCTAGTGCATACATAATCTTGTATACTGAATGCTTTCCAAATGTTTCTCTCACCATCACACCCAGGATTTTGTTTCTGTGTGGCAATAATCTGGTACAGAAAGGTTCTACTTTATGATACTTTATGCTGCATAAAGAAATGCCTCCATCTTCCCGTTTGTTACAGAAACTCAGTTTCAAATTTAAAAATCAAAAAGAATTTACAATGAAACAAAAAAAAAACCCTTAAAATATTCAGGAGCTCAAAAAATGTTATTTTGGGGAGGCTATCTGGAACAGGATGTAACCATCATCAGCCAGAGGAAACTCAGTTGAGAGAAATTTTTGATAAATATTTTGTGTGCTGTACAGATCAAAGGAAACCATTTATTGAAGGAAGGGATGGAAGTGTTTGATGAGGTCCTTCTGCAGAATCCCCAGTAAACAGGATAAGCCCTATCAATGAAGGCTTCAGTGCAGTCAGGTCAGCGGGCCAGGGGAACAATGCAGAAACAAGGAGAGGGGGTGGTGAGGAAAGAGAACAGGGCTTGACAAGATTTTCTGCCAAGAGAATGGCTGGTAAACAGGATTACTTGTAATGAGATTATCAACCTAGGAACTTGAGGTTCAGGCTGGAGATTTAAATGTTGCATAAGGGAAAGACACGGGAGCATTTTGTAGAGTGAGAGCATTACTTAGCAAAGGCATTTGAGACACAGCTGCCCTAATATCCTTTTTAGCCCCCTTTTCTGTCCCAGCAACCACCCCCAGGGGAATGGGAAGCTTGTTTAATCTCTTTCAAAATGTAATTTTAGGTAACTCACTTCATCTGTCCCCTACTTCATTCATTTAAAAGTGATAAATAAAGCAGGAGTTTCTGAAATCTAATTCATAAGATCATTAGCCATCTAGTCCAATCCTCTTCTTTTACAGATGAGGAAACTGAGACCCAGGGAGACTAAGTCGGTCAACTAAAATGTATTAAGTGTGCCAGGCATTGCAGTAATGCTGGTGATGGAAAGAAAGACAAAAACAAAAACAAAAGCTTGGGCTAAGTGACTGGTCCAAGGTCACATCTGGTCATGGAATTTCAGCTGAGGTCCTAGGACTCCAGATGTGGTGCTCCCCCCACCTCTAACTAAATTAAAAATATCTATTAAATTACCCCTATTTTTAATATACTCTGCTCAGCCTTGCCAATAACAAATATACTCCCTGTCTTTAAGGGACTTACATTATAATAGATGATAAACCATACACAAATAAGTGTAATACAAAATAATATGAGGATACAGATCACCTAGGAGCAGCTGGGTGGTGCACTGCACCTTAAGGCAAGAAGACTCATTTTCCTGAATTCAACTCTGGCCTTAGACACTAGCAACATAGCCCTGTGTGCCTTAGTTTCCTCATCTGTAAAAGGACTTGGAGGAAGAAATGGCAAACTACCCCAGTGTCTTTGCCAAGAAAACCCCAAATGAGGTCACAAGGAGTTGGCCATGAGTGAAACAACCTGGCAACAACAACAGTAGATCAGAGAAAGTGACATTGAGTTGAGCCTTAAAGAAAGATAAGGCTGCTGGAAGGTAAGGAGAAAGGAGTAAATTCCAGTCTTCCCTGACCACAGCCCTAATCTTGGACTCTGTCTCTAGGTTCTCTGGTTCTGATAAGTAAGTCTTCTCATTAGGTTGCTAGGAACCAAGCCTAGAGGCAATTTCCTAACCATATCCACACCTTGAGCCATCCCTGGGTAGTCTCCCCTATGTTTCCCAGCTCCCTAATAGGAGGTACCTTTCCCTCTGAGAATGTAAGCTCTTTGAAGGAAGGAAAGAAGGAAATAATGTCTTAAATATGAGACAAATGCCATCTCATCGGTTCCTCACAACAACACTGGGAAGGAGTGGCTTTTATTATTCCATTTAATAGTTGAGGAAACTGAGGCAGAGAGAGGATAAGTGACTTGCCTGGGGTTACACAGCTAAGTAGGATCTGAACCCAGGTCTTCTTGACTCCAGACCTAGCACTCTATCCACTGGACCAGAGAGAGCAGCTGGGCCAATTTATTATATGTTGTAGCATAACACCTTAACACAATACACATAGTAATGAGAACAATTTTTCTTTCTTCCTTTCTTTCTTCCTTCTTTCTTTCTTTTTCTTTCTTTCCTCCTTTCTTTCTTATTTTCTTTCTTTTTTCTTTCTATCACCTATCTATCTATGAATCTATCTTTCTATCCACCTATCTTTCTTTTTATCTATCTGTCTGTCTATCTCTGAAGGTCACAGAGATGCCATCTCCATTTGTCTGGTATGTACAATGACTAAAGGAGAGTGGTATGAAAAGAGGCTGAAGTCATAAGATTGTGGACAATCTTATATGACAACATGAGGAGTTTGGGAGCCACAACAAGGCCCAGGGCAAAGATTTGCTTCTCCGTGGGAAATGTGGAACTTGTGGTTGCTAACACCATGTCTTTATTGCCCTAAGGACTAAGGCAGGTGCTGGCTCCTGAAGGGCAGTGAGGAGCTGGCAAGATGATGAAAGGGAGGAAAGGGATAGTCTGACTGTCTCCTCTAGTTCTGTGTGTCCCTCCCAAAGTTTTCATTTTTGCCTTTTTATCATCTCTGGCCATTAGCACAAGTAGTAGTCAGTTAATAAATGCTGGTTGATTAACTTGGACATTGGGATGTTTAAGAGAGAGTCATCATTCTCAAGTCACATATTTGGAGGAGAAGGAAAAACTAGAGCAGGAATTGTTTCTCCTTATATACTGAGTGAGTGCCACTTCCTGTTTGGTCACCAATCATCTTCACCCCAGACCCAAGGATAGGAACCATGGGGCCCAAACACAAGCTTCTGGGTACACATCCATACTTTAGCAAGGGGACCAAGCATGGGACTCCTGGGATACAAGGGTAGAGGTTCTGCTTCTTGAGAAGTAGCACAGTCCAGATGAAGGGTCTCTCCTCACTACTTGCATTATGCTTGGGCATATGTAGTGTGAGGAGAGAGGGCAGAGGCCTTCATATGTGGTACCTGAACTCTGGCCTGGCCAAGTCCTGGGGACATAGGTCTTTCTCAGTAGTGAGAGCTGTGTCCTGTTAGGCTTCACCTAGAACACTTCATGTTGCCAGGGAGAGGAGTGGCTATGATGACTCCAGCTATCCACCAGAGCAAAAGGGAGAAAGTGAGAGTAGGTGGCAGAAGGCTAGGGCAGGGCAATAGACAATCTCCACCCTGGCTAGAGGATGAAGACCCTTTGATTTCACTGTTGCCAGGGTTGTTTCTTCCCTGAAAGGTTGACCTCCCTTTCTTTTCAAACTTTGTCCATGCCTGGAGCCCAGGCTGAGAGTGTCATGGGCTACCCTGTGGGGAATGAAGGAGGTAATTTTGGTAACTTCTGCCCTCCCTGAGACAGGAACTGTCAGTCCCAGGGAAAGGAAAATGCTTCCCTGGGCCTAGAAGGTCTCCAATGCCTCTTAGAAGGATTTATGTTAAGGGGGGGTAGAAGGGAGAAGATTTTGAGTAGGGCAAGGCAGAATTGGGAACAAGCTGCTTCTTTACTGCTAAAGGGTATGCCTTCCTAGGGATTCTTTGCCTTCGTCATTCCAGGAACTTTTCTTTAGGAGGAAGCTTTGCTCTCTCAAGACATTCATATTTGCTAGAGGATTTGGGGGTGAAGGGGTGAGTTTAGGACTATGTGACTGGAAAGCCAAGAATCTTCCATGATTAGTTTTTAGTCCGAAGCCTGAGATTGGGAATGTTCTCTCTGAAAAAGTCTTCCTCTTCTTCCCCCTCTCCCTTATTATCCTTTGAGAGGCCAAATTTCAGCGACCTGGCTTACAAAAAACTAGACTGGGAGTTTGGATAAATGAAATCTACACTGCTCAGGGCAGAGACCAATCTTGACTTCAAAAGAGCAGAGGTGAACCATGCCTCCTACTCTTAGCAAAGACTTGATGGACCCTATGTGTAGAAGGAAACATACATTATCAGACATCGTTAATGGGCTGGGTTTTTTGGATGAACTATTTTCCGTTATTACAAGAAAGGATTCTGTAGGTGTGGGAAGGCATTAGAAAGTTAGCAGCAATGTTTTTTTAAAAGCATCAATAATTTTTTTTTAATTAAGCTCCTTTTAAAAATAATAATTATGTTTTGCTTTTATGTGACCTGGATTTCTCTTGTATTGCCATGCTTTTCTCCTTCCAGAGAGCCATCCTTTTTAACAAAAACCAACAAATTTATATGGGAAGGAAGAGAAAAAAAATCAGAAAAACCAATTGACACGTTAAAAAAAAAAAAAAAGTCTGATGCTATATGCAATATGTGGACCTACCTCTCCATAGAAGAGTAGAATGATTCTCTCCTCATATCTCTTCTTTTGGGGCCAAGTTTGGTCATTATAATTTTGCAGAAATGAAGTCTATTTCCTGGTCTAAAATCACCTCCCAGTGTCTGTTTTCTTCCCTGTGCAAAGAAGGGGCCAGACAAGGTCCCTTTGAGTTTAAATACCCTGTGTCTGGGATTTTGGTTCCGTTTGACACTACCCCAATTCAGCTTCAGTTTCACTATGAGTGGAATGAGCTTTCTTTTATGACCCTGAGCTAGTCATTTCCCCTTCTGGGACCACAGTTGTCTCTTCTGTGAAATTAAAGAGTTTTACTAGATAATCCCTAACACCGTTTCCAGATTCTCCCCTGATACTTTGAGGATAGATTGGTAGTGACTGAAGATGAAACAACAAATGATTGTTGGGGCAATCTCCTAGAATGGATAGAGGGAAAGGGTATCAAACAGCGGCACCTATATAAAAACATTTGGGGTGGCAGAGGACATTTCAAGAAGGATCAAAGTGCGGATGCATGGCAACTAGGGAGATGATTGACAGTCAGGGTGACAGAGAACAATAAGACTGCATCCCGTGGGAGGTGGAGGTTAGGAGAAGACATGGTGGCCCAGAGGCCTTTGTACCTTGATCGGCTATAGAACTGTATTTTGAAGAGTTTGGATGGTAGTCTCTGCAATACAGGTAATAGTGAAATGGCGGTAACTTCAGGAATAACGGGTTCATCTTGAGAATATTGGTGGCCTGGGGCAAAGTCTTGTTTTCCTCATGCTCATTCCTTTGGGATCAAGGGTGAAAGCAGAGGACTTAGCCTCAACAAGGAGAAAAGCCAAGAGAGATCAGAGTCAAAAAGAGTCTGGTTAAACATGTACAGAGGTATGGATTAGGAGAGATGAGGGAGCTTATGATAGATGACTATTTTCTCTCTAAAGAAGGAGGTAAATCTTTCAAGTGTCTGCAGTTAGATGACAGAGTGAGGGGGATCATACTGGGAGTTAGAATACCAATTGCAGGAAACTTCAGAGTCAATCAAGGCAAGAAAATTATTGCCATGTTCTAATAAGGGACAAATGAAGATTAGTTAGGATGAATTTGATTTCGCTCCAATGAACATAATAATACCAAAGAAAGCGATGGTGGGGATGACATTGGTTAAACATTGGCAGGACTTAAAAATCAGTAGGTCATGAGAGAAAGAAAATAAAGAGTGGGAAAACAGGGCATGATTAAATAGATTCACTGCTGGGAAGTGAAAATTGCAAGATGAGTCCAAGTGATGAAGAAAGAAAGAAACTAAGAGGTTAAGGAATTTGTCCATGGTCACATAGTAGATGACAGAGTAAGGATTTGAGCACGTGTCCTTTGACCCTAAATCCTGTGCTCTTTTCATTGCACCATGCTTCTTTTCTCCATTACACTTTATATGATCTCTGGAGCATATTCACTACTTTGAAGCTGTACAATTCCTGTTTGGAACCTATCTTTCCAGCTTTATTACTATGCATATACAGTCCTCCCCCTTTACATATTCTACAATACAGTAAAACTAGTCTTCTAACTCTTCCCCAAATAAGACATTCTATCTCCAGTCTCTGTGCCTTTGCATGAACCCCTGTCATGCCTCTGATGTATTTTCTTTTCATCTCTACATCTCAGAATTTCTAGTTTCTTTCGAAATCCAACTCCTTCTTCAACTACTTCTACTTGAGACTGTTTCCATCACCCTAAATGCTAGTGTTCCTCTACTCAAATAACTGCCTTGTATTTGTGTATTATATAGTTAGATGTGTATCTGTTATCCTGCTATAGAATATAAGCACCTTGAGGTCAGGAATTGTTTCATTTATGTCTTTGAATCCCTAGAGCCTATGAAACATTGAATGGCGAATAGTAGTTGCTTAATAAATTTGTATTTATTATCACCCGAATTAAAATCACCTGAAAAAATACCTCTATCTAAAAAGTGGACTTTTCATTTCATTTCATTCCCAAATAGATAAGGGTCAAAGAAAATAAAGAATTCTCAGAACTCCAAGATAATAACAAGCCCTTGAAAGAATGCTCCAGATATCAAATAAGAGAACTGCAAATAAAAGCCACCTTGAGGTTTTAATCTCACTCTCAGCATATTGACAAAGATGGCAAAAGACAGGAAATAGTCAATATTGGATGGATTTTGGAAAGAGAAGCACAGGAACAAATTGTGGGGTCATGAACTGATTCAATTATTCTGGAAAGCAATTTGGAATTTTGTGAAGAAAGTGACTAAAGAAAGTGACACAGATTCAATGCACTCCATAGAGATCAATGAGAAAAAGAAAGTTGTTATTTACACCAAAGTATTTATAATGTCATTTGAGGTGATAGCAAGAAACTAGAAACAAAATAGATGAGTATCTACTGGGGAATGACTAAATAAATTATGATACATTATGGTGTGAAATGGAACATTACTGTGCTTTAAGAAATGAAGAATATGACTCATATGAACTGATGAGGAGTGAAGCAGGAGAACTATATACATAATGACAGAATTCATTATCCTTACCTCAAATGCTCCTAATTTTTAAACTTCTGTATTTAAGGGCACCACCATTTAGCTCCATTGCTGAATAAAGTCCTAATTGTGGAGGTATATGACAGCCCTACTTTTATACCCACTTGAATAATAAGACTGAATATATTGACTTTATCATTTTATAGAGCACCCTCCCCACCTTACCTTCCGCATAACATTAGAAGTAAGTATGTTAATTACACAATGGTACTTAACCTGTGGACTATAAACTTTTCCATTAATCAAATAATTAATTTTATTAAAACACTCTTTCCTCTTTACACTTTGAACTCTAGATTTCCTCCCTCCACCCCATCCCTCTTCCACCCACTGAGAAGGTAAACAATATGATATCAGTTATACATGTGAAATCATGCAACATATTTTCATGTTATCTATATCACAAAACAAAGCAAAAACAGAAAGAAAATGAGAAGATTATACTCAAGGTTGCACCTAGGGTTCATCAGCTCTCTCTCCACAGATGGATAGCATTTTTTCATTATGAGTCCTTTGGAATTATCTTGTATCACTGTGTAGATCGGAGTAACTAAATCTTTCTCAATTTATCATCATTACGATATTACTGTTACTGTGCACAATGATCTCCCAGTTCTCATTTCACTTTGCATCAGTTCGTATAGGTCTTGACATATTTTTCTGAAACCATGCCCCTTATCATTTCTTATTGTACAACAGTACTGCATCACAATCATATGTCTTTGATGTAGTAGCTCTGGAATTTGACTATAATATTCCTGGGAGTTTCCATTTTGGGATCTCTTTTAGGAAGTGATTGATGATTCTTTCAATTTCTATTTTACCCTCCAGATTTAAGATATCAGGGCTGTTTTTCCTTTATAATTTCTTGAAATATGATGTCTAGGCTCTTTTTCTAATCAGAGCTTTCAGGTAGTCCAATAATTCTTAAATTATTTCTCTTTGATCTACTTCCTAGGTCAGTTGTTTTTCTAATAAGATGTTTAACATTTTCTTCTATTTTTTTCATTCTTTTGACTTTGTTGTATTATTTGTTGAAATGTCATGGAGCCATTAGCTTCCAGTTGCCTAATTTTAATTTTTAAGGAATTATTTTGTTTAGTGAGCTTTTGCACCTCTTTTTTCCACTTGGCCATTTTTTTTAAAGAGTTCCTTTAATCAGTGAATTTTTGTGCTTCTTTTACCAAGCTGTTAATTCTCTTTTCATAATTTTCTTTTATCACTCTCATCTCTTTTCCTAATTTTTCCTCTACCACTTGTATCTCTTTGTTTAAGTCTTCTAGGAATTCTTGTTTAATTTGGGTCCAATTAACATGTTTCTTTGAGACTTTCCTTATAACTGTTTTCACATTATTGTCTTCTAAGTTTATGTCTTGGTCTTCCTTGACAGCATAGTTGCTTTTTTACAATAAAGTTCTTGGACATAACTTATGTGTTCATTTTCTCAGGCTATTTCCTCATTTTGAATTTATGTTAAAGTTGAACTTTGCTCATTTAGGGGAGGGGAAATACTATGCTGGCTTCAGGCTTTTTTGTGCTGCTGATTTCAGAACTACTTTTGGAGGGCTGAAAGTTTTCAGTCCTTCCAAGGTGATATAATCCTAGGAAAGGTATGGCTCTTTGGGTCTGTGCTCTGACAAAGGGTCCTTGCTTCCCTAAGCTGCAAATATTAGTGTTCCTCTTGACTCTAGAAATGTAAATAAATCACTTACTCTCTTGTAGCCACAAGTGCTAACATTCCTCTTGGCGCTGGAACTATGATCAGGGCTTTTACTCCCTTGGGACCAATCATAGGTGCTCCTCTCAACCCTGGAACTGTAAGTCAGAACTCTTTATAAGCAATAGAGTTGCCAATCACCACCAGCTGTACCCAGTGGATCTACTATAATTTCTTACTGGCCAGTTGTTCTGACATCTGTCTTCCCCCACTCCCCAATACCTTCTCTGGACTAAGAGTTCCCAAAGTTGCTGCTGCCATCAAAGTTACCTCCAAGGTCCATGGTTGGTGCTCCTGCCATGCTCTGGGCCTGCACCCACCCTGGTGTTACAAACTGCTCCTATGGACCTCCTAACTTATCTTAGGCTGGATAAATGTCTTCTTCTGACTTTTTGTTGGCTCTACCACTTTAAAATTATATTTGAGGCATTATGTTAAAGTTGTTTGGAGGGCAATGTTGGGAGAGTTCAGCTGGGTCAGGATCTATATTCCCCCATCCTGGCTCTGCCTCAGACAACTTCTGAAAAAAAAGAAAGGTTCAATCGTTATATTTCAATATAATTAATTTATTTTGCTATTCTATATGTTTTATTTTATGCATCTAAAACATGCTTCTGAGAAGGGTTCCATAGATTTCCCTGGACTACTAAAGGGGTCCATGACCCCCCAAAGTTTAAGAACTTCTGGTGTAATGGGCAGTGATGGCACTGGACTAAGAGTCAAGAAGACTACAGTTCAAATATTGTGTCAGACACTACCTATATGAACCTGAGTCAAATTGCTTAACCTCTCTCTCTCTCTCTCTCTCTCTCTCTCTCTCTCTCTCTCTCTCTCTCTCAACATCCATTTCCTCAAAATGAGAAGTTGCAATTCTGTGGCCTCTAAGGTTCTTCCAGCTCAAAAATCTTTGACCTTAAAGTATCTTAAGGTCCTGACCACATCTCCTCAATACAAAAATAAGGCATCTAGGGAGACAGATTCATTAGCAATTTCAGGTCATAAGAGTAACCTTCAATACCTTCTGGTATCATCAAAATGATTGTGAAAATAATTTGTTTATCTAAATGCACTGTTTTCCTATGATGGAAGAAAAGACTTGAGGGTGTAGTGATGGTGGTGGTGGTACTGGTGGTGGTGGATTGATTTTGTTTTTTCTTTCTTGTTTCTTTGCCTCCATTGAAGTTCTACTTTGGGGACTCATTGTGGGGTCAAGGTGATCCTAGGTTCTTAAGTACTGTCTCAGTGGAACTCAAGTGCTGGCTGGTCCTACTAGACTGGAAATGTTTAGAATATAACTTGGAGAAAATCTTTATATCTGCCATGGAAGGATGGATGTAGCAAAGTCCAGAGAGGCTATAACAGTGCCTGAAAGACTGGCTGCCATAATTCACATCTGCTTTTGAATTGGCCTGGCTGACCTTTTTTCATCAGTTAGTGCCTTATTTGGATAGTGGCGCTTCGCCCTCCTACTAATAGATGAACTTCTACTTGTAGATGTGAAGCCATCATGCATCAAACTGATTATATTATTGTTGTCATTACTATTGACCTTTATTTTATTACTATTATTGTTATCAAACACTTGACAGTCACTAGCTATGTGATGCTGGGCAAATCACTTCACCCCAATTGCCTCATCCTGGGTCATCTCCAGTCATCCTGATGAATATCTGGTCACTGTATTCAGATGGCTCTGCAGGAGAAGTGAGGCTGGTGACCTGCACAGCCCTCCCTTACTCAAAGGAAAGTCAAGTACAAGTCATGTCATTATTTCTCTGATGGCATAGTCTTCTTCAGCAATGAAGGACGAACACACATTATTACCATTCTTTTATTGTTATTTATTGCATAGTGAAATTTCAAGTGGGCATCTACTTTGTTTACAATCCTTTACTACCACAGAAAGAGTTAATGTGCATATTTTAGGTCTAGAAGGGAATTTTCTTTCTGTCTCTGACCTCTTTGGGTATATGATTAGTAGAGCCTCTGGGTATATGCCTCTGGGCCAAAATCTATAAGCATTTTATTCACTTTTTAAAATATGATTTCAGTTTTTCTTAATGATGCTTGAGCCACTTTCACAGCTTTATCAATAGTGTACCTTTTTTTAAACAGACCATCAGATCTCAACTATTTACATGTTTGTCATCTTTGCCTATTTGTTGGCTACAAGGTGAAACTTCCGTGTTCTGATTTATATTTCTCTAATCATTAGTAGTTTGGAGTAATATTTCAAATGGTTGTTAATGGTTTGCAATTTTTCATTTGAGAACCATTTGTTTATTTTTTTGACTTATTCGTTAGAGAAAGATTCTAGTGTTGCATATTTTTGCTAATTCTTTATAAATCAGATAGTAGACCCTTATTGAGATATTTGATGCAAATATTTTTCCAATTAATAGCTGAGCTTCTCTTATCCTAATGCATTGATTTTATTTGTGCAAATATTTCTCAATTTCACATAATTGAAATGATCTATTTTATGCTTTGTGATCACTTCCATTCCTTGTTTGTTTAAGAGTTTCCCTCTAGCTATAGTTGTGAAAAGTTCTTCTCCTCTTTAATTTTTTTTAAATATTGTGAACATCCATCAAGCTACATATCCATTTTGAGCTTACTTTGGATTATGGTATAAAATGTTGGTCTAAAATTAAATTTATGTACATAAAATATAAAGAAAACCAATTCTATCGAAATACTATGATAAAAAAATTAAATGTCCAAACTACAGTCTAAAGATCTACTTTAGAGTCCATAGATAGGATCAGGTACGAATTAAACTTTAAAATACATAAAATAAATAGACTTGGGCAAAACAGATGTTGCCTCATAATCCCTTATGTGCTCAGAAGAACAGAGGAGTGAAAGTCTCTGGGAAAACTTCTCAGAGCACAGCTGAGGCTAATAGCACAAACTCCCACCTCATTGATAACAGGACTCAAGTCAGCCTTATGGTGAGTCAAATTCTTTCTCCTCTTTTTTTTTCTCCCTCTTTGCCCCTTAAACCAATTACAATGTTCAAATATCTCAATGAATAGATATTGGAATGAAAGTAAGAAATGACACCTGACTTGCCTACCAATCACTTCCCTAGAGCTCTAGGAAGTGAGGAAAAGTAACTGATACAGCTTTTTCTGTATACATGCTGAAGGAAAACTGGGAAGCCATTTCTGCTGCTGTCCTCACGTCAACTCACAAGGATTATTTCATAAGGTGTTGTGATACTGTCTACATGAACAAGATCCCAGATCCTTGAAATGCCAAAGAAGCTTTTCCACTGTCAGGCCATTTTGGAGATAAGTTGACCAAATGGCCTGAAATAGTTAAAGTAACTCCCTAAACAAATGCTTTACAGTCAGGGAGTGACAGTACTGGAAGAAATACAGTTTGTCATCTAATTTATAAGCACAAGGGTTTTATAAACCTCAAAAAATACTTCATGGGCACTCATGATCACATCCACTTCTTTTGAATGGAAGAGTATCAAATGGATGAAAGCTTTAAAAATTACAAACAAACTCTAATCTGTACAGTATTTTCCTCCTAAAAAACTCAATACATTATCCCGACATTGAACCCAAGGCTACCATTAGGATAATAGAATCATAGACTCTTAGGGTTATAGAATATCAATAAAAAACATTGCCATTTCACTGATGAGGACATTGCTTTCCCATGGGCTTTCTGACATTTTCCTCTTTCTGTCTTTTATTATCTTTGCCTCTTTGGGAGGTGTGAAAACTTTTAGTTGTTTTAGTTTGCATTTCTATTATGATTAGTGATTTGGAGCAATCTTGGTTGTTAGTAGTTTTATTTTTCTCTTGAAAGCTATTTATATAGTTTGACCACTCATCTATTGGGAAATAACTCTATATCTTGTGTCAATTCTATATGTATTTTGTATATCAGACAAAAAAAATCTGATATTTTTTCCAGTCAGTTGTTCCTTTTCTTATTTTAGTTACATTGATTCTTTTGCAGTAAAGCTTTTAAATTTCATGCAATTGAAATTGTCTATTTTATCCTTTTATCCTTTATCTGATAGAGTTGTAATTGATATTATAACTGTAATTTATTGATAGAGTTGTAAACTCATCCAATCATTTTGGAAAATTGTTTGGAACCATGTGATAAAAGTCACTAAATGGTTCATATCCTTTTATCCAGCAATCCTCACACCTATGCCTATATGCCAAGGAGGTCAATGGCAGAAGGAAAAGTTCTATATGTAACAGCTATCCATAGGAGTAGTTTTTTGTGTTAGAAAAAATGGTGAGAAAAGTTGCAGTTAATGATTCAAAAGTGACTGATGTGGTATGTGAATGTAATGAAAACTTTCTGGACTGTAAGGAAGACAAACACGAAGAATTCTGAGAACTGGGAAAGTTTATACGAATTGATACAGGGTGCAATACACAGAACCAAGAAAACATCCACATCCACAATCATAATCATGGAAAGGAAAGTAACAATTAAAGACATTAAAACTGAAATCAATGGAATGACCCATCCTGACTCAGAAAAATGATGATGAAGCATTCTTTCCCACGTGATGTTAAAAAGGTCAGTGCAAAATGGTGTGTATATTGTCAGTCATGATGTCTGTTTTGTTTCACCTGAGGTAGCTAGTTGGTGCAGTGGATAGATTTCTGGGTCTAGAATGTGAAGACTTAAGCTCAAATCTGATCTCAGACAATTATTAGCAGTATGACTTTGGGCAAGTCACAACCTTTGTCTGCCTCAGTTTCCTCAACTTAAAAATAAGGATTATAATAGCTCTTACTTCCCAAAGCTGTTGCAAGAGTCAAATTGAAATAATATTTATAAAATACTTAGCGTAGTTCCTGACACATAGTAGATGCTTAATAAATGCTTGTTTCCCTCCTTCTTTCATTGTACATCTTTATTACAGGAGAGGATTCTTCCGGGGTAGAGTAGGGGAGAGAGAGAGAGAGACAGAGAGAGAGCGAGGGAGAGGGGGGGGTATTGGGAAATAACAACATTATTAAGAAAAGTGCCAATAAAACCCTTTCTAGAATGAAACTTCATTAAAAATAAATATATTCTCCTCTTGGTTCTTCATTTGCTTTCATTTTCTTTCCAGCAGTTGCTGCTTTAAACATTAATGCTTAAAAATTTAACATTTGATTTCTCAAAGGTCAAGGGTTAATTATAGCTTATAAAGCTGTCATTAATGAAATATTATTGTTCTCTATTAGATTAAGAATATTAGGGGTTCAGAGAAATTTGAGAAGATGTATGAAGTGATAAAGATTAAAATAATCAGAACCAGGAGAAAAAGAATACTAATATCCAGCACTTATATAACAGTTTTAAAGTTTTCAAGGCCCTTTAATGTGTTATTTCATTTTGTCCTTACAACAACCCAGTGAGCTAGGTGTCATTATTATCCCCATTTTACAGATGAGGAAACAGAAACAGAGAGGTAAACCCAGTGTCTGAAGTCACATTTGAACTCCACCTTTCCTGACCCCAGATCTCTCTATGGATTACATCACTATAAGTACAATAATGTGAAGAGCTCTTGACGTTGAGCTCTAACTAATTTTAATGATGGATCTCAACTTTGGCCTCAGACAATGGTGATGAAACATACATTCCTTCTCTCAGAAGAAAGGCAGGGAACTAGGGGTGCGGAATGTGTTAGCTCCCTATATCTATTATTTTGCTTATATGTTTTCTTTCCTAATTGTATTGGGTTCAGTTTGTTTGTGTGGGCAAACAGTAAGGGGAAATGGAAAGTGTGAAAACAAGAGGTATCAATGAATGAACAAATGAAAAGACATTTATGAAGCACTTATGTGCCAGAGCTGCAAATAGAAAAGCTCTCAAGAAGCTCACACTAATATAAGGGGGAAGATAAGATACATAAGGGAAGTCCATTGCAGGGAGCATAGAAAGCTCCCAAAGTCCTAAGGGTTCATTAGAATTGTGCGTGACAAAGCCCAGAGAGTCTTGGGGGTTTAATGGTGGGTAAGATGGCAATGTCCTGGGGGATCTGCAGGGGAGAGAAGCCGGGTATATTATAATCCCCAATGGGCTTTCTGCCTTCTGGCACAACAGATGCTAAGGCCTGGTGGTCCTCCATCTCACTTGAGACATGGTAGTTGGTGACTCCTAGCCCATCCAGATGGCATGAACAACCCTGTTGCTCTTTGCAGCTTCTTGGGCAGCTAGGGTCAAGGGGAGAGGCAAAGGGAAGGAAGGGCACCTCCTTTGGATGCTCTTGCTATCCATCTACAGGATGGTTCTGTAATCCTGTCTACATTTCCCTAAGGAGTAGAGCACATTCTATCCCCACTTTACAGATGAGAAAACAGTGGCTCAGAGTGACTCAGCAGCTGAACAAAGAGGACCACTGCAATTAGCACCTGGATCCCAGCCTGAGGTTCTGCTAGCCAGACAATGCTGTCTGTGTCAAGGTCCCACTATGAAAGACATGTTCTTCATGCTTATCTCTAAGCTTAAAAAATACTTTTGTTTTTTTTTCCTGTTTGCTTTTTTAACCTTCAGTTTCAACAGCCTTAAAAAAAGAAAGTAAGCAAATGAAAACCGGGTTGTTCCAAAAAGCAGTCTGGTGGCAACCTGGTATTTACACTGGAAAGTAACCAACTCAACTTTGGTGTGTGGTTCTGTAAACAAATTTCAGCCATTTTCCTAATGACAACTAGTTCATTCCCTTTCAGTACTTGAAGTTGTCTAATTAGAAGTACATTTCCTAGATGAATGCAAGGAAGCTAGTAAAATAGAGCAGCTATATAAGTCAGTAAAGGGGCAAGAAGGTCTCCTTTATGTAGCTTTTTGAAGTCATGGAGCATAGAATGTAGGATTTAGAGTTGGAAAAGACATTAGTGTCTAATAGGATCCTTTTTATCCTTTTCACTTGAGAAACATACATTTTGCAATTGAAGTTATGTTCCCAGAATATTTTCTTAGGTTAATATTAAGTAATTGCATGAATCATATAGCCCAAAGATTTTAATGAGGCTTTTTCTAGCAGTCATTGAGGTAAAAAAAAAAATCCCTTCGTGGTTTCACAGGTCTAGAGCTGGAAAGGATCTCAGGGGCCATCTGGTCCAAACTCTCTATTTTGTAGATGGGGAAACTGAGGCCTAGAGAGACCAATTGACTCACCAAAGGTCACACAAGTGCTAAGTGACAAAGATGGGATTATGAACTCCGGTCCCGTGACTCCAAGTTCAGGGTTTTTTATTCTATAAGGGGCTGTCTCCCTTCCAAATCAAAGACTCTGGACTACAGTCTATTTGCCAAAATGTTGAAAAACTGTGTTCTGTACACCTGAACAGTGAACTATTTGCAACAACTTTGGGAAACATGCCAGTATTTTTTACCCAATGAATCCACTCTACTTATATAAAAAAACATTATGTAACCCTTCTCTTCCTGGCTGGCCAGGTTCTATGCTGCCACAGGCACTGGGGGCTGGTTGGGGGCGGGGGTAGTCTGTGTCTGCCAAGCTAACTTTTTGCCCAGAGGTCACTGAAGCTGTGACGTTTGAACTTGATGTTGAGAATTCTGGGAAAGACATAGAATTGTTATTACTGGTTGACTTCAGGGTGGAGGGAGGTAAGGCAATGCTAAAAGTGATGCGTTATGTTCTGAGCACCTTGTGCTCTTCTCCCAGCCTACTGAACCCCTCCTCTCACCCCCAGGACTGTGCTGGCTGGTTGCCCATGCAGACATTGAAAAGCTGCCACCCAAGGCACGGCCCGAGACTACCGGCAGCTGATTGGGCAGGCTGGTGAAACAAAACACATGCTGCTGGCAACTTTCTTTTCCTTTCTCCCTTCCGGGTGAAAGATGAAGGCTCCTAGCCGGTCCCCCTTTCCCTCCACCTTTTCACTACCCCTTTCTGTTTTTTCTTCCAATTCAGGAGGGAAAGATTTAAGAGAAAGAAGCCCTTCCTTTTCCAGCTGCAGTGCCCAGGGAGCAAAGATGCTGACAAACTGTTCTCCTCACCCCCACTGCTCACTGTCTTTTTCCCTGATACCAATGTATTCCCTTTGAACTAAATGAAAATGTGGTAGCCATAAAATCCTGACTGGCATGAATTAATGGCCGGAGCTTGGGAAAAACTTTCCTTTAAAGAGACAGGAAACACTATTCCTTTTCATGAAGAGCTGAAAGGAGATATCAGGAGAAAGGCCCCTGATATCCCATAAGACTGAGAATAAAAGTATAGCGTACCCATCCTCTAGACCAGGGATTTTTAACCAGAGGCTCCATGGACAGAATTCACAAGGTCTGTGAACTTAGATGGGAAAAAATACATCTTAATTTTCCATTTTAACCTTATTTATTTTATATACTTAAAAATGTAATTCTGAGGAGTCCGTAGGCTTCCCCAGACTGCCAAAGGGGTTCATGAAACAAGAAGGTTAGGAACCTTTGTCCTAGACCCACAACAGATAGGAAGACCTCAGAGTAGATGTGAACTGCACATAGAAAAGCCTCCCTCCAAGTGAAGGCTGGGAATATTGGTATTGGAGCTGCAACTGACCTTCAGTGCAGTTTACAGTGGCCAGTCACTAATCGAGAGTCCTCTTGAGAACCAAACCTCTCTCTAAACATGTATAAGATTCTGTAGCTAGGAGTCCCTTTACACATGCAGCCTTGCTCAGTATTCTTCTAAGTGTTAACATGCATTGCAGCTCTTTTGTCTGACAAAGCATCCTTTGACTTTCTAGCACTTAGTTCACTACCACAACTGTAGAAGGACATGATAATTTCATAGAATTATATGATTGATTATAACTGATAACCCCTTCTCTGCTTTTGGATGGAGGATAAAGAAGGTAAACATGCCCTCTATTTTCAAGAACTGGAGGGAATCGTGGAATCATACAATTTCAGAGTTCATTCAACAAGGATTGACTAATTACATATATTATGTCGCAGGCCCTGGAGGTACAAAGACAAAAGCAAAATTAATGCTTGCCTCCAAGAAGTTGCTAATCAACCGAGGAGAAGGAGAATCAAATATGTAGAAAATTACTTATAAGATATATACAATTCCAGGAAACTGGGTAGAGCCACAGAGCAGTAGATGTCATATCCTTCACAGTAGCAAAAGTTACCATGAGGTAGCCTACTGTGAAGTTGACATGATTTTTAATCCTTAAGGAAGAGTTGGAAATGTTCTCAGAGGTCCACCGGTCCAATCACTATTCAAAGTATAAAACCAACGCCATTCTCTAAAAATGAAAGAAACCATATGGTTTCAGAATTAGAAGGGATGAGAAGATTTACAACCAGGAGGGATCATTTAAATACAGGTTAATCCAACATTTGCTGTTCATTTGTCCATCCTCTTCATGACCCTATTTGGGGTTTTCTTGGCAAAGATACTGGAGTGATTTGCCCTTTCCTTCTCCAACTCATTTTACAGATGAGGAAACTGAGGCAAACAGGGTTAAGAGACTTACACATAGGTGTCTGAGATCAGATTTGAACTCTGGAAGATGAGTCTTCCTGGCTTCATGCCCTGTCACTCTACCCACTTTACTACTCCAACACTCATTGCAGATAAGGAAATGGAAGCGTAGAGAGAAAAATTGACTCCTCAAAGTCACTAACTTGACCTTGACTAAACAATAATGCCACTGGAATGAAAACCCAGTCATCAGGGTCCTGGAGTTTTTTCCACAACTCTCACTGCCTTCTTTAAGATCTCTTTGGCTCCCAAGCATTACTAATTTCTAAAATAAAGCATTAGAATGGAGAGAGAGAAGATCAAAAACTAAAAATCTTCCTTATACCTAAATGTTCTGGTTATACTATTTACTTATAGGCAAGAAATTTGGCATCTTCCCTAAAGAAAGAGAAAATATTGCAAAAGCAAATCTTTTTAGGCACCTGTGATGCCTGAAAACAATACATATATTGTCATAAATCATAAACCATATCAAATTCTACCTGGCTGTGCCTAGACCTTTCGTCTTACTTCAATACAATGAGACTTTCACAAATACATTGATCTCCCATTAGCCTTAGAATCATTACCCAGCTTTTATCAACAAAACTGATCAAATTTCTCTTGAATTCTCAAAGATTTCAGGGAACACAAATGAGCAGTGCAGGAAGCCATAGATTGCCTTGAGAATGGATAAGACCCAGACCAGAGCTATCGGTAAAGGAGAGTAGAAGGGCCCAATGGTCATAGGTTTTGGATTCCCAACTCTGGGAGTTCTGGAACAGAGGGACAGGTGGGGAAAAGCCAGTATTAAAAGAATGAGGGGAGATGAATAGGGATGTGCTGGTAAATGTTTCACAATGCAGGGAGGTGAGAGAGGGAATGTGAGGGGACAATAAATCAAGCCCTGGTTTGGGACAACGACTGATTTCTGAGGTGTAAATGCTCCTTGAAAATTTAGCAATTCACTCTCAGGAGCTCTAGCATCCCTGCAGAACTTCTCTAGGTATTTTATATGAGCTAGACTCCACCTTAGCTGGGGGAGGGGAGGCTTCCTTATAAATACTACTTCATTTTTTCCAGTTTCAGATAAAGGCAATTTTTTAGCATTCATTTTTTAAATAAAATTTTTAGTTCCAAATTTTCTCCCTTCTTTTCCTCCCCTTTCCCTAAAACAGGAAGCAATTTGATATAGTTTATATATATGTATATATATATGTATGCAATCACATACAATATATTTCCATATTAGTCATGTTGTATAAGAAGAAACAGAACAAAAGGAAAAAAATTACGGAAAAAAGTGAAAATAGTCTACTTTAATCTGCATTCAGACTCCATCAGTTTTTTCTTTGGATGTGGATAGCATTTTCCATCATGAGTCCTTTGGAATTGTCTTAGATCATTGTATTGCTGAGAAGAGCTAAGTCATTCATAACTGATCTTCTCACAATGTTGCTGTTACTGTATACAATGTTCTCCTGGTTCTCTTCACTTCACTTTGCATCAGTTCATATAAGTCTTCCCAGGTTTTTCTGAAACCATCCTGCTTATCATTTCTTATAACATAAAAGTACTCCATCACAATCATATGCCACAACTTGTTCGGTCATTCCCCAATTGATGGGCATCCCCTCAATTCCTAATTTTTGCCACCACAAAAAAAAAGAGCTGCTATAAATATTTTTGTGCATGTGGGTCCTTTTCCCTTTTTCTATGATCTCTTTAGGATACAGACCTAGCAGTGATATGCAGAGTTTCATTGCTCTCTGGTCATAGTTCCAAATTACATCTGGGTTTTTCATATACATTTAAAGATGTTAATCTGAGAAGCTGTCCACAGGCTTGACCAGACTGTCAGAGGGGTAATGTAGCACCTCTGCCTCAAAGGTTTAAAAACTCTTGGCTTAGAGTAACTAAAGTAGGTTTTCACTTAGGACCAGCCTCAGACATAAGTGATGTCAGTGGCAGAAATGGTTTCTACATTGTCCTCTATCGCTTTCTATTCAAGTATTCAAAAGAAAAGACAAAGTATTAATTACATAGTTAGAAGAGGTACCATTTTCCCCAAGTACAATTGTTGATTCATTGATTGATTCAGTCAGTCAGTTAATAAGCATTTTTAATCCCTTACTATGTGCCAGGCACTGTGCCAAGCACTGGGAATGCAAAATGAGGCAAGAAACAGTCCCTGCCCTCAAGACACTCACCATCTAATGTGGGAAGAGAAGTAACCAAGCTACGTTTGTCGCTTCAGTCCTGTCCAACTCTCTGTGGCCCCATTTGTAGTTTTTCTTGGCAAAGACACTGAAGTGGTTTGCTAATTTCTTCTCCAGCTCATTTTATAGATGAGAAACTGAGGCAAACAGGGCTAAGTGACTTGCCCAGGGTCACAGAACTGGTAAGTTGTGTGGATTTGAACTCATGAAGATGAGTCTTCCTGATTCCAGACCCCAGTGCTCCATCCACTGTGCCACCTAGCCGTTCCAAGCTATGTACAGCATAAATAGGAAATGATTAAAAGAAGGAAGGCCTTGGAATTAAGAAGGGTTGGAAAAGGCTTTCTGTACAAGAAGGGGCTGGAAGGAAGCCAGGGAAGCCAGTATGAACTTGGTATGCATTTTAGCCAAAGTACAGTTGATAGTAGCTAATCCTTTCTTATTTTGAACTTTGAAGGCAGGAGAACATGGACTTTCTAGTGCAGGAGACAGAGGCATGGAGAGACAGAAACAGAGAAAGAGAGAGAAAGAGAGAGAGAGAGAGAGAGAGACAGAGACAGAGACAGAGACAGAGAGACAGAGACAGAGACAGAGAGACAGAGAGACAGAGAGAGAGAAGATAGATGATGAGGAAAGATGAAGTAGGACACTAACCACACAAAGGACCTTTCAGTCCCCCTGTACTGGCCTTCCTCTAGTCAGTTACTTGAATTTAATTCACCCCATAACTATTTCAGGGGTAAAATTCTGCCTCTAATGTCTACTACCTGTGTGACCTGGGGCAACTCACTCAAACTCCCTGAGTCTCAGTTTCCCCATCTGTATAGTTAAAGGACAGGGCCAGTTGATCTCTGACTACCAGCTCTAGATCTATGGTAGTATATACATCCATGTAATGGAGTCAGATTTCCCTTCAGCCTTCTTGTCTGTCACGATAGGGGATTGAACTAAATGACCTCTAAGATCATCCTATTTCTGAAACCTAAATTCCACAGCTTTACCTGGTGGTTAGTTCTACTTTTTTTTTTTTTTGGTCATACAGAATAGAAAAAAGAGTGTTTCATGACCAGTATCAGGGATTCTGGGGGATCTGTGAATAGATTTCAGGGATCTATGAATTTGGATGAATAAAAATATTGCATCTTTACTTCCATTGTCTAACTGAAATCTAGCATTTCCTTCACTTATTAAAAAAAAAAACAACAAACCTACAATATTTTTCTGAATAAGTCCATAGACTTCTTTAAGCTACCAAAGGGGATCATGATTCCAAAAAGTTTAAGGATTCCTGTCTTATGTCATGACCACAGGAACTGTAGTGTCATCATGAGGGGATATTGCAGGATTATGCTTGTTTGTTTGTTTTGGTTAAGTTTCCCTTCCCCCACAACACAGAGAACTGCCTGGGTCACTCCCAGAGAGACCTGTCCCATCTCCCTGACTAGGATGTCTGAATAAATGGCAGGTTAGTGTGATCCTATAATTCTGTAAGGGGGCTAAGGGTGGTAAAAACATAAGAGGAGGAGCAACAGCCAGAAACTACTGATCAAAGACCAGTCAGGAGCAACTTGGTGTGTCTACCACCAACTTCTATTTCTGAGGTCATCTAACAAGTTGTGGTTGTGTGTTTGTCCTTCCTTCTCAAAGAGGACCATGACATCAAGATGATGACATGACTTGCCCTTGACTTTGATTTGCTGTGCAAGGTCACCAACCTGACTTTCTTCTCCAGAGTCATCTGGGTCCAGTGGCCTGGTATTCATCAGGAAGACTGGAGATGGCCCAGGAATCAATGGGAGACCCTAGTCATTTAGGCTAAGATCTCATCACATTCTCACTTTGAGTGAGACACACCCATTCAATGAATAGGCCTCTTTAAGTAGTTAGTCAAGGGAGGGCTCCTTTTAATAAAAAAAAAAACAATCAAACTGGGAGGAACCATCTAACAACAGTGAATTAAAAGATGTGGATTCTGTTGGTGCTGGGGTTTAGGTCTGGGGCAAGGTTACCTGGGAGTCACAAAGGAGGCATGACTCGGAATAGGAAATCAGGATCACCATTGTCCTTTAACATTCCCTTGAACCATTCAGCCTTGTACTAGTGAACTGAAGTTGGCATTCTAATAAAAAGAACCCCCTTCTGAAGCTTCTAGTATTTCATGTTTTGCATGCAGCCACTCTGGTTGGCACAGGGTTAAGAGGCACACAGTTGCTATTGCTTTGTTTGTCATTCATTCATATTAAGAGTGAAATGTCAAGTTCACACAGGGTAAAAGAAAGAAGTCTTTATAAACATGCAAACAAATACAGTTGCTTGTAGCCAAAACTATCCAAGCTAATCAAATATGCAAAAAAAATCCTTCTCATTCTAAACTTGGCAATTCTTTCAGTTGGCACCTCTAACTGGATAATACTATCATTGATTTAAAGTTGGAAGGGACCTAAAAAGACATGCAGTCTAACCCTTTCATTTTATAGATACAGAAACAGAAGTTCCTAAAGGTTAAGTGACTTGTCCAAGGTCATACAGGTAGTAAAGGGCAGAGCTGAGATTTTAACCTTGGTGCTCTGACTCTACATCCAAAGTTTTGTTCAATGTACAACACTGCAAAAATTCATGCCAGATCCAGTGAAACATAATTAAAGCTATGTTTTCAAGGGCAAGAAGGAAAGTAGAGACATCACTAGACTGGCTTAATTGGCTTCATGTAAAGAGTCACACTGTAAAATACAGCCCCTTTCCCCTTGCCCTCATTCTATCTGAGTTCTTGAATTTTCTGGTGTTTTGCTTCACACTGAAATTAAGCCAACCAAAACACTAACAGGTCTCTACTCTGTTTTTTGTGCTGTGTAGGAACAGCTAAAAAGGACTTTAATAATCCTTTCAATTCAAAAGCTAATTTCTTTGTTTACCCGAGTTGACATATTTCAGGAAAGGGGGAAAATGCTTCAAGTACAGTTCCCAGCAGGTGCTAGTCCTTGTAAAGCTCTCTTGCGGAGGTCAGCTACATGGGTCATACCCCCAAATCCCAAAAGATGACAGATATGAGCAGGCCTTCTCAAGTATATTTGGGTTGCTTTTGTCTGGGGGGTGGGGGTGGGGTGGGAGGCAGGCAGTGGAAACCTGGCATAACTGATGATCACTAAGGAGGCATAGACCTACATCGAGACAAAAAACTGGAGCTCAGCCTGGTAGAGTCGTGTCCCAACACAGAGGGCCTTGAAACTGGCACAACAGGTTTGGTGCTTACTTTGATCTGCAAGCGTAAAACTCAGGACGTCCACTGTGAGAGGATCTCATGGGAATCCTAGGTCTTGGTCATTTTTTTGGCAGGGGAATTCACCCATTGTTAGCTTGGGAAGGAATGGAACTGAGTATCTTGTATTTCAACCATTGGACCTTGCATAAAATTAGCCTTGGAGCCTGCAAAGCACATAAATAGGTAGCACTTATATAGTGCTTATGTGCTAGGCTCTATATTATTATCTCATTTGATCCTCAAAACAACCTTGGTGGGTAGGTGCTATATCTCCCTTTTGCAGATGAAGAAACTGAGGGAAACTGAGGTTATGTGACTTGCCTAGGATCACCTAGTTAGTGAGTGTCTGAGGCTTGAGTTTGACTCCAGTCTTCCTGACTCCAGACCCAATGCCCTATACTTTTAATAAATCTTTGTTGGATTGAATTGACTTGAGGTAGATAGTACAGGTAGCAATATTTATAAGGGTGAGGTGAAATTCCTCAGGTGAATGGGATGAGTCCTCCAGTAAAACAAAAGACAGCAGTATAGAAAGAACAAATATGTTGTTTACAAGAGATATTCTTGAAATATATTCATTTTGGACAATATGCAAGACCCATTTCAAGTATTTAAAAATACTAGAAGATGCAGGAATAACTGAACTTTTCTTTAACATGGTAAGTATTATTTATCTAAAACCAAGAACCATCATTATGTGTAATGGGAATAAACTAGAGGCCTTTCTAGTAAGATCAGGGGTAAAGTAAAGATGTCTGTTATCACTACTATTATTTGATATAATCTTAGGAAAACTATAGATAGCAAAAAAAAAAATTTAAAAAAGTGAGGGAATAAGAAGAAACAAAATTTTTGGTTTTTACAGATAATATGATGGTTTACATAGAGAATTTTTATGAGGCAACTAAAAATTAATTGAAAAAATAACTTCAGGAAAGTTGTAGGACATAAAATAAATCTACATAAACCACCACCATTTTTCTATGTTACCAAAAGAACCCAGCAGGAAAAGATAGAAATACCATTTTAAGTAAATATTGAATATATAAAATACTTGGAAACATTCCTGCTATGCTACATACCGGAATTATAGCAATAAAATTATCAAGGACTCTTAAAAGAAATGAAGAAAAACTTTTAAAATTAGAGAAACATTAATTATTCATGGGTAGACCATGTCAATATTATAAAAATGACAATAGTGCCTAAATTAATTAATTTATTTATACCTATCAAACTACCAAAGGATTACTTGGTAAAGATAGGAAAAATCAAGCAGAATTTATCTGTAGGGACAAAAGGTTAAGAATTTCAAGGAAGCAATGAAGGGGTCTAGCAAGGAAAGGGGTCTAGTAACACCAGATTTCAAAGTATACCACAAAGCTGTAATCATCAAAACAATTTGTTACTGATTGAGAAATAAAGAGTAGATCAATGGAAGAGATTAAGGACACAAAAAGAGAGAACCAAATGAACACAGTAGCCCAGTGTTTGAAAAATCCAAAGCTCCTAGATGCAGGGAGAAGAACTCAATATTCTACTAAAACTGCCAGAAAAGTTTGTAGAATCTAGATATACATCAATAACTCATACCACATACCAAGATGAACTCCAAATAGATGCATGACTTAGGTATAAAGAGTGACATTAGAAATTAATTAAAGGAGCACCCTTAACCCCAGACCAAGCACTACTTGGTCACTATTTGGGCCCCAGTTGGCTCAGAATGAAAGTAAATAACAATTGTTTTTGTTTAGGCCAGAAATCCTGAAGGTCTTCCCCTCCCAGATAAATATTTTTAGGCCATTTTCGCCTCATTTTTACTAAGCCTTAATCAATGAAAGAGGGCTGCATCAGTCAAACTGAGCCATATTAAAGATCTTAACTTGAAAAGGTCAATGCTTTAACAATGAAAAGGTCAGCATCCTGGGTCATTTCTAGTTGTCCTGATCCACATCTAGTCACTTGACCCAAATGGCTCTGGAAGAGAAAGTAGGGCTGGTGACTTTGCACAGTCTTCCCTCACTTAAATCCAATTCATTTGCATGGCATGGCACTTCTTTCCTGAGATCATGGTCCTCTTCAAACAAAGGACAAAGAGCAGCAAGAAGGAAGAAATAACGTTTCAGATCTATGGACAGCAGAACTGACATGATCAAAACATGGAATAGAAAAGATTGTGGAAGATAAAACAGAAAATTTTGATAAAATGTAAAAGATTTTGCACATATAAAGCCAACAAAACTAAACTTAGAAATGAAACATAACAGGGGAAGGGAGGAGTGGAAATCTTTGCATCAAATTTCTCTGATAAGGATTTCTCCAAGATACATAAAGAGCTGATTAAAATTTATTAAGGGGTATTTCACAACTAATAAGTCATCAAAGGATATGAATAGGCAGTTCTAAATAAAGAAATTCAAGCTATAGCCACATTTTAAAAAATGTTCCCAATCACTAATAAGTATAGAAATGCAAACTAAAGTAGCTCTGAGGTTTTACCTCATACCCATTAGTTTGGGTAAGCTGACAAAAAAAAAAAAAGAAAATGATAACTATTGGAGGTGTTATGGAAAAGTACATACAATAATGTGCTACTGGCAGAACTGTGAAGTGGTATAGCCATTCTGGAAAACTATTTGGAAATATGACAAAAAAGTTATTAAACTGTGCATACCTTTGGTCCAATAATACCATTAATACATCTATACCTCAAGGAGATCAAAGAAAAGCATAGAAAGGGGATGGTCTCAGGGTGCAGATGGAGACATTTTTTTGACATGGCCAATATGGGAATTTGTTTTGCTTGACCAGGTGTATTTGTTATGAGGATTTTGTTTTCTTATTTTCTTGGTGTGTAGAGAGGAAGTAGGAAGGAGAGAAAATAGTTTTCTGTTAATTGAAAAACTTAAATTTTGTCTTAAGCAAAGATCCACATAAAGTTAAAATAAGAGGCTGAAGAAAAATCTACTGTTATAGTTGAACAACAATCCCCCCCCTCCCAAAAGATTTTACCTGTGAGAGAGGGCAGGATTGAGGGACTGATTTCGCTTTCTTCCTCCCCACATTGGTCAAACCAATTTTCCAGTAGAAAATATTGTAGTCAGTAGTAGTCAGTCTGACATAGTCAATGTAGGCAACTCACAGGAATATGACTGCTGACAACATAGAAGAGAGCCATCTATGAATTCCAGAAATAATTAGCCATGATAATTGGCACAAAATTATTAA
This sequence comes from Notamacropus eugenii, assembly GCF_028372415.1. Taxonomy (NCBI): domain Eukaryota; kingdom Metazoa; phylum Chordata; class Mammalia; order Diprotodontia; family Macropodidae; genus Notamacropus; species Notamacropus eugenii. The sequence continues at coordinate 421,948,383 of NC_092875.1, read as the reverse complement.
CCCAAGGAACTCTCTTTGTAGTTATTGTTTTTATTATGCAATCATAGGTAATGCCTTTATTTTATCCGAATTGTGTATATTGGCTGACTATTAACAGTAAGCACACCAGTAGGGTCTCATGAGTGATAGTTTTATTAAAGTTTTATTATTCCCATTTTACATTTGAGAAAACTGAATTAAATAGAAATTAAGTGACTTTCTCAGGGTCACACAGCAATTAAGTGTCTGAGACAGGATTGGTACCCTGTCTTCCTGATTCTAGGCCCAGTTTTCTATCTGCTGCACCACCAGCTACCTCTAATATCAGAGAAAAAAAACATAAACAATCAGAAACCTACTACAACAGCCCAAGTAGGTATTTATAGTAAGAATAAAAAAAAAGATGAGACATTTAACCAAGGTAGGATCAATCGGACTTTCTTTATAAGTAATTGAACATGAGACTAAAAGAAGAGAGAAGAGTCAAAGATAACATAAAAGTGTTACTGAAAGACAGTGAAAATAAGGGGAAGGATTACTTAAATGGGAAAAACAGTAAGCTCAATCTGAGTTTGAAATGATGGTGAGATACACAGGAAGAGGCGTTTATAGTATTTGTGAGTTGAATGGGATGTCAGGTGCCATCTATTCTATCTTATACATTAGAGACATGGGACTGGAACTCAGAAAGGCTTGTGAGGGCTATAGATTATGGAGACATCTTTGTTGGATGTAGTCATTGAAGTGATGGGAAGAAATTCAATTCTCAAGAAACAGAGTATAAAGAGAAAAGAGAAGGTTAAAAACAGGGCATTGGATAAAGTCCATCTTAAAGAATAGGAAAGATGATGATGAGGCAGCAAAGGAATGAGAGGAGTGGTAAAGGTAGAAGAACCAAGAGGGTATGGCCTCTAAATCAAGGTACCTTCAAAATATTTCTCTCTACACTCTGTCTCTTGCTTGCCTCCTGATCTCTTTTCTCTGAGTTGTCATTTTACTTAATGCCCTTTTGTGAATTTGTAGAATAACCTACTAATTGGTCTCCTTGCTTCCATTCCTTCCCCTTTCCAATCCATCTTCCATAAAACTGCCAAAATAGTCATAGGTCACAGATCTCACGCTGTCATTCCATTTTCAGTAATATTCAGGGGCTCTCAGTAGCCCAAATACAGAACCAAAGAATTTTTGAATTAGAAAAGAACTTTGAGACCATCTAGTCCAAACCATGCCAATTTCTTATTGTCTCCAGGATAAAATACAATCTCCTCATCTTGAAGTTAAAGGCCTTTTATAATCTGGCTCCAGTCTTGTTTTCCAGATGTAATTCACTTTGTTCCTTGACAGGCATGCTACCTTTCAACCAAGCTAGACTATTAACTATTTTCTAAACTATTTCCCACTTTGCACATTTGTTTAGACTATTTTCTGTGCCTGGATTACTCTTGTTCATCATTTCTACTTCTCTGAAGTTTTTTCTTTCCTCAAGACTCAGCTCAGACACTGTCACCTTCATGAAGCCTCCCCATCCCCCAGTTACCAATGTTCTCTCCTTCTTCAAATGACTTTTTATCCTACTGATCATCTATATGTGTGATATACCCTTGGTAGAATCTGAGCTTCTTGAGGGCAAGGACTACTTCGTTTTTGTCTTTGTTCCCCTCAGGACCAGCACAGCACCTTTTATGCATCAAAGGAGCTTGGTAAATGTTTATTCAACTGAATCTGTAAAATTAGAGAATTGGATTAAATGAGCTCTAAGCATCCCCCACCCCCAGTTCTAAAACTATGATATTATCTATGGTAAGTTCACATCCCAAGAAGAGACAGGTAAAGATTGGATAGAATGATTTCTGAACTCCATTCACATATGCGATTTTACATTCACATAGAGGTTCTATAATACTGAGACCAAGGGCTATGAACTTTGGTTCCAACCAATACCAGTATCAGGAAATGTGGTATTCATATTTCCCAAATGTCAGAAACATAGCATGAGTGATATGTAATATGCATAACAAACATCCACTACCAGCTTCTCCTGATATTGGGAGATTATACATATTAAACACATGACATGAAATCTCATTGCATGCCCAGAGAGGCCCTTAGCTCAGAGCAGAAGGTAGCAAGTCTCAGAATCACTGTGTATAAGAATTAGCTGGAATAGACATTAAAGATGATAGAATCATAAACCTAGAACTTGAAAGGGTCATGGAAGTCATCTAGTTTAATTTTATAGATTAGGAAACTAAGGTGTAGAGATGCTGAATGACTTATTTGCCCAAGGTCAAGGAAGTAGTAAGTGTAAGAAGAGACGAGATTCTAATCTAGGTCCTCTGACTCCAAATAAAAGATTCTCCCCCACCCCCATCTGCCCCACTTAATTTTACAGAGGAGGTAAATTAGTACTAGAGAGATTAAATAAATCACCTAAAGTCACATATCTAGCGAGGGGCAAAGGGATTCTTCTGATGTCCATCTCTTTCAGTCATCCCACATTGCCACTAAAGAATTATTCCTTCATATATAAAATGAAAGGGATGAAATAAGTGACTTCTAAAGTCCCTTCCAGATGGAAAAGCTTAGAATCTTATAATCCTTAATCTTCTTTGGCTACAAATCAAGCCTCCTGCTTATTGCTAGAGAGATGAGAATTCTCCCACCAAACCACCAGTGGTATCCACTCATTTCCTTCCTCTCAATGAGAGAGAGTGCTGAGCGTAGCAATGATTGAGAATGAACGAGGCTAGCAATGGAGAGGAGGAAGCCTGACTAGTTCAGGAAAGCTTATCTACAGTCAGAGGGCAGCTAGGTGGTACAGTGGATAGAGTACCAGTACAGGAGTCAGGAGGACCTGAGTTCAAATCTCACCTCAGATACTTGATACTCACTAGCTGTGTGACCTTGGACAAGTCACTTAACCCCAATTGCCTCATCCTGGGTCATCCCCAGTCATCCTGATGAATATCTGGTCACTGGATTCAGATGGCTCTGGAGGAGAAGTGAGGCTGGTGACCTGCACAGCCCTCCCTCCCTCAAAACAAAGTGAAGTTCAAGTCATGTCATCATTTCTCTGATGGCATGGTCTTCTTTGGCAAGGAAGGACGAACACACATCAACAGTCAAGATTGGAGATACCCTGGAGACATGTTCCTCTGAACCTCAGGCTCTACAGGAGTGAGAAAGGATAGTCAGGAAGAATGAGAAGGAATCCTTTCTTGAGCATACATAGCTACACACACTACTTTCCCTCATCTATACCTTGAAACACCAGAAAGTATCTTGCAATTTACCTTTGCCATAAATATCATCAGTTGCCACCCCCCTTGCTTAACAGATCCATAGATACCCAGTACTCTCTAGACTTCAACCTTGGAGTTCACTGCCAAGTCAATTTATAATCTATCTACAAAAGTCCTAGATGATCTTTTGGTTTTGCTGATGCCTTTTTCAACTGCCAGGGTCCTGTGTGCATGTGGTTAAACAATCAGGGTTGGTTTGTCTACATGGCATTGGATAAAACCAGTTGATCTGGTTTTCTGCTGGGCATCTCCTGGCTAACATAAATCAGCACACAAGCAGTGTGATGTTGACCTGTCTTCTTTAACGAGGTGGCTCTATAAATGACACTGATTGGTTTGGCTATGCCTAACTCTACGCGGTTTCCTCCATTCCTATTTTTAAAGGCATTTTTGTTAATATGAGTCTTAAAGTGATTTACACTAGCAGCAATCCTTTACTGTCAAATGTTGCTGGATAATTTCCTCCTGAGGTCAAGGTGCAACAAGAGGTACTTTGCCCATAATTTGCTTTCTTTTACATTTCCTGTTGCAGGTCTTCTCATATCAAAGGTGTCATTTTTACAACTTTAACTTTTAATCATATTTAATTACAGCCACTTCTTAGACTGGTCGATTTAGTGCATGCTTCAAAGGCATGTGTAATAAAGCACTATTTTCCTGGAAAGGCTGTTCCTCATTAACCAGGATAGACAGGAAATGTTCCTGCCAAAGCTCTGGAAGCCACTGTATCAAAAGAGAGGATGGGCAAATTTCACTGTGCTTGTGTAACCCTGAGAGTTCATCAAGAGCCAAAGGCTGCCCAGAAGGGTAGCCTTGACTCCAATGCGGCTTTAACATCTGTGGCAACAACTCATAGTTCTTTGAAGTTTGCAAAGCATTTTCCTTGTAGCAAGGCTGTGATTTACGTAGTATAAGTACTTTTGTATTGAAAATATAGTTATTGGGGCAGAGCCAAGATGGCGGAGTAGAAAGATGCACATACACATAGCTCCAAACCCACAACCCACAGAACGGCTAGAGGGGACCAATTCACGGTGAATTCTGCACCCAGAGGCCACGGAATATTGGAGCGAGGGAGATTTCTGTTCCGGAGAGACCTGCAAACCTCTCACGGGGGGTCCTTCGCGCTGCGGACTAGGCGCCGGGACTGGGAGCAGAGGGCAGCCCTGCAGCAGCCGCGACACGGTGAGGAAAAGATCCGAGCAGGCTACGGGGACAGGATCTCCAGCGGCCACGTGGGTCCCTCCACCCACCTGCAAACCTCTCGCAAAAGGTCCGTCGCACTGCAGACGCGGAGCCCAGCCCAGACCTGCGGCGGCCACGGCTCCAAGAGGTACAGATGTGAGCAGGCTTCAGGGACGGGATCTCCAGTGGCGGCACAAGCCCCTCCACCCACAGGTGATGGGGGTCGGTGAGAGAGTCTCTTTGGCGGGTCGAGAGGGGAGTGGGGTGCCCCCATGGCTCGGGCCCCCCCGGGAGATAGAAGCTGAGAGGCGGCTGCAGACAGGGGCTCCCCAAACAGGCGGGAGCCTGGATCCATTGTGGAAGGTCTGTACATAAACCCCCTGAGGGAACTGAGCCTGAGAGGCAGCCCTGGCCCGACCTGACCACCTGAATTGAATTCTCACACTGAATAGCAGCCCTGCCCCCGCCAAAAGCCCTAAGGTGGGAAGCAGCATTTGAATCTCAGTCCCCAAATGCTGGCTGGGAGGACCAGGAGGCGAGGTGGGTGTGAGGAGAATATTCAGAGGTCAAGTCACTGGCTGGGGAGAATGCCCAGAAAAGGGAAAAGAAATAAAACTATTGAAGGCTACTTTCTTGGAGAACAGACATTTCCTCCCTTCCTTTCTGATGAGGAAGAACAATGCTTACCATCAGGCAAAGACACAGAAATCAAGGATTCTGTGTCCCAGCCCACCCAATGGGCTCAGGCCATGGAAGAGCTCAAAAAGAATTTTGAAAATCAAGTTAGAGAAGTGGAGGAAAAACTGGGAAGAGAAATGAGAGGGATGAAAGAGAAGCATGAAAAGCAGATCAGCTCCCTGCTAAAGGAGAACTAAAAAAATGTTGAAGAAATGAACACCTTGAAAACTAGCCTAACTCAATTGGCAAAAGAGGTTCAAAAAGCCAATGAGGAGAAGAATGCTTTCAAAAGCAGAATTAGCCAAATGGAAAAGGAGATTCAAAAGCTCACTGAAGAAAATAGTTCTTTCAAAACTAGAATGGCACAGATGGACGCTAAGGACTTTGTGAGAAAGACAGATATCACAGAACATAGCGAGAAGATTGGATAAATGGAAAATAATGTGAAATATCTTATTGGAAAAACAACTGACCTGGAAAATAGATTCAGGAGAGACAATGTAAAAATTCTGGGACTACCTGAAAACCATGATCAAAAGAAGAGCCTAGACATCATCTTCCATGAAATTATCAAGGAAAACTGCCCTGAGATTCTAGAACCAGAGGGCAAAATAAACATTCAAGGAATCCACAGAACACCGCATGAAAGAGATCCAAAAAGAGAAACTCCTAGGAACATTGTGGCCAAATTCCAGAATTCCCAGGTGAAAGAGAAAATATTGCAAGCAGCTAGAAAGAAACAATTCAAGTATTGTGGAAATACAATCAGGATAACACAAGATCTAGCACCCTCTACATTAAGGGATCGAAGGGAATGGAATAGGATATTCCAGAAGTCAAAGGAACTAGGGCTAAAACCAAGAATCACCTACCCAGCAAAACTGAGTATAATACCTCAGGAGAAAAAAATGGTCTTTCAATGAAATAGAGGATTTTCAAATTTTCTTGATGAAAAGACCAGAGCTGAAAAGAAAATTTGACTTTCAAACACAAGAATTAAGAGAACCATGAAAAGGTGAACAGCAAAGAGAAGTCATAAGGGACTTACTAAAGTTGAACTGTTTACATTCCTACATGGAAAGACAATATTTGTAACTCTTGAAACATTTCAGTATCTGGGTACTGGGTGGGAGTACACACACACACACATGCATACACACACACATACATAGAGACTGAGTGTACAGAGTGAATTGAAGAGGATGGGATCATATCTTAAAAAAAAAAAATGAAATCAAGCAGTGAGAGAGAAATATTGGGAGGAGAAAGGGAGAAATTGAATGGGGCAAATTATCTCTCATAAAAGAGGCAAGCAAAAGACTTATTAGTGGAGGGATAAAGAGGGGAGGCGAGAGAAAAACATGAGGTCTATTCTCATCCCATTCCACTAAAGAAAAGAATAAAATGCACACTCATTTTGATAGGAAAACCTATCTCACAATACAGGAGAGTGGGGGACAAGGGCACAAGCAGGGTGGGGAGGAGGATAGAGGGGAGGGCATGGGGAGGAGAATGCAATACGAGGTCGACACTCATGGGGAGGGAAAGGATCATAAGAGAATAGAAGTAATGGGGGACAGGATAGGATGGAGGGAAATATAGTTAGTCCTATACAACACAACTAGTATGGAAATCATTTGCAAAACTATACAGATTTGGCCTATATTGAATTGCTTGTCTTCCAAAGGGAAGGGGTGGAGAGGGAGGGAGCTAAAGAAGTTGAAACTCAAAGTGTTAGGATCAACTGTAATGTTCTTACCACTAGGAAATAAGAAATACAGGTTAAGGGGTAAAGAAAGCTATCTGGCCCTACAGGACAAAAGAGAAGATGGAGACAAGGGCAGAGAGGGAGGATAGAAGAGAGAGCAGATTGGTCACAGGGGCAATTAGAATGCTTGGGTTTGGGGGGGGAGGGGAGAAAAGGGGAGAAAATTTGTAACCCAAAATTTTGTGAAAATAAATGTTAAAAAAAAAAAAAGAAAATATAGTTATTGTTAAATTGCCTTGATTTGTTGCATAAATTGTGCTTTGTCTTTTATGATGAAGATATTGGCTTATATATTGCAGGAGTGAGAAAGAGTTCTACTGTCTTGCAGCCTAAGTGATCATCAGGTGATCTAAGGGACACAAGCATTATTTTCTCCATTTTGCAAATGAGGCAAGTAAGGTCAAGAAAAGTGAAGTAACTTGCCCAAAGTGATCACATCAGTAAGTGTCAGAGATGAGATTTGAACTGAAGTTTCTTGACTAATGCCAACACTTTTTCCACTAGGATTTAGTGGATTTGGTGGTAAATGTCAATAGTATTAAATGGGATTTTTCTTTCCTTTCTAGTGGGAAAAAAAACCTTTTCATAGGAAAAAAATAACTGTGATTAGTGTCGAAAACAATTAGAAAATGCTTCTGGAACCAAGAGGTTGGGGTGCTGCATCCTCTCTCTGGACCTATACATATAGTTGGACTAGATTCACTTCTAGGTGAGTTTGTACATCCTGACCCTCAAAGAAAGCTTAGAGTCCTTCTCTCACACCCTTGGCTCATTAAACACCTATCTCTGCGTCCCAGAGAAGTATTTATTTAGAGCTTGGGTTTGCCTTTACCCAAAGTGAAGAGGAGAAAGTACTCAATGTTGTTATTTTGTTATACATCCTTGGTTCTCCAAGAAGGCTAATGACATCACTTGGGGTGATGTCTTGATTTGGTGTGAATTGCATTTGAGTGAGGCACAACTACACAAAGCCATCAGCCTCACTCTCTCCTCCAGAGTCATCAAACACCAACGACAACACAAAAATTAAGATGTTTAAAGATGATGGGGGATGGGCATTGTCTCAGACAAACCGAGGCATGGGGAAAATCTTAATTTAGAAAGACTGAGTTCATCCACTCAATGATATGAGTTAGGTAAGGGACAGTTATTTGTTCCCTATTCAAAAATGAAATGCTTACTACAAAAGACTTAATAAAACAGCACTGACAGTCTTAATTTAGAATACGATAACTTACAACTACTATTACATTCTTCTGGGAGGTTGAGACAAACATCGTAATATGTAACAAACATCATAATATGTAATTATACCTCGAGTCTGCACTGTCTAAATGATTTCCTTCAGATATGTGTCTTCTGGCAAGCCCGACCAAGGGTTAAACCTCTTCCTTCTGTGAGTGGTATCTTTTCAGATAAAAAAATTACCCCTTCCCAATCCAAAAAAAAGGCACCTGCCAGCTTCTTCCAATGGAACAAGCATCTCTAGACACTTCAGACTCACAAGACATCCTCCAAGACTGGACATGTCCGTGTCAGTTTCACAATGCTGCCAGTTACACTCAGGAAAGGAAATAACAAAGGGGCTCTAAGGCACAGGGTCATATGGCTGAGCCCAAATGTGCTATTAGTTGGTCGTTTCTTCTGGGGTGGAGGGAAAGGTACCAGTTCTCTCTCCCTACCCCTCCATGGATAGACTCGAATAGGCCTGCTATGATCTACAGCTTGGAAAAGCAGAGAGCAATGGAAGATAGGCTACTCTTTTAAAGATTCACTGAGTCAGTGGTTCTCCCTTCTCAGTAGTAGATAAGATGACTGCTTCATAATCCCCAAAGGATCCAAATCCTTTAGTACTGGCTGGAAGCCATCAGGACAGCTCCATGTATTCCTCATTCCCATTACTTTCATGTATTAAAATATTTCTTGTGAGACTTACATTAGAATATTGTAAAACACTAATGCCATTCCCTAAAGACTGACTTCCGCTACTCATAAAGATAAGTATGAAATGCTTAGCAGAACAATCACACTGCAGTGCCAGTAATGGTACCTCTTTAAGCATCTCTAGCTAACCACAGAATCACAAAAAAATTAAGAGCTGGAAGAGACTGAAATGATCAGCCAGTCTAACTTATTCACTTTACAGATGAAGAAATTGAGACCCTAGAAAGGCTAATTCAGATGTCTATGTCATACAATAGGTCAGGGTCAAATCAAAAACTAGAATCTGGGCTTTCTGCTTCCCAGGAGCCAGTGTTCTCATCACTAAACAATTCAGTATCTACGCTTATCACAACTCCCCCCTCCCTTCTGCAAAGAGAGTTTTCTTTTGAAACTACAAAGATAGATCCTTTAATGCTATTTACATGAACTTCCATTCCCACTAAATCACTGTGTAAAGAGTATTGGCATTAGAGTTAGAAGAGCCTTGGGTTTGAATCTCATCTGTGACATTTACCAAGCTATGCACTTTGGGTAAGTTGTTTCACTTCTCTAGACTTTTAATTTCCTCACCTATAAAGGGAAATAACTCTGTCTATCTTACACCATCTGGACATCCTAAAGGCACAAGGAAACTAGAAATTGATTTTTTTTATTCTCACGATTTCATGAATCAGTAACTCCATTATGAAGGACAAAGTACACCTGAAGTGACAAACTAAGTCAAGCTAATTAAAATAAAGCTGACCTCTCTAGTGTGGAAAGCCGCATCAGGGCTTCCAGTTTGGCTAATAAGTTTCCGGAAGTTCCCACAGCCAAAAATATTGCTTGCTTCCAAGAATTGCAGCCTGAACCATGCTTTCTTGCAGCTGATCCTAAATTAAGAAGCATCAAATTAAATCCAGAAGTCTATCTTTCTTTAACTAAGAAAGAAAAATCATGATGTGTTTCTAGGGTTCTTGCACAAGGCAGAAGATGCAATTTTTAACTTCTCTGATATAGTAACAGCCCTCAGCCTGCTCTTTTTTTTTTTTTTTGAATATAAAGTTGTTTTTTTTTTTTAACACATTTTATAACAGATAAAGTAATTCAAACTTTTGGTCAGGTGATACATCTTTTTAAAGCATTTACAATATGGACCACAAAAGAATTATTTTTTTTAAACATAAGCCAACTGAGACACAGATAATATTTATGTTACTAACTTCACAATCTCTTGATCTAATTGTCTCCTCAGTATTACTAAGAATAAAAAGACCCTAACAATGTTGTTGGTCTAAAGTCCTATGCCTAATAGCTTAATTTTAGAAAGCTTCGGATGTTCCTCTACCCATAATCTATAATAGAATAGATCTAGTATTAAGCTTACAAACCTTTTGACTATAGGGAATTGCCACCAATAGTAAGGACATTGCAGGGATACAATATCTCCCCAACTTCATGTCTATTCCAGGCAGGAGTAGATTGTCCACTTGCATTCAGTCAGGCTTAAAGTCTGCCAGGTGTCAGTGGGGAAATTGAGCCTGGAAAATCTCACCCCAGCCCATGCTGAACAGCTGCTCTCCCACTCTTCCCTTGAGATCACCTATGCAGTTCATACCAGCATCTCATGAGCATACTGGCATCATGTAATGGAGGCTCAGATCACCTTTCTTGCTTCCCATACCTGGAGTTAGACTCAGAACAGTCACTTAGTAGTCCCATAGCATCTAAAAATAGCAAGTTCCTATAACCAGGTTTAAAATATGATTATAGTTTCACTTTAGCTAAGGAACATCTTTTAGGCAAGTCTTAAGTGGCTTACATGTCTTTCTGTACATATTCTGGTTCCTGATTAAATGGCAATCATAAAATCTAATTTACCATTCAAACCTTGACTTTTCCGTCAATGACAAATTTTATCAGAGGTTACCTTCCTCTTGGAAAGTTAGACTGAAATTCTTCTCTCCAAACTAAAGATGTCATTGATTTATTCTCAGTAATTAATTCAGTCTGTTGTTTTAATACTAATTGCTTTTTTTTTTTATTTAACTTTTAACATTTATTTTCACACAATTTTGGGTTACAAATTTTCTCCCCTTTTATCCCCTCCCCCCCCAAACCCGAGCTTTTTGATTGCCCCTGTGACCTATCTACTCTCTCCTCTCTCCTCCTTCCCTGCCCTTGTCTCCGTCTTCTCTTTTGTCCTGTAGGGCCAGATAGCTTTCTTGACCCCTTAACCTGTATTTCTTGTTACCCAGTGGTAAGAACATTACATTTGGTCCTAACACTTTGAGTTCCAACTTCTTTAGCTCCCTCCCTCTCCACCCCTTCCCCTTGAAAGAAAGGCAATTCAATATAGGCCATATCTGTTTAGTTTTGCAAATGATTTCCATACTAGTTGAGTTGTATAGGATTAACTATATTTCCCTCCATCCTATCCTGTCCCCCATTACTTCTATTCTCTTATGATCCTTTCCCTCCCCATGAGTGTCGACCTCGTATTGCATTCTCCTCCCCATGCCCTCCCCTCCATCCTCCCCCCCACCCTGCTTGTGCCCCTGTCCCCCACTCTCCTGTATTATGAGATAGGTTTTCCTATCAAAATGAGTGTGCATTATATTCTTTCCTTTAGTGGAATGTGATGAGAGTAGACCTCATGTTTTTCTCTTGCCTCCCCTCTTTATCTCACCACTAATAGGTCTTTTGCTTGCCTCTTTTATAAGAGATAATTTGCCCCATATAACTTCTCCCTTTCTCCTCCCAATATTTCTCTCTCACTGCTTGATTTCATTTTTTTTTTTAAGATATGATCCCATCCTCTTCAATTCACTCTGTACACTCTGTCTCTATGTATGTGTGCGTGTGTGCATGTGTGTGTGTGTGTACTCCCACCCAGTACCCAGATACTGAAATGTTTCAAGAGTTACAAATATTGTCTTTCCATGTAGGAATGTAAACAGTTCAACTTTAGTAAGTCCCTTATGACTTCTCTTTGCTGTTCACCTTTTCATGGTTCTTCTTCATTCTTGTGTTAGAAAGTCAAATTTTCTTTCCAGCTCTGGTCTTTTCATCAGGAAAATTTGAAAGTCCTCTATTTCATTGAAAGACCATTTTTTCTCCTGAAGTATTATACTCAGTTTTGCTGGGTAGGTGATTCTTGGCTTCAGTCCTAGTTCCTTTGACTTCTGGAATGTCCTATTCCATTCCCTTCTATCCCTCAACTTAGAGGGTGCCAGATCTTGTGCTATCCTGATTGTATTTCCACAATACTTGAATTGTTTCTTTCTAGCTGCTTGCAATATTTTCTCTTTCACCTGGGAATTCTGGATTTTGGCCACAATGCTCCTAGGAGTTTTTCTTTTTGGATCTCTTTCGTGCGGTGTTCTGTGGATTCCTTGAATGTTTATTTTGCCCTCTGGTTCTAGAATCTCAGGGCAGTTTTCCTTGATAATTTCTTGGAAGATGATGTCTAGGCTCTTCTTTTGATCATGGTTTTCAGGTAGTCCCAGAATTTTTACATTGTCTCTCCTGATTCTATTTTCCAGGTCAGTTGTTTTTCCAATAAGATATTTCACATTATCTTCCATTTTTCGAATCTGCATGGTATGTTCTGAGATATCTGTCTTTCTCAAAAAGTCCTTAGCGTCCATCCATACCATTCCAGATTTGAAAGATCTATTTTCTTCAGTGAGCTTTTGAATCTCCTTTTCCATTTGGTTAATTCTGCTTTTGAAAGCATTCTTCTCCTCATTGGCCCCTTGCACCTCCCTTGCCAGCTGAGTTAGGCTAGTTCTCAAGGTGCCAATTTCTTCAAGATTTTTTTGATTCTCCTTTAGCAGGGAGCTGATCTGCTTTTCATGCTTCTCCCTCATCCCTCTCATTTCCCTTCCCAGTCTTTCCTCCACCTCTCTAACTTGATTTTCAAAATTCCTCTTGAGCTCTTCCATGACCCGAGCCCATTGGGTGGGCTGGGACACAGAATCCTCGATTTCTGTGTCTTTGCCTGATGGCAAGCATTGTTCCTCCCCATCAGAAAGGAAGGGAGGAAGTGTCTTTTCTCTGCTAAAATACCCTTCAATAGTTTTATTTCTTTTCCCTTTTCTTGGCATTTTTTCCAACCAGTGGCCTGACCTCTGAATGTTCTCCTCACACCCACCTTGCCTCCTGGTCCTCCCAGCCAGCGTTTGGGGACTGAGATTCAAATGCTGCTTCCTGCCTTAGAGTTTTTGGCGGGGGCAGGGCTGCTATTCAGTGTTAAATTAAGTTCAGGTGCTGAGGTCATGGGCAGGGCCGCCTCTCTGGCTCAGTTCCCTCAGGGGGTTTATGCATAGACCTTCCACAATGGATCCAGGCTCCCGCCCATTTGGGGAGCCCCTGTCTGCAGCGCCTCTCAGCTTCCATCTCCTGGGGGGGCCCGAGCCATGGGAGCACCCCACTCCCTTCTCAACCCACCAAAGAGACTCTCTCACCTACCCCCATCAGTCACCTGTTGGTGGGGGGGCTTGTGCCGCCGCTGAAGATCCCGTCTCTGGAGCCCTCCCAGATCCGTGTCTCTCAGAGCCGCGGCCGCTACCGCCGCCACAGGTCCGGGCTGGGCACAGCATCTGCAGCGCGACGGACCTTTTGCGAGAGGTTTGCAGGTCCCTCTGTGGGTGGGGGGACCCGCTTGGCCGCTGGAGATCCCGTCCCCGTAGCCCTCTCGGATCTCTTCCCCTTGGTGTCGTGGCCGCGGCAGGACTGCACTCTGCTCCCCGTCCCAGCGCCCAGTCCATGGCGCGAAGGACCCCCCGCGAGAGGTTTGCAGGTCTCTCCGGAGCAGAAATCTCCCTCGCTCCAATACTCCATGGTCTCTGGGTGCAGAATTCGCCCTGGCTTGGTCCCCTCTAGCCGCTCTGTGGTTTGTGGGCTCGGAGCTGTGTGTATGTGCGTCTTTCTACTTCGCCATCTTGGCTCCGCCTCCCTCAGCCTGCTCTTAAAAGATTTCTGGAGTTTGGCAACAGAAGTCACTGTATTTATTATAAAGATAAAGATTTGAAAGAAAACCCTACAGACAAATGCCTTGTCAAGATTTGAACCTCTTCTATGGAAACAATAGTTAGTTGAAGATAGATGGTCTTTACGAAATCCATTAATTTTTCCATCCCTAAAACATTTGCTAAATACCAGTTGTGCACAAGGCTTACATACTACTAGTAACATGTTAACAGATGAGTAAACTCAAGATGTATACAAAATAAATGCACAGTGATGGAGTTGGGGATTAATAGCTGGGGAAATCAGAGAAATCTTCTTGAAGGAGGTGGCAACTGACCTCCCTTGTGAGGGGATCTAGAGGTTTTAAGAGGTGGAGATAAGAAGGGAGAACATAACAGGTGTGGAGGACAGTCTATACAAAGGCAGGAAAGGAAGGAAGGAAGGAAATAGCATCCATTAAACTCCCACTATGTGACAGGCACTATGCCAAGTACTTTTACAGATATTATCTCATTCAATCCTCGCAACAACCGTGGAAGGTGGCACTATTATTATCCTCATTTTGTAGTTGAGGAAACTGACTTAAACAACTTGCCCAGGGTCACATAGCTAGTAAGTGCCTAAGATTGAATTTGAACTCAGGTCTTCCTGAGTCTAGGTCTAGCATTTTATCTATTACACCACCTAACTAATTCTATGGAAGGAGACCAAGATGGAATATTGTATATGGGAAATAGCAAGTATGGTAGATTAAATAGATTAGTGGTTTTTAAGATGTGGTCCTAAGACCTCCAGAAAGAAGGTGGGGTCAGGGAGGTCCAAGCCTTTTTTGGGGGTATGAAAGACCAAAATTACTTCTCCTAATACTACTAAAACATTATTTGTCTATTGAAACATTCTTCCCTTTTCTAACTACCTATTTGTGTGAGGCTTGATTTTTTTTCACATACTTCAACCAAAAGCAATATGGCATGACAGATAGAATGCAGAAGCATTGAGAATCCTGCAGTATTCTATTGTCAGGTAGTAAAGAGATTTTCAAAAATGTGTAAAAGAATGCCACTCTTCTCACTAATTTTTTGTCTTGGAAAATATAGTTTTTCTTTCATAAAACGTGTTATTTAACATTTAATGGATTGTTTTAATGAGTTAATAAATATTTTAAATTTTCATCAGTTTTAATTTTGAATATGGCTGATTACAGATAGAAATAACGCACCTAAACAAAAGTTTTTTTAGACCTTTGGTAATCTTTAAGAATGTAAAAGGGTTCTTGGACCAAAAAGTTTAAGAAACACTTGACTAGCACATAGATTACACAACTGTGAATAAAATGTCACAAGCCTGGACAGAAAGGCTGGAACCAGGTTGTGTAGGGCTTTCAGTGGCAAATAGAGGAGTCTGTGTTTTATTCTAAAGGCAACAGGGCATCTCTAAAGCTTCTCAACTAGAGGAGTAATGTAATCAGACCTTCACTTTAAAAATATCAGTTTGGTAGCAATGTGCAGCAAGTATTGGAGAGAGAAGAAACTGAGGCAAGGAAACCAACGAGGATACCAGTACAACAGTCCAGACAAGAGGGACTAGGCTAGTCTAGGGTGACTATGGTATGAGGAGAGAGAGAAGAGAATAGATGTGAAAAATGTTAAGGAAGTGGGATCAATTAAAAAAAGACATGAATGGATAGATATGGATAGCAAGGAGAGGAGTGAGAGTGAAGAGTCAAGGATGATCCCAAAGTTGTGAACATGGGTGACTGAACTAATGGTTGTGCCCTCAATGGAAACTGAGAAGTTAGGAGGAGTAATAGCTTTGAAAAATATACCCATCTTATACATGAGAAATTGTGATATTCACAGTGCCTATGGAGGCCATTAATATGCTGACACGATTCTGAATTGCAAAATATAACAGACTCCCCACATGGAAGACAAAACCAAAACATTTATTCAGACACCAGAAAGCCAAGTCCATCATAGTAACAAAAATCTGTACACAGTAACAATGCAGAGAACAACACCATTCCCAAGCCTTCCCTATGTTAGGCTTCCCACAAACAGTCTCCCTTAAACAAATCACAAACAGGCTTCCCTTAAACAAAATACCCTTCTCTCACTCATAGCCAGCTGCAGGCTTGCCTATGTCCTTCCCAGCTCTGACTAGTCTCTTATTAACTTCCTCTCAGCTCTGCTCAAGCTCTGCCACTTCCTATTCCATGTGACTCAAGTTTCTATGTGACTTATGCAGGTCACATGGGACTATTAACGAATAGGAAAGATCTTCCCATTCCATCAAAAATACATCAATTCCATTAAAAATACATTCACAATACAGAAACCTAAGGCTCATAAAAGTTTTGATTTACCCAAGGTCATTGTTGTTTGGTTGTTTCAATCATATCCAACTAGTCATGACACCATTTTGAAGTTTTCTTGGCAAATATACTGAAGTAGTTTGCCATTTCTTTCTCCAGCTCATTTTACAGATGAAGAACTGACTTGCCCAGGGTCACACAGCTAGTAAGCGTCTGAGGCCAAATTTAAATTCATGAAGAAAAGTCTTCCTGATTTCAAGCCCAGTACCCTATCCCCTGAGTCACCTAGCTGCCCCATGTCATCCAGCAAGTAAGTTTCAGAACTGGAACTTGAACTCATTTCTTGTGACTTCAAATCCAGTATGTTTTCTCTGATGCCATACTACCTCCCTTAAAGAAATGATGCTGCTATTTGTCCTTTGTTCTTAGAAAGGATCATGACATCAGGGAGTTGATACCATGACATGCAAGTGAATTAGATCTAAGTGAGGGAGGGCTGTGCAAAGTCACCAGCCACATTCTCTCCTCTGGAGCCATCTGGGTCCAGTGGTCAGATATAGATCAGAACAATTATACATGGCCCAGAATGCAGTGAGGGATTTTGGTCTTTTCAAGGTAAGGTCTTTAACAAGTATCAACTTAACGGAGACAATGCCCACTCAGTGATTAAGACTCAGTAAGAACTGAGGCAAAGAATGTCCTCTTTACATAGTCAAAAATTAAAAATCAATAAATAATTTTAAAAAATCAATCTGAGAGGGGAAAATCCTCCGAGTTTCTGGCCGAAACAGAAACAATTGCGATTTACATTCACTCTGAGACAATCGGAGCCCAAACAATGACCAAGTGGGGCTTGGCCTGGGACCTATCGTTGGCCAATCAAGGAGAGACTGAGTGATTTGGGGTTAGATTGACAGCAAGACCCACTGTATCTTGGGTCATCTCCAGTCATCCTGATGAATATCTGGTCACTGGATTCAGATGGCTCCAGAGGAGAAGTAAGGCTGGTGACCTTGCACAGCCCTCTCTCACTCAAAACAAAGTCAAGTGCAAGTCATGTCATCATTTCTCTGATGACATGGTCTTCTTCTGCAACAAAGGATAAATACAACGACGACAGCAAGAAGAAACTAGGGTAGACCAAAGAATCTGGTCAACCCACCCGTTTAATTACCAGTACTGAATAATCAAGAGTTAATTGTGCTTGAAGTGACAGTTCTGATGACACTGTACAGGAAAACAGATCAGAGGCCAACTTGCTGTCCTCCCCACACTGAGGACACAGCTGTAGGTCCTCAGTTTGGCTTTTATCACAGCTTAAACAAATATTTATGGAACATGTACTAAAACTAGCTTATTTGCTGCTCTCTTGAATGTCATGTAACCTCTAAGAACAATGCAACTATTCTTCTATAAGTCTTCTCGCTTGGCAAGTTAATAATGCTTATTACCTGGTGTGTGGGGAGAGAATACAGTCTAGCCATTAAGAGTTATAAGGCAAAATGGCTGATGATGACAAAAGGGCCAAGAAAGGGGAAGAATGCATCTCCAGGAGAAGAGTGATCTGGGATATGTTGGGAATCACTGATGTGGTATCTAGTGTTAAAGCAAACTTGTTTCCAACAGGATAAGATGGGAGATTCTTTACTTATTAATCAACAAGTATATATTACTCTAAAACTGGGATGTTTAATCTCCTTTGTGTCATGGGTGCCTTTGGCACTCTGGCAAAGGCCCTGGACCCCTTCGCAGAATGTTTGTGAATTCATAAAATATATAGAAAACTAAAAGAGACCAATTATGTTGAAATAAAGTAATTGAAGTATCGAATTCAGGCTATAGATCCAGATAATCTAGAAGGCTAGACATGGTCTCTGTCCTCAGGGAGCTTACAGCTGGGGAGGCAGGACTAAAAAGCATGAAATAATTAGAGAAAAATGACATGCTCAGGGGGTGTGGTCCTGGCTAGAATGAGTTCCAAAAAGGATGACAGCAGTGTGGGTGGGGCCCAGGGAGGGGGTTTGAGGGAGGGAGGCTACCTGTTAGGAGTGACTGATGTTTATATAAGTGGAGAATCAGCACTAGTGCATAGGCGGGGTGGAGCGTGGCATGTCTAGCATCAAATCTAAACTCTGTTTGCATTTAAATCCCTTCATAACCTCACTCCAGCCTACCTTCACAGCCTTTATGTGACTATGGTCCTGCCAAGTAGGCCGTATTGTCATTATTCACATATGAAATGTGATCCTCACCTTCTTCCCTTTGCTCAGGCTGTGCCCCTTGCCTGGAATGCCCTCTTGCCATACTTCTACCTCGTAGAATCCCTACTTTCCTTAAGGTTTAGTTCAAGTTCCACTTTCTACATGAAATCTTTCTTGATACCCCCAGCTGCAATACCTTCTCTCCCAAGTGGTCTTGTATCTTCTGTTTTTCTGAATATGATCTCATAATGGTCTCCTTGTCAGATCTCTGAGGGCAGAAACTTTTTCAGCTTTTTTTTTATCCCTATGGGCAGCTAGATAGTGCATTGACTAGAGTGCTGGACCCAAAGTCAGAAAGACCCATCTTCTGAGTTCAAATCTCGCCTTGGATTCTTACGAGTTGTATGATCCTAGGCAAGTCACTTTACTCTGTTTGCCTCAGTTTCCTCATCTGTAAAATGAGCTGGAGAAGAAAATGGCAAACCACTCCAGTATCTTTGTCAAGAAAACCCTAAATGGACTCACAAAGAGTCAGACATGACTGAACAAAACCACCTTTTTATCCTCAGCAACTGGCATCATATCTAGCACAGAGGAAGTGCTTAATAAATGATTTCTGGGAGACAGTGAGAGTGGTTTTCTTATATTTTACTCATATAGTATGCTTACTTCAGGATCTGTCTGAAGATCCACATCTTTCACAAAAACTTTCCTGATAGACTCCCACCTGTAACGTTACTTTGAATTTTCCCAGTGATTATGTATACTACATGTGTGTACCATTATACATGGTGCCTTCTGATCTCCTACTTTACTCCCTTCTGTTACTGAGCTAAGGCAGAATTTCTGATCATTTGTCTAGCAGAGACTGAAAGCTAATACTCATCACAAACTGCCTACACTCTAGTGGTTTTATTAACAGCAAATGTAATCCACAAAGCAGGACCTTCATCTGAGGAACACAGAATCTTGGAGGCCATTTAGTTCAATGCCCTCATTTTGTTGTTCAGTCATTTCAGTTGTGTCTGATTCTCTGGGACTCCATTTGGGGTTTTCTTGGCAAACATACTGGAGTGGTTTGCCATTTCCTTCTCTAACTCATTTTTACAGGTAAGTCAACTGAGGCAAACAGGGTTAGTGACTTGCCTAGGGTCACACAGCTAGTAAGTGTGTGAGACTGGATTGAACTCAGGATGATGAGTCACTAAATTGTTCTACAGAATTTTATACATCTGTATTCCCTTGAATACACCTGTTTCTCTTAACCCTTCTAGGCCCCATAGAGTCCCAAATTCCTGATAACACACAGCTGAAGGAATGATGGCCTGATCCCATAGATATATTAAAAAAAAAAAATTGCACCTCAGGCATATTCCCGACAGGCTTAGAACACTGCATAATCCCTCATTAGGAATTCATGAATAGTGACTCATAGAGGAACCCACCTTTCAGTCTTATTGTGAATGCCATTCAGTGAATGGGTAAGAGCTAAATTTACCTGAGAGGTGAAACTATCCAGTCTTGTGACGGCTAGATAATAGGTAGCTCTTTGAGAATAAGCACAATTTCAAGTTATGACTTCAGAGAACTAATGGTGAAGCATCCCTTCCACCTCTTGGAAGACAGGTAGTGGACTTCAGGTATGGAATGAGGCATACATTTTCAGACACCGACAATATTTTGATTTCTTTTAGTTAACTACATTTATTAAAGAGAGAGTTTTATTATAGGAAATGTCTTTGAGAAGTAGCAAAGAAGAGTGAAAAAAGATTAAAACATTTTAAAAGGAAAAAAACATAGGCATTATTTTATGAGCAAGGGATACAGATAGTGTCTGCTTTTCACAGCTCTAGTTCTCAAGACGCTAACACACACTAGCTCACATATTATCATAGTATTATATTCTGTTTTTTTCACATGCATATGTCTTGTCTCCCTAACAAGATGACAAGACTGTCAAAATAGAATACATACTGAAGACACTTTTTCTTGGTTTTTTTGTCTGTTTTCTTTCACAGTATAACTTAAATATAAATGTGTTTTGCATGACTACATGTATAGAACCTATGTCAAATAATTTGCCTTCTCAATAGGAAAGGGAAGGGAAAAAATATGGAACTCAAAGTTTGGAAAAAGAGAATGTTAAAATTGTTTTTACATGAAGATGGGAAAAATAAATTATCAAATTAAATTTTTAAAAAGACTTAAAATCAGGGAACATGCTTTTTCTTCTTTTTTTATCTTTCAAGGTGGTTCAATGTCAAATAAGTACTAGGTATGCAATAAATAACAGGTTCAAGGAATAAATGTCCTTTGCATTGAATTTATTTTCATACGTTGCCAGACTCCACGTTGACAAAGGAATTTCCTGAACGTTTTGTGCCAGCATTTAAAAATAAGCTGTGAGTGGCCTGGATTCTGATACTTCCTCCAGGGAGAATGCTTCAGGTAGAGTCAGGAAGAGAGTACATTCCCAAAGAGCCAAATTCCATTGCTGAACTCCTAGTAGAGCTCATCAACCAACTCTCAAAGGACTCCCTTTTGATTCCCATGGTTGACCATTTTCTTGTTTTCAGGAATTTGTGGTTTTAAAATAAATCAGGAACCTATTTATACATATAGGACCAAGTTGGGAACATAGTAGACCGCCCCAAGATGAAAGCATTTGGAAAGTCTGTCATGTGTCAGACCAGATTATCCTGGGGTTTAATTTAATCCCTATTATTTGTTGAACTTTATTCTGTCCCTTGGGACATACCTTTTAGACAATGAAGCAAGAGAAGCAGAACTTTGACTTGGTTTGAGTGACCAGGGTTTTGCCCCATGAGTACTGGCATCCAGTGGGCATGCTTCCTTTTTGGTTGTCCCCTTGTCTTTTGCTTCAGAGAAAGATTCTCCACCCCACTCCTCTCCCCACCTTGTCCTATCTCTGAACCATTTCTCTCCTGGGGCTCATTTGCCCTGCCTGCCACTTTTACTTCCACTAGGGGCAGGGAGGTCAGGAATAGGCCATCCTGA
The DNA here is from genome assembly GCF_028372415.1 of Notamacropus eugenii. Lineage (NCBI taxonomy): Eukaryota > Metazoa > Chordata > Mammalia > Diprotodontia > Macropodidae > Notamacropus > Notamacropus eugenii. The sequence continues at coordinate 421,927,041 of NC_092875.1, read as the reverse complement.
CGCAGGGATGTGGACTTATTTCTTAGTGGTTGTACTCTCTGTAATGGTGTGACTGTACCCACATGGAGCAGGTTTCTTTGGGGATCTGCACCCATCGCAGTGGATGCCAGGGGATAAAATAGATAAAGCACCAGACTTGGAATCAGGAAGACCTGAATTCAAATTGTGTCTTAGATCCGTACTAGATATGAAACTTAAGTCACTTAACCTCTGTAAGCCTGTTTCCTCATCTGTAAAATGGAAGTAAACTGTAACACTTACCCCATAAGATTTTTATGAGGATCAAGTGAGAAAATATGTTTAAAGTGTTTGTAAACCCCAAAATATTATGTAAATATTAGCTGTTGCACTGTGGATATTCTCCTGCTTGTAGAGAGAAAGTCTGGCATCTCTTCTGCCGCAGGACAACGTCTTAAATTCATTTCCTCCATAGGACTGACCCCAATATCCAGCTCAAATGAATTTTTCCCAGGTATCAGAATTCCTAGTTATGACCCTGAAAAGAAGCCTCTTTCTTCTATCCTCTTCTTAGGATCTAAGGACTTTTGACAAAACAGTCCATCGTTATCACAATTGCCATGATCATAAGTTCATTTTAGAGCTGGAAGAGCCTTTAGAAGTCATTTGGTTAACCTTTTCCCCTTTATTACAGTTTAGAGACACCGAGGTGGAGATAGCCTGGGACAGTGGTCCTAAGATCCCTGCACCTCTATGACCACTAGCTCTTCTTCCTGTCTAACCCCCATAGCCAACTAGCAACTAAGGAGCACTAATAGAGACATTCAAGTCAGCTTGCCTAAAGCAATAAAGTGTTCTGAGGGAGATACATTGGGTGTTAGGTGCCAGGTGGCTCAAACCATTGTTACCATCTTGACGAATACCTTCCCTAAGAATCAGATGGAGACTAGCCAGAATCTTCCCCAGGAATAGCATTCCTTCCTCAGTACCATTATAGATCACTGATCTTTCTCCCAGCCTGACCCCCATAGCTATCATGGAGAGAAGCAACCCTTGTGAAGGGATGTCACAATAACACAATGCCAGTCGCTCAGTGACCACCTGCCAGTAATAGGTATGCCCAAGAGTCTGGGAATAGCACTTCTACTCAGTCAAGAGGGCTCTATCTTTGCTTCTAGTCAACTTAAAGCAGTCATCCAGGGGAACACACTTTATGAAGATGAACTACTGGAGAATCAAAAAAGAGTTCTTGCCACCAAAGTCCTTGGCACTGAAAAGTGATTTTATAATTTTGCAAGCCTTAAAATGTCATATAAATGATGGTGATGATGCTAATGCTGCTACCGATGCTGCTGCTGATGGTGTGGTGGTGGTGGTTTTTTTAAAAATACAAACTCTAAAGAAGGCTGATTACCATCTATGTTGCTACTGAACTCCAGTCATGACTAGCCCTTTTCATTGGATTTACTGCTGAAACCTTCCATAGGTGAGTTCCTTAAAGGAAGAAAGTATTTCACTTTTTATTTGCCATAGTGCTTTGCAAATGGTGCAAGTAGTGATTGAAAAATCCCTTTTTATTCATTTATTTTACAGCTGAGGAGATCAAGGCCCAGAGGACTTATGTGCTTTGTTGAAGGTGACACAGGTCAAAAGCTGTTTGGTTCATTGCAGCCTTTGGTCCATATTACCCTTTGGCAGTCTGGTGAAACCTATGGAGCCCCTCACAGAATGATATTATTAATTGAAGGAAATGCTAAGTTTCAATTAGATGTTAGTGAAAATAAAGATGTAATTGTTTTTTCTGATCTAAGTGTACAGACCCCCTGAAACCTATCCATGAAGCACTCGATGCAAAAGTAAGAATTCCTTCAATACATTATCCTTTCTGGACTTTTATTTTTCTCCAGAGTTCACTCTGAGCTTTCTAGACTTTCTCTACCATGTGAGAAAAAACTCTTCAACCTGGAAGCTCCATCAATTCCTCAGCTTCACACAGTGGAAATACCCTCTGCCCTCTGTAGCCTCTTCCTCCAGTTAGTTGGTTCCTCCCAGAAACTCTATTTGAAAGAGGATGCTCAGGCCAGCCATGCCTTCATTCCTCTTCAGGCTGCCCTCCTGATTCTAGACTCTCTACTGTGCCCCTGCACAGAGCACTTTCACCCCCCATCTACCTCCCAATCCCCCACATTTCAGTTTCCTTTTACGTGTTGTGGTTCCATTAAATCAAATAAGATAGTAATTGTAACAAGTGCTAGGTACAGAACCTGGCACGTAATTGGCACCTATTGCTTTCAACTTCCTTTAGTATTAGAATTCAGATTTCTTGAGAGAAGGTAGTATTTTTTTCTTGCTTATATTTGCATTCCCAGAGCTTAGTCTAGTGCCTAGTAAACTTAGTAAATGCTTAATAAATGCTCAGTAGTATATTGTTTTAATGAGATTACCGGTCTCTTGAGGTTCTGAAGGTTTTAAAATTTTTTATTGATACCTCTTGCTTTTTATCACACCTTTACTTTCAAATATATCCCTCTCCATTCCTTTACCCAGAGAGCCTCATTTTATAACAAAGAATAAAAAAAAGAGGGAAAAGACATTCAGCAAAATTAACCAACTCATCAACCGAGTCTGACAGTATAATGCAATGTGCCGTATCCACCGTCCTCTGCCTCTGCAAAGAAGGGTCAGAGGTACATTTTAATCTTTTTTTCTTTGGAGCCAAGTTTGATTATGATAATGACACAGTGTTCAAGGGATTACTCTCTCTTTCTCTCTCTCTCTCCCTCCTTCACCCCCCCACCCCCATCTTCACAGATACATGGCATATGCAATTTACTTAACAAAACTGTTGCTGGGGAAGTTCCCATCCCAATGCCAAACTTAAAGAAAAACAATCTGACATTTCAGAAATGATTTCGGTTAGGTAAGAGGTGGGCAGTGGTAGTAAGTTGGCATTGAGAGCTGCTGCTTATCCATAACATAGGCTTCTAACTTTTCTAGAAGGTGCTGATATAGGGAAAATAAAACAGATCATCTTTGGATTAAAACCACAGGTCTCAGATATGTCAAAAAGCACATGACTATTTCCAGAATTTCTTAACATTGAAATCCGTTATTTTCAAATCCTTACTCACACATATACATAAATACATGCATGCATACATATATACGTGCATACATGCATTGGAGAGCCCTTCCCCATAGACACAGGAAGCCTGACTCTTCCCTCTAACCAGAGGTCCATCCTCTGAGGCTTTGCAGAAGGAAAAGGATCTTTCCCCTCCTTCTATGGACCTCGAACAGTATTGGAGAAAGAAAGACACCGGTTCCCAAGTCAATAGTCAGGGTCTGTGGTCACCTCTGTGGAAATTCAGGGGGCAGAACAAGCATCTTCTGTTTCTTTGGAGGAATTACTGAGTTTGGTCCTGTTGACTTTCTCAAAGCCCTCTTGTTTCAATGTAGCTGGAGTGGTTGCCATGTACCCACAATGCCAATGAGACCTGGAATCAGCTTACAGTTTCTGAGGCTAACTATGGAACTCTCCTTCAGTTTCAGGGGCAATGAGGAGAGGAGAAAAGCAGGGGACACCCTGGTGGCCCTCTTACTCTGCTCTGAGAATCACACCTCTAATGGCGAGACTGTCCCCAAGCTCTCCAGTTGTAGGAACTATAACTCATTAATGAGGCCAAAAGGTGAACTACAGCAAGTTATGCAACTCAGGTTCCCCATTTTAGCTGAATTCTTTTCTTCAGATTTTAGTTTTAATAGTTGGATTGTTTTAAAATATATATATATGCAGAACTAGCTACCGTCTAAGACCTTTCCTCCCAGTTCTAAATTCTCTTGTGCAATGACTTCTGTGCACTCTTAGCTCACGTCTTTCTAGGATATCAGAATCACAGTCATTACAGAAAAATAAGATCTATGGAGAAAAGATAAGGTCTCTCCTCCCCATCCCTTCCCCCTTTCCCTTTTCTGTTTGATCTCTGCTTTAAAAAACAGATGAGATCAGACAAGGGCAAAGATATCTGTGGGGGAGAAATAGAACATGGCAATCAGGGTCATATGTTACATGTTTCTTCATTATTTTTATTCACTTAAAGAGAATCAGAAGGAACACAGGAGGCCCTCAGGGCATGAAAATTAAATGTGGCAGCTGAAATGGGCATTTGCAGCAGCACAACCCAAGTAAACTGGCATCCCTTGATGCGTAACATTGAAAAGGAACTGAAGCTGCTCCTACTAAACTGCAAAGAAAACATGGGATGGGGGAGGGGGAAGGGGACGGGACAGGGTGTTTCTGGGTAAAAGAAAACAAACAATTTCTTTTTTTCTTTTTAGCTAAGTTTGCACTTTAGCTCTTCAGCCAAATAGAAGAGAAGAGGGGCTTGTTTGTTTGTTTAAACAAACATTCGACGTCAATGGATAGTTTTTCCATCTTCAAGAATCTCTGTTCCTTCTTTCTGTCTGTCTGTCTCTCTCTGTTTTTCTGTGTGTCTCTGTCTCACTTCCTCCCCTTTCTCTAACTCTGTCTTTCAATGTCTGTCTCTCTCTTCTCTCTCTCTGTCTTTCTCTGTATCTGTCTGTCTTCTTCCACCTTCTCTGCCTCTGAGTCTGTCTCTGTCTCAGCCTGTGTGAAATTTTACTTGTGACTTTGTACAAGAGCAGCTGAAATCTTGTTTATAACTATGTAAAGCATAATGAAAAAAATTATGGAGCTGGGCTATGGTACAAACTGGTCTGAGCTGTTTACTGCAGCAAGGATTCCTTCCTTCCCTCTCCTTCCGGGTGGTCACGCTACACAAAAAAAGAATATTGTGAAAGCAAAGGGTGTTTATGATTTTTTTTTTAATCCACACATCCCATAGTCCCTTTTCTTGGATCCCAGTTAGATCTTAGTGGGTGGTGGGGGAGGATTCTAGACCTGGAGGTGAGGCTCCAGACTTAGGTAGGACACAGTAGGCTGGTGATGAGGAAAAGAGAGTGTCCATGATAGATCAAACACACTTTAGGAGAGGGTTAGAGTCATTCTTGGTAGAAAGAGATGGCCCAAGTCTACTGGAACTCCTCCAGGCTACAGTGAACAATGGTGCCCACCTTGATCTGGGCTGAACCTGAACCAAGTTGTCCGGGTGAGGAGCATATCTTGTTGAGTGAATAATTCTTTTCTTTACTACATTCAATTCCATGTTGTTTTATGAGCCTGGATTTGCATGAAGTCTAGAATATTCAACAAAACTCCTTTACTCTTTTTTTTTTAAATCCAAGGTGTCTCTGCCCAATTGGTTCCTGCCTTTCTGCCAGCCCAGACCTGCTATTTCCTGCTGTTATTTTTGTGCCAAGTCTTAATTGTTTGCCGCCCTCTCTGTTCCAATAGCTTTTAACTCTTCCTCCTTGGGTTTTATATCTGTATCTCTTGAAGGGCTGTACATCCTTAGTATCCCAGAAAGCCACCCCAGTTTCAAGGCCCATATCTTCTCCAAACCATAGTAGCCAAGCCTCAAACAATGCTTTTACTTTGACTAATCAGTCAGAGGATGAACTTAGTTCAAAGAGAGGGGATTTAATATTAAAAGTAACAATAGAATTCTGATATATGCCAGAAATTCACTCTCATGTATAAATAAATACATATAACTTTGGTTATACATGGGAAGCTAGTATGACTACACATGGTACACAAAGGAGGGTACACATGGAAAGATAATTCCTACCACTAGTGGTACATAGTGATGATATTGTCTGGTGATTTCATAATACTTTTCTTTCTTCTATTTTCTTCTGGGCATCATTCTCCATAGCGTCTTGATAGATGTAACTTCTCTGATGTAGCTGGTTCTGCAGCTAGCAGGCTAGCTTCAGGGCTACCAATACTCTATCTACCATCTACTAAGAAGACCGCTGTTAGCAAGCCTCTCCCCAGCAGGAAGAGTTCCTTTACCTCTCTCCAAAAAGCAGTTCACTCTAATAACGTCTTTCAGCCCTTTCCTAAATCTCATTCACAATCTTCAGCTAGGTTTTTGTTTTCAGAGCCATTTGCCTCCTATTCCCTGTTGATGAGACGCTGAGGTTGGTAAGCTTCTCTCAGGGAAGAAAGAGTTACAACCTTTTCAGCCATGTGGCTAGGAGTCATTTTCAATCAACCATACTACACCAAAAAGTAGCAGATGTCCAAGCTGACATTATGTCTACTGTTATGATTTCTCTTCCTTCTCTGTCTTCTCTCAAGTCAATTTTCATCTAAATTATAATTCAAAACTCATTTTAGTTCTTATTTCTTATTATATTCCCTTTACTGGAGGTATTCCCCAAGTATTACAAAAGTTCCACTTCCTTAAATGGAAAAGGAAGTGAGGGAAACAGCACCCAAGAAACTACTTCCCCCACTCCTTCCCTAATGCTTCTCTGTTCTACACAAATAAAAAGAATTGGGCCAAGTAAAAGAGAATTCCTACTCAACCAGTACTCTTGGTCCCTTGCTACAACCACTCACAAATCCAGAAACTATCCATTCTTGCTGACATTTTCATCCTACCAGTCCTTCTCCCTTTTAAAACCTACCTTACCATATCTCTAGACTCTGATATTTTATTAGGAAGTAACAAACTAATTCAAGACAAGGCTTTTTTTTTTAGCTTCTTATCATATTCTGTGGTTCCCTTCCTGATTATATATGTAGCTTAGTAACTGACTTACATAATGCCTCAAATGTTTGACTACTGTTGAGAATTTCATGGTAAAAACGTTTTGTTTTTTTTTTTTTTTTGTAGAAAGGTCCCTTCAGATCATATGACATAGGTGGCTATCTCTTCCTGTAATTAAAGCTATTTCTGCCCACTTTTAATTACTTGTACTTTTGCCAAAATCCTAAATCATTAAAGAGATTTCCTTTATTTCTATGAAGTTTCTGAAAGCCTTATAGACTGCCTTTATTTTGAAATTAATCCAAAATGAGAATTATATTCCTGTTCATTCTAGTAAAAAGTAAAGGCATCAGGTCAGAATTTGTTTGTTTGGAGTGATACCTTTCATGGAAATGATAATTTAGGAACACTCAGGATCATTCAATAAAAGCCCTGAAAAGGAACTCTGTCCATTGAAATAATATTTAGTAAGATTCTACCTTCTGTACTGCATAGTGGTATGGGATGATGGGAGATATAGAGATATACAAGACATGGTCATTACTTTCAAATAGTTTACAATCCCATGGGAAATACAAGAGATCAGCTGGTCTAATCCCTTGTCTTCAAACAGAGCAAGTGTTTTCCTCCTTTCTCATAACTAATTTCAAGCACTCAGAACCATAATTGTAACCACTAATTTTGTGACATCTAAATTCAAGTTCTCTAGACCTAATATGACTGGACTGCCACAAAGCTGACCCATTCATTTAGGGCATCTTAACAACTGGTGTGGAATGATTACATAATGACTGTGGCCACTGAGCATAGGATCAATGATGAAGATAGCTGAAATGAGCAGATCATCTGTGCCACTAGCTGGCTTATGTCAGAGAACCATCTAGATTTAGGAGACAGAAGCAATGGGTTGTAGCGAAAAGCACACTGGCCTGGAAATTAGGATGCCTGAGTTCTAGCTCCCAATTTGTCGCTCACTAGTTAGTATAACACTAGACAAGTCACTTAACTTGACTCTCCATTTTCTCATCTCGGCGGTGGGAGTAGGTAGCTAGCACGGCTAGGCACTGAGCCTGGAGTCAGACAGACCTGACCATATCTAGCCTCAGATGCTTACTAGCTATGTGACCCTGGCAAGTCACTTAACCTCTGTTTGCCTTAATCTACTGGAGAAGGAAATGGCGAACCACTCCACTATCTTTGCCAAGAAAACCCCATGGCCAATATGTTTCATGGAGTCACAAAGGGCCAGAAGTTACTGAACAATTGAACAGCAATAAAAAATATAGGAGCAACAATAATGAGAAGAAACGTGGTGTAGTGGACAGAAAGCCAGCCTCAAAGTAAGGAAGACTCAGGTCCAAATGCTACATCTGATGCATACTGGTTGTGTAACCTTGGGGAAATCCCTTAATCTTCAATCAGACAACTCTCTAAGACTTGAAATTACAAAATTGTTGCCAATCTTTGAATTGTTGCATGAGGAGAAAGCGTTTCCTCCCTAGATGCTCCCAATAACAATATGATGAGACCAATGAAATCAAGTCTGTTTAAAGATACCATCACCTTTGCACCTAGCTGCTGGAGAGGCAATGGGACACAATAGATAGAGGCCCTGCCTTAACACGTCCTATTTATGTGGACAAATCACTTCACATTTGAGTGCCCCCAGCCAACTATCTAAGATTCTAAGACTATAAGTGACTGCATTTCTCAGCTTGGACCATGGAAGTCATTGGAATAGCTACAGTGATGGAAATCATAGGGATAGACCAAAGCAATACTAGCAACAGTAAAGTCCATTTATTGCACGGAACCATAGAAAAGTGCTTGGTAAACCTTCAAGTGCTATATAAATGAGTCGTTGCTATGATTATTTTGAGAGAGAACCTGGCTTAGTGGGGAGGGAGACACTCTAGAAACCAAGAAGACACAAGGTCAAGTCCTACATCTATGACCCTAGGCAAAATTCTTCACCTCTCAATGCTCTAAGTCAAAGTTGCCAAACATGCAGCATGACATAAGGCTTGACACTCCTGAGCCCAAACTAGATGAAAATATAATTAGAAAATATTTTTAATAAAAAATACAATATATCAGATAATGTTAATATGTGATTTTATAAGTCAAAATGCCTCTGCTGTTATTCAGTCACATCTGATTCTTTTTAAACCCATTTGGGGTTTTCTTGGTAGAGATCCTGAAGTGGTTTTCCATTTCCTTCTCCAGCCTATTTGACAGATGAAGAAACTGAGGTAAACAGGGTTAAGTGACTTGCCCAGGGTCACATAGCTAGTAGGTGTCTGAGGCCATATTTCAACTCACAAAGGTTAAGTCTTCCTGACTCCAGGCTCTCTATCCAATGTGCCACCTAGCTGCCCCTGTAGGGATCCTGTTGTTAATTTGGTTTCTCCCGTTTCTGTTTGGGTTTGACACCACTGCTTTAGACAATTCTAAGGCTGTAAGTTGCAGAAATTATTAGTAAAGGAAGTTTCCCCATCAGGAATTATCCATACCAGTGAAATCCCATCCCAAGTCTCTATCCCCTATTTTGAGTATAGTTCTAAATTTTTGTGATTCTTTTGTAAGGAGGAGATGGGGACCAGCCAATGAAGGCTTAGTCTTTTGAGCACACCCAGTGTACTCTGCCTGCTGCCAACCTACGGTGGAGGGGAAGGTCTTGGTAAGCTTGCTTCCAGGCATGTGGGATGGAAAGCTCTTCCCTCTACTTCAGAGAATTCAAAGGTTCTCCACAACTACTTCTTGTTTCTTTACTGCATAAAGATGAAACAATTTTTTAGCTGTAGAACTAGAAATGTATGTGCATACAATAGTCTCTGGTAGAAAAACTTGAACTTAGTTGTTCCTGCTGGTTATGTGGTATAGGAGACTTGCTCCAGAGGGCTAGGTACAGAAGCAGAAATGTTTCCCACACTAGGCCAATGAGTGAGTGCATGACAAGCTTGTCTGTGTCTTCCTTCCTTTGGATCAGGGCCTTGAGAGATGGTAAAAGGGTGGGAGTCATCAGAGGTCTAGGGAGAGAAGTCCATGATAGAGATTACTCTTAAGTACAGTGGCCATGCCTAGGAAGGAGCCAGCCAGCCTTGAAGAGGAACCAGAACGATCCAGCCCAGGATTGAATCTATCATTTGAGACACTATGTCCTACAGGCAAGGGAGTAACTTGTTCCTCAAACAGAAATTAACTCAGTGAGGTCAATATTTAGAATTCCTTATTTTAAGTTGAGTCTATTGTGCTCAAGGACTCAGTGGATGTTTAAAGGGGAAAGCTTCCCCTATCCTCCAACCCTCTCACCCCCAACCCAGTTTTGGATATGGATGTACTTTAGTTCCTGCTATATGGTTAGTAGCTAGGTGGTGCACCGGAGAGAGTGCTAGATTCTTGAAGACCTGAGTTCAAAACCAACCTTAGGCATTTACTAAGTAACTTTGGGCAAGTCACTTAAACTCTGTTTACCTCAGTTTCTTCAACTGTAAAATGGAAATAATAATAGCACCTAGCTCCCATGGGGATCAAATAAGATAATAATTGTAAAACACCAGATATATAAATTCTAGCTATTATTATTTTCTCAGTAAATATCCCTTTATAAAAGCTAATTGATATTAATTCTTAGCTAGGAGCTCTCAGCAAGCAAATGATATTGGGACAATAATCATGGGTGGTGTTATGGAGAGGAAAGAGGACCCATTTGATATGAGCTTGAGCCAACAGCATTAGAAGAACCTCACTACCCCTCAGAGATACCCCTAGAATTCTAGAGTTATAGTCTTGCTCTGGGCACCTGACCCCTCCCCAGTGCTAACGTGGGAGGGTGGAGTCATTCTTGAGTACTACACTTTGGAAAGGGTATGTCAGGGCATCCAAAACTCCTCTGTTCAAGTGTTCTGTGGAGAAGGACTACATATTTATTCAGAGATAAGCCTTTCCCTTCTATCATCAACTTATAAGAGAAATCTTAGGAGAAAACTGCATCACTTACAACTGAAAGCAACTTTGTCATTTGGAATTAGATGTCTCCTGATAGAAATCTTGTTAAACTTTCTAGGACTGATAAAGAGAAGGACCTGTCTCTAAGGGATCCAGGGATCCAAACACAGGGAAGTAATGTGTTTTTCCTTTATGTTTTTTATTCTTTTTCTCCAGTAAATTTAAGTCACTCATTACTTTCATTCTTAACAATGTCAGTAGTATATGAGGAAGCATCACTATTATGATCACTGCCCAGTACAGAAATCCCTATTAGCACCCACTCAGAGAAGAGAAATGAATCTGGTGTGAAAGAAGTCACAAAGGAAAAAAAAAAGGAAAATATCTGCTCTAGAGAAATAATACAGTCTCTGATGTACAGAACTCATAATACCAACATGGAAAAATAAAAACAAAAAAGCCACATGAAATACATTTTGCAGATACAGGCTTACTGCCCTGGTTCAGCTTGATACACTCAGGCCTGTGTCACAGTCTAAATAGCTGTAAGGGACCTAAGAGATCCTCTAATCCACACCCCTCATTTCACTTATAAAGAAACTGAGGCTCTGAAAACCAAAATGATTTGCCTTAAGTCACAAGGTAGCCCAAAGCAGAGCTGGGATTTGAACCTAGAACTTTTATTTTTCTATTACACCATGTTGGCATAAGACTAACCTAGAACCAAAGTAGTCAATAGGAATAGGAAAATCAAATCCCTCTCCCTAGCTTGTGGACAGCAAGAGAGAAGGGAAGGGGAAGCGAGGGGCTGGCCCACAACACCCTAGTGGTGCAAAGGAGGCAATGACGGGTCTAAAAATAGAAGCCAAAGCTTTGACTCTACGGCGCCTGCTCTAACCACTAGACCACACCACATCCCCTTGACTGAGGGCTGCCCTTTTACCCAAGACTGTAATTCATTTCCATGACTACCAGGAAGACTGAAACAAACACATTCCTTTTAATAATGGCTACATTTATTTTGACGATAGGAAATCAATACCTCTGGTTTGCAGAGAAGTATATGCTTGGTCCAGAAGCACTATGCATATGCCCAACAGAGCTTGGCAGGGTAGGAGCATGTGATTAGATTTTGATTTACACTCTAGACCAGGAGTTAGGTCACTCTGCCACCAATTATCTACATGATCTTGAATCTTAGCAGAAGACCACTGAGCCTTAGTTCCCTCATCTGTAAAATAAGGGAATTGAACAAGATGGTCTCTAAACTCTAATGTTCATGAGTTTTTTTTTTCTTATGCCTGCACCAACAGAAGGAACTACCCATTATGCAGCTGTCCAAAACTGAGTGTCATATGAGTAGGAGGTATTACTTCCTACCTATGAGCCTGAGAAAACAAATGACTAATCTCTCCGTGTCTGACTTTGTGCTCAGATGACCTTGATAGAAACACAGCATCTTACACTAGCTTTGAAAACAGACTTAAGTGTGACCAGGGTAAATCATCCCACCTTTCTGAGTCTCAGTTTCACTTCCTGAAAAAAAGTCGGGATGTAAAGTTAGGGTGACGCTATTTACACTATATAAAAGGACTGTGGAAGTTAAATGCCATATGCATGTAATTTATTAACATAATGGAGGATTGGATTCAACTGGTATTTCAAAAGGAATAGCTTTGAATAAATTCCTAAAATAATCTGGGAGAATTTGGATGGGTTGCTACAATTTTGTTTGTTTGTGGGAGGAAAGAAAAACTTTGGTTTTTTCCTCATGCATTCTTGGAAAACATCATTGCCATAGCCGGGTTACCATAAATAGGTTCATTTCTGACCATTCTTCCTTCATAGACTCTCTCAAGACACTTCCCATGAATATAATCTCTGCCAACTCACCATTCTGACAGATTGACCCGACTGGCACCCCCATGCCCACCCTGCGAAATGAGGAGGTTGGAAGTGACTTGGAGCTGAAACCAAGGAAAGGGAAGCCAGGAAGGTGAAGAAAAGAGAGAAAAATCAAAAGCAGAAGCTGTTTCTTAGGACTGTGACTTATTGGTCTTGTGTCTTATTTGTGTTCCTGACAACAGTAGTCCCTTGGTTAAGAACTACCTCTAGTCCTCTGGTGTGTATTGCAAAACTCAGCTCAATAGCTTAAAAAAAGCCTGTCCTAGAGGGATGTAGTAGAAAGAGAATAGGAATCAAGATCATGGAGACAAGGATTCAGATGGCTGTTCCAACACTTTCCAGCGATAGGCCTTGAGATCTAAGGCCGGAAGGGACATTAGAGGCTATCCCATTCAATCTTGTCATTCATCAGAGATTTATAGCATCTCTGGGAGCCTCACTTTCCTCATTTGTAAAATATGGATAATAATATTTTCACCTACTTCACAAGGTTGCTGTGAGGAAAGCACTTTGTAGGACAAAGGAGAAGTGGACGGATGGATGAATGGATTAGATAGATAAATGGATAGCTAGACAGAAGATAAAGAGAGAGACGGACAGACCAAGAGATCAGCTGGAGAGACAGACAGATAGACAGGTACGTAGGTAGGTAGGTAGATAGATAGACAGACAGATAAATGATAGGTAGATAGATAGATAGATAGATAGATAGATAGATAGATCGATAGATAGATAGATAGATAGATAAATGATAGGTAGATAGATAGATGATAGGTAGATAGATAGATGATAGGTAGATAGAAAGACAGACAGATAGATAGATAGATAGATAGATAGATAGATAGATAGATAGATAGATAGATAGATAGAATGTTTATTAAGTACTTACTATCTGCCCTGGCATCCCATTCCATCTTCTACAAGAAGCTGTTGCCTATCCTCCTGAATGTTAGTGTATCCCTTCTGGTATTATTGTCATTTTATCCTTACAGATCTTGTTCATACGTAGTTGTTTACATGTTCTTTCTCTTTTCCATGTTCCCCACCCTCCTGCCCAATTAGATTGTGAGCTCCTGGAGAGCAGGGACTGTTTTTGCCTTTCCTTGTATCTCAGCACCTAACATAGCTCCTGGCACATAGTAGCACTTCATAATGTTTGGTTGCTTATTTTGTTGTTGGTTTTTTTGCTTGGTTCTTTTTGTTTACTTGTCAAGTGCTATACTAAGCACTGGGAATACAAAGAACAGCAAAAAATATTCTCTGCCCTCAAGACAAACAAGACAGTTCCTACTCTCAAGAAGATTTTATTCTAACAGAGAAAGACTAAATATAAAGGGAAGTTGGAAAAGAGGGATACCCACCTAGGAACAAGACATCTCGTGAGGAGGTAACCAAGTCTGGAAAATAAACAGAGCCAGGCGTCAAATGAGTTCCTTAAGAAATGGTGAGTCAGGTTAGAGACTCACCAATTAATGAGCTGGCCTCAAGGTGGGATCATACAGAAGTGAGCAGGTGGCCTAGGAAACTTCCAGCATTATGCAAATGTGAGTTACTATAAGTTACCAACTTTTTGTGTACTCAAGATAAAACAATTTTATGAGCATCCAGGGCTGACTTCTTAAGACACCTGAAAGGATGGAAGATACAGAATGAATGGAAAAAAATTGTAAATGTTACTCATGGCTTCCAATAAGTACTGACTTGTATACCTGCCTTTTTATTTCTATAAAATCTTTATGAGAATAAGTTAAACATATACCAAAGGCATTCTTGATGAAAATAGTAGAAAGATACATTCTTTGATAAATTATATTTCATATCAGACTGCCTCTTTACAATCTCACAGTTGTCTGAAAAGTACAGAGACCTGAGATCCCACTATATTTATCGTTTATAAATAAGTATCTGACTCTGTAGAATAAAATGCTACTTTCCTCCACCAAAGAGCCTTCCATATGCATGTCAATATTAAAAATGTCTTGATTCATACAATCATAGAAATAATTTTGAGTGATGCCCTTTGATTATTAATAAATAAGTAAAGCATGAAACAAGGGAGATCTAGGAACACTGACAGAGTGATCTAGATTCACTGGACAATATCCAGTACAGAAATCTAAAGGCAAAGTGATTCTCTACAAAGGGTGAGAGCTACAACATGGTCCTGGCTGTGAATTACATGGTGCTGAGTCTGCCAAATTCTAAAATATTGCAAGGCTTCCTAAATGAGATCCATAGTTACTTAAAAGAATTGGACCGAATGTGTTCCAATTTTCACTTTCATAAGTTTCAATTCACATGGGAAAAACCAAGTGGATCCTGAATTCCAGCTTTTAGACTACGTAATTTGTACAGCTGAATGGACACTCCAAAGAACTGGTCCATCAGTATCTATCAATTGCTATCTATCTACAGAAAGATATTCACATATCTTTCTATGACATAGATATATCTAGGGAGATATAAATATATGATATAGACATCCAGATAGATCAGATAGACAGACAGATAGACGGATGGATGGATGGATAGATAGAGAGATTTCTTGGGGAGACATTGCAGATGGACGATGAATTTGGCTTAGAACTGAATAGGAAGAAATCAGGCTACATCATGCTTGGAAAATCATGGAAAACTTTCAAGGAGCCCAAGCTTCTCTCTCTAAAAAACAGAAACAAAGTCCCATCATTTTAACAACAATGTTCTTTTGATGATGCTATATGGCTTTAAATAATGCAATATCACAACATCTGGGAATCCATCCAAATTGCTGGTGGGAGTAAAATGGCTACAATATAGTACCATGCACGCAAAGATCAGTATTCAAGTTTTCATCCATGAGTTGTATGACTAGAAAAGGCAGTGGGATGGTCATAGAGTGAGAATGAGGAGACAGACTATATAAAAGAGAGACCATCTATGTCCTGCATTTGTACCCATGTAATTTCAGGAGACCTAAAGTTTGAAACTCTCTATGAATGAGTTACAGGAGGTCATGAGTATAGTTGCAAAGGATAAAGAGCCTACATGGATTTCAATCTCACCATTGGAGGTACTATCTACGTTGATTCATGGAAGAATCACAGTATTGTCTGATTCTTCAATGTGTCAATTAATGCTAATGAATATGTCCAGCTAGCACATGCTCATAGCAAGGAGAATGGGCTTTGTGTTCCTCTAGTCTTCAGAAGTGAGAGCACTGAACGGTCAGAGCAAGAGGTGCTTCTAGGATAGAAATGGAGAATATTCTATTCTACGGTTCTTCATCTTTTCCTTGTTGGGGACCACACCGTACAAACAAAATGTGTGCATATCTTAGTTGTCAATGTGAACTATAAACATAACTCCAAGGGAACCTATAGCTCATCTAATCCATCCCCATTTTATAGAGAAGAAAATTGAGGCCCAGTCAGGTTTGGTGTCTTGCCCAAGGCATAACTATTAGGTAGCAAAATGGGGGCTCAAATTTAATCTTCTCATTTCAGGCTCTTTATTCTTTCAATTGTAAAATCTAGTCTCTTTCTTAGTCATGTCAGTCATAACTACATATCACAGAAATTGGAGAATCTCTGAGAAAGAGGAAGGTTTCTGAGCCATCCCTTTGGTCTAATCTATGCTTGAATATCAGTCTCCTTTATTACGTACCACCCAAGTGGTCAACTAATCTTTGCTTGAAGAGCTCTAATGAGGAACAATTCATGACCATCTCAGGCAGTCCATTCTACTTTCAGATAACTCTAATTGTTAGTAAATTTTTCCTTACAACAAGCTTAATTAAATCTACAATTCTATTGACTGCTCTCATAGTCGCTCTGTGGGACAAAAAAATTACAAAAAATTTTTACAAAAAAAATGTTCTTTTGCAAAAAACACAAATGTAATCCCTCTCTTGCATTGCAACATTTCACCAACTTCTTCCAACTTCATTCTTTTGCATTTTCTTTTGAAAACTGGAGTGACTCTTTCCCTTTTCCATTCCTATGAGACCCCCTCTAAAGTTGCCAAGCAATCAATCACCCCGCCACCTCTTTTAGAATCCAGAGTTGTCATTTGTCTGAGTTGAATTCATGAAAAGCAATAAGTTGCTCTTTTTCTACCTTCTTACTTATTGTAGATTTCAACTATTAGTCATTTTCATTCTGTTCTTTCTAGTCCAAACATCCTTCTTCTTGACAGAGACAATGGAAGCAAGAGTCAAATCCAGATCTTCTAGACTTCAAGCCCTACACTTTCTCCATTATTCCATTCTGAGATGAAGGTCAGTTGGCCACCATCTTCTCCAATGACCTTTCATGTACCTGAAGACAGTTATTAAAGTTTCTTTTTTTCCCTTACTGACTTTGGACTTTCTTATCTTATTTTTCTTCCCTTTTAGATTTGTTCATTATTCTCCTCTCCGTTCCACAGAGATGGATGACATAAGTACCTTGTTCCACCTTTGTCATTACCACACCACAGCTGTAAAACCCTTAGCACAAAGAGAACTAGACCGCTTGATATTATCTTTCTCATAGATGCCATTGTCTACCTGTATCCATGGAAATTTGTTTGAAAAATTTTAAACACAGCAGGAGCACCTGTTAACCCCCTACCTTTCAGTAATCTCCCTGACAGCCAACTAAATATTCTTAGGCAAACAAATCTTTCAGTTACTAACAAGCATGAGGTCCTCAGGCTTATCTTGTCTAAACAGTGAACATAAATGACTTTTCTAATTTTGTGATTGCTGAAGACTCCTTTCACAGGTGTTTCTGTGCATGGGAAAGTATCAGCGGGCACTCACATACCACAAACAATTCTGAGAATGTTGGAAAAGTGATTCTGGCCCAGGAGTCACACTGGGTAAGAACAACATGTGTATTGAATATGTTGGGCCTGGACTAATCAAGCACACTCAATAAGCTTTTTTCAGTGAAATCCAGACCTCCTTAGTATACAATGAATGGACCACTAGATGATATCATTCCAATGGCTTCTCCAGAAAGAGCACTAACTCTAGAGTCAAATTTAAATCCTGCCTCTGACTTACAAGTCCTTTGGAAAACTGAGCAACTTATATCACTTTGTAGCCTTCAGTTTTCTCACCTGTAAAATGAGAGGGTTACCCTCAGTGGCTTCTGATGTCCCTTCTAGCTCTACTAGATCCTTGCCCGCATGATCTGACTGTTGAGACCATGGGACAAAACAACTCTGGATTTGGACTTTTGAGGAAGTGGGTTCAAATCCCAGCTCTTATTACCTTAATTACCTTAGAAAAGTCACTCAATCTCTCTGGGCCTCAGATTCCATAGCTATAGAATTAGAAGATTGGAGTTGATGACCTCCTAAGGTTCCTGCTAGTTCCAAGTCTATGATCTTATGATTCCCTCTAGCTAGTAATAATCACTCTCTCCAGTTTGATATTATTAGCATCACTTGGTTATCTCACATTTTCATAGCACTTTCTATACATTATTTAATTTCACCATCATCCTCATGACAACCTTGTAAGGAAAGTAGTGCAATATTACTATCCCCATTTGACAGATGGAGAAAGAAACTGAGAAGCTAGGTCATTTGCTTAAGGTCCCATAGCTAATATGTGATAGAGTCCAGACTGGAGTTCAGGTTTTCTGACTTCAAGATTGGGGCTCTGGTCATCAGTGCCTCTTTTAATAAGCAATAAGAAGTTGAAAAGGTGTATGTAGATCTCTTTAGGCTGGTATCTTTCTATTCTAGACAGAGGAAAGCAGCTTTCTGATCTTTGACTAGGGATTCAGGCATACTTTTTGAGTATATGTTCCTGAAAAATTCTAATATTTTGTGATTCTGTGACTTCTGGGAGTAAAAGCTCAGATGTAGAAAGGAATAATCTTTACTTCTCTAAAAGGTTTTCCTGCAGGATTGCTTTAAAGGATGATCTTCCCTTCTGGAAAAATAAGGGTTTTTCTTTCACTTACCCTCACCCTTTTTTTTCGTTCTGGGGACCTGTAGGGATAGTCGTATATCCAGATTTTCATACATTCAGTCTAATTAGAGTGAGAAAACATTTCTAAATCTAGGTTTATATTCCCAGAAGTCATAGAATCACAAACTATTAGAAATGAAAGAGGCCTTGGAGACCACCTAGTCCCGCCCCTTCATTTTGCAGACAAGGAAATTGGAGTACAATTGGAGTGAAATAGTTAGCAGATGAACATATAAGGATAAAATGGTAGGTATAGGCTTCACACTAATGCCTTCCAACCTCAAGTCCCACTACAT
The DNA here is from genome assembly GCF_028372415.1 of Notamacropus eugenii. NCBI lineage: Eukaryota > Metazoa > Chordata > Mammalia > Diprotodontia > Macropodidae > Notamacropus > Notamacropus eugenii. Next base: position 421,908,346 of record NC_092875.1, on the reverse strand, counting down.
TATTACATCATTTTAATCTTTCTCCAAGGAACCTGGAGGTGTTAGGCCTACTTGTTTTTTACCTTGCTTTTGATCTTGCCTCTCTGTCTCCTTCTCTCCTTCCTTCCCTCCCTCCCTTCTCCTCCCAAGTGGATAGACTTCCTGGTTTTTGTTTTATTTCCCTTCCATTCTTATGGACATGAGTGGCAACATTATCTGCAAAGACCACGATTTATTGTAATCCATATAATAAGACACCAACAGACATTCTAGCTTCTATATCTACTGTCATATTACTTGTTTATCCCAGACAGATTCCTGAAATTCAGAGGTTGTAATTTCATTTTTGCTTGATCAGTCATGCAAACCAGACATACGTTTAGTTCTTTCATCTATGAACAACTTGTTGGCAATGGTGGCAATAGCCCCTGGGGCTTGTCAGAAATAGAAATGCTGGGAATAATCATCACTTACATTTGCTGTCCTGAAGTCTTTAGGCTGGGCCAAGAAGAGAACTTTATTTAAGGAGAGCATCACCTTTAGGAATACCAGAATTCCATTCTGAACAAAAGAACCGTTTAAAAGAAGACCATCCACACTATAGTTTGGCATTCCTTTTTCTTAAATTTAAGCTCTTGGTTAAGGTACCCCAGTGGTAACAGAATATTGGCCCATACCAGGAGAATAATCTGCACTTTTTTTTGTCTTTTCCTAAAAAGATTATGGATTAAGACCAATTGAATGAATCAGCATGGTCATTCTTATTTTTCTGGGGACTGTAATGAACTAGGAAAATCAATAACTATTTATTAAGTAGCAATGAAATTAGGGCCTCTTGACTGGATACAATGAGGGATGCCGAAAAGTATGACATGGTCTAGACCAGGCTAATGCACATGAAGCAAGAATTATTCAAGTATGTAATCAAATGTCCAATAATGTGGTACAAATTCGAGGTGCTTTTCATAATTAGGCAAAGGGCAAGATCAGTGAGGGCTGGAATAGTTAGGGGAAACTACATAAAAGGGAAAGAACTATAAGACAATGTAGTATAGTGGGGGGAAAAAGCAACCCACTGGAACTAGGTTCAACTCCAAGCTCTATCAATGACTAGCTGTGTGATCATAGACAAGTCACTTACCCTTTCTGGCCTTCAGTTTCCTCATCTATAAAATGGGAGTATTAGCCTAGATGACCTCTAAGGTTCCTTACAACTCTAAATCTATGATCCCATGACTTGACCCTTGAAGGATGGATAGGATTTGAAGAATGGATAGGACAACAGGGGATGCTAGGTAGGCAGAGAACATGAGAAGAGTCCTTGATTCTGATATCGCCTTGAAGTCTTTGAGACTTATTTTCAGATGAATTTAAGAACAGAGATTCTCAGAGAGAAAGTAGAGCTTAAAATAATATTCTCAAAAATTATTTTATTGAAAAAAGATCCTTTAAAAAATATATACGTTTATATATGATGTCAAAGTCACTCTCAGCAGGAGCTCTGATTGACATGCGGGAAGGGGGGGCAGTTTGTACCCTGTGAGTTCCTCAATTCAATAAAATTGAGATCCAATGCCCTCGCCCATTTAAAAAAAAAATTCGGCATAGAATTTAGTGATGAAGATGCTAATAAATTGAAATTGACCTGTCCTTCTCCAAGAACAAACAGGAACCTTCACACAGGGCGGGTTGGGCCACCTGCTCCAGCCCTTACCCACGTTCAGTCCTCCAGCAAGTCAGCTGTCTAGTTTCCTCTCTTTCAGCTCTGCACAATTTCTGCCACTGAGTTACAGGAAATTTCTTTCTGAAAAGCCATTTGTCGACATATCCTAATGTAATGCACTTGAACATTTCCTTCTGTGGATCGATAAGGGCAGCACTCACTGCAGGCATATCAAACGCAGGGCCAGGCTCTCGTTCACACGGCTAGTTAAACAGCAGCCAGGGCAGGGCGGCCTCAGCACAAAGCCTGGGGCCGAGCTGGGTTCCTGCTTTTGTCTGCCCTGGGGCTTCCTTGGGCTTTGTTCCGCCCCGGGGCTCTGCACCATCCCAAACCATTCAGAGCCCTTTGGACTCGTTGCAGTCTAGTTCCCCAAGGTTGCATCCAAGGTCGCTGGAACTCACACTGAAATTAGTGTGCTGGCAATTAGCAAAGAGTAAGTTACTCTCCGCGGACATAAAATTCACCCGGGACCCCGGTTCCCTGGCCACACCCACCTCCCACAGCCCACTTGATGCTGCCAGGGAGAGGGCAGGTTATTCCTAGCGGAACTCCACAGGGATGATCTGAATTCTCATTTTTAAAGAAAGAAGAAAAGGTTTTCCAGTAAGACAGCATTCTGCGACCCTCTGAGCTGCCAAGGGGGTGGGGGCCAACATCTATTTCCACTTCTATAGCAAGTTGGATTGCAAGCAGATGGCAAAGTTCATTTTCTCGATTCCAATAAACATTGGCCAAAGCTTGTTCCAGTTTCCATTTCTGGGTCTCTTACTCAGTGGACAAGAGCCACAGTCTTCCCTCTGGAGATCAGCTTTCTTAGGCAGTCCCACCAAGCAGGAGGTCGAGGGTAGGTAGAGGTCCGAGGGCAGGGGTGCTAGGCGGCAGGGGAACAAAATGATTAATGAAGCCCCCGATCCTAATGCCGCATTAAATTGTTGGGACTGATTTTAATGTAAAAGGAGATGCTCAGGGAGAAGACAGAAATCTAAAACAATAGAAAATACAAATGTATTTTCTTTAAAATGTATGATACCGAAGTAACATTCAGTGGAATGGGGATGGGATGAGGGAGATGAGGGGCAAGGAGGGCAGGGAGAGATGTAGTAGATCTGACCAAAGACAAAATCATCGCACAGGTCCACACAGCGCTGCCCTAAGTGCTTAGAGTTCACCTTCAGAGGGTACTTAATAAATGTTAAACACTCATAAATCTCTAACAGCAACAACATCCTCTGTAGCACAGCTTAGAGGAAATTGTTCTCATCCATAACCTTTTGGGTCTTTAGGAAAAGTGGAAGAAAGATGTGCATTCCAATCTCTAGAAAAATAGGGTCATCCAGATGTCCTATAACTGAAGGGAGCATTCACAATAGCCTTTTGATTGTGGAATTTTGATATGGCCCTGAATTCTTAATTGTTATCACTATGTTTTGCTGACATACATAATCACAGGGCTGGAAGAGGTCATTTAATCCAACTCTTTGCCTTTTAGACTAGAGGTCAGGAATTTTACTGAAAACTTGTGGGCCAAAGGTTTGTGACTTCGCTCCATGGGGAATGAAAGAGGGGAGTGGAATGGGAACAGCTGTCCCCGACAAAGGGAACTCATTTAGGGGAAGAGACATGGTCAAGGACACTGAAGATATAGGGGGAAGTGAACATAAATAGTTCAGACAACGTGAGGGAAGGTGGAATAACATCTTCATAGAATTGTGGGCCCTAGGAGCTAAAAGGGACTTCAGAGGTCCTCAAGTTCAGCTCTCTCATTTTACATACATGAGCAAACAGAGGAGGTTCAGGCAAATTAAGGGACTTGCCCAAAACAAGTTAGAGTTAGATGTAAGATTCAAGGATTAGAGGCTGGATTTTTGCTTCCCCCTCCTTACCATTAGCTACAAATTCCTTGGGCTTTTAGGAGTCGGGTCAATCAAAATAAACAAGCAGGAGGAGGTATACCTTAAGCCCCAAGAATGGTACACAAGATGGTCACTTAGAAGAGATAATATCTATTACCATAATGAGAAAAGTTGAGCAGTTGATCTATGGAACAGGAAGGCAGTAGCTTCTGTCTAATTCAGGCTTCTAAGGTTCCTGTTTCTACAATGGCACATGGGACTGGGTTGTCAGGAGTGCAGGTGAGCCACCTACTTGGCACAGCAGTACAGCTCTAAAGAGCTGGTCATTTCAGGTATTCCCTATTTAGCTTTGTCTTGTCCAAACTACATACAGGTTGTGGAGATCTTCAGGTGCAACATGTCCCTGGTCACAGGGTTGGTTGCAGGGATGCCCTTGACCATCAGCTTCCTGTTCTCTAGGGAACTGGCTATGCTGGAGATTCAGGGACCCTGATACCAATACTGGTATAGCACAGGGTGGTCTGCCATTAGCCCCCTAATCTGCTGAGTCTGGTCCCATTCTATGCACATGTGACTCGTTGAAATAACACAGCAGTTCCTTATTGGTAATTCAAAGATCCCTGAGGCAGAGCCTATGGCCCTCATACCTGACATTTATATCATTCCTTGAGTATTTTTTTCTAGAAGGAATCTTTGGGGAGACTCAGACATAAACCTCACATAAACTTTGTTTTAGAAACTTCATTGGAGCACTTGAGAGCAGGGTCAACGAGCCAAATAGACATCCCAATAACAACAGCTGACATGTATACAGTGCTTGAAGGCTTGGAAGGTATTTTGTACATTATCTTATTTGATTCTTATCACAACCCTTGGAGGAGGCACTCTTATTGTCCTCATTTTTACAGATGAGAAAACTGAGGCAGATAGTGTTTAAATGACTTGCCCAGGGTGATTCAGCTAGGAAATGTCTGCAGTCAGATTTGAACTCAAATCTTACTGACTCCAGATCCAGTATTCTCTCCTTTGAGTCATCTAGTTGCCAAGAAAAATTTGACAAGCAGGGTCCCATTCCCAATTAGGGAATTAGATTCTGGGGCCTCAGGAGTTAATATCCCCTGAACCTTAGCAAGGAAGCAAAATGAACATATTTAGAGAAAGACTAACCTGGAATGAGTTGTTACAGTTGAAGTGGGGCCTCTGCGAGAAGGGTTGATGAGGCAGGAAATCATTTTGGTGTCTTAACAGTCACTAAATTTGGGATGGTCGCCATGACCATCAAAAGGGTAGCATTATAACCACAATGGCCCAGGCAGCAAAATTCCTCCATTAATTGGAACTCAGGTCAATGTCCCTTCCCTGAACTCATCTGACAAGAACAAGGCTTCAGATGTTCCCAAATAACAGCTGGAGCCATTCAATTAACTCAGCCTAGGCCTAGGAGAGGGTTTGACTGATATGCCACGAAGAGTAAAACCATGCTCCAAATAGAACAGAATCTCCTCAAAAGCAGATTTTTGTTTTTGTCTTTGTATTCCTGGAATCTAGCCCAGTGCCTGCGCATAGTAGGTCCATCATCATCATCATCAAGCTATCAGTCTTATATAATACCTACTATGTATCAGGCACTTTTCTAAGTGCTTTATAAATATTTGCATTTGATTTTCATAGCAACCCAGGGAAGCAGATGCTATTATTTACCTCATTTTACAGATGAGAAAACTGAGGCAGATTCAGTGACTTGTCCATGGTCACCCACCTAATGAATGTCTTAAGGTCTGATTTGAACTCAGGACTGCCTGACTCCAGATTCAGTGTTCTATCCACTTAATAAATGTTTGTTAAATTAAATTGACTGACAATGGACACTACAAGTTAAAGTGTTTTATAAGGGTGAGATGAAGTCCTTCAGATGGACAAGGTTTTTAAGATTCAAGTCTCTGCTCCCCATAAAGAAGTGTCTAGAAGAAAGGAGGATGCAGAAATTGGCAGTTTCCTCATAGACAGAAGCCTGAAAGCCCAAAGAGGAAAGAGGGAGGCCCCAAGGCCACCATTAAATCTAACGAGTCTTTCAAGAGAAAGGAAGAAGCATGAGCAAAACGTGCTGGGCATGGGTGCATTGAAACATGTGGTATTGGCCTTTGGTTATATTAAACAGCTCTAGCTGCCTCTGGGGAAGGAGGCTGGAAAGACCTTGGCAGCCACAAGGCACGCCAATGAACAGAGGAAGGATGTCTGTGCCCTTGCTGGGGTGAGCCAATTTCACACCACCACCCCGCCCCAGGTACAGCATTTAAGGAAGTTGAATCGCACACCACCTCCCTCCAAAGGGACTTGGGGAAGGCAAGTCTTAGAGAAGGGGCACCATTAGCACAATCAAGGAACAAATTCAATTGATCTATAGAGCAAGAGAAGGCAGTAGTTGTGGCCAGTAGTCTCGGCGAAGGTTTAGGTCCTTTTTCTCTCTGAGGCCAATGATTGCTAGTCCATAAAAGAAGTGATAGTGCAGGCTCTTGAGACTGTTCATACTGTGGATCTGATAGTTTTATGTGGAAAGAGCACTAGGTGAGCCTCCTGTGAAGAAGAATGGCGCATCTCTAGAGGTGTGTGGTTGCCCGACACATAGGCCGTTGCTTACGTGTCTGTTTGACTTCGGCGTTGTGTGCCTCCTCTGGAGAGTCCAGTACAGTGGGCTGTATTTCCAGCTGATGGGTAGGACCTTCATCACAAGGCCAGTGGTGAACATATTTTGGACAACACCATCTTAGCCTTTCCCTATTGTTGAGGGAAGTGATCTCCAAACTTTTTTAACTGGGTACTCCATCAGTAAAAAATTATATATATAAATAAAATAAAAATATAAAAAATAAATAAAAAGCAATTGAGCACAAACTCCTGAAATATACATTTACTAATTTATAAATTGCACGCATATACTCCCATACTAATAATTATGTATGCTATTAAAGTTGCACAAAAAATAAATTTTAAATAATGAGATAATGATGAAATAATGGTTTATCTTAGAGCCAGTAGAGACTCGAGTTAGTGAGTAGGTAAGAGGCATGGTCAGGCCAGTGCTTTAGGGCAGCAATGTGGAAGGATTGAAGAGGGAGAGGGACCTGAAGCAGGGAGACCAATCCGGAGACTATTGCAATACTCCAGGGTCCAGCCCGGATTGCAGTAGTGTCTATATAAGTAGAGAGAAGTGAACAAAGGCTAGAAATGACAAGGTTTGGCAACAGATTGCATGTGTGCAGTAAAAACAAGTGGGAAGATAAGATAACAGAGTCAAGACCTAGCCACTCCTGTTCATCCTGTGCAGCTAGTTCACTCTTTCTGACTTTACTGGCCATTGCTCTACAGTATAGAGCCTGCCCCTGTGGTGATTGTGGACAAAGTGTGGGGCTGCTGGCTTTGGTATAGAGATCAGAGGTCAGAATGGAGAACTTTTGTTGGTGTTGCTTGGGACAGCCACATAAAAGGCTACTTGTGGGTGAAGGAGACACAGGACACTTTTGAAGGGAATAGCCTAGATGTGTTGGAGACAAGTCCATGACTGCCTCCCAGGAGGAGGGTGGGGTACACATCTTGTCACCTTCCATTTGGTTCATCACACGCCTCTTGGTGTCAAACTACAAAGTCATACTTTAGAGAGCACTGGAGTAGGGCAGGTCTATATCAGATGCTGTGGAATCTGACAGTACCATAATAAGGGGGCAGCTAGGTGGCACAGTGGATAGAGCACTAGACCTGGAATCCTGAAGACCTGAGTTCAGTTCTGACTCCAGACTCTTACTGTCCCTATCAGCACTCTTTTAACTTAGCCACTCTGCCTCTAATGAAGGCTGTCTTCCAGCATTTAAAGACACTATAGGATCATAGATTAAGAGCTGGAAGGAACTTAAGGACCATTTAGTTCAATGGTTCTTACAGAATGTGCCTCAAATCAGAGGGAACTTAGACAAGTAATTGCATACCCTTGCACAAGTTTCCTGACTCCCATCTCTAGACACCACAATATCTCACAGCAAAGAATAATGCTATGTTGTGTGCAAAAAAGTCTGAAAACCTCTGATCTAGTCTGACCATCTCATTTTACAGATGACATCCACAGAGGTTGAGTGACTTCTTCAGAGTCATCCAGCAAAGTGGTGACAAAGCCAAGGCTAGAATCCAGTTCTCCAGAACTGTTCCTTTTCTCTGAGGTCATATCCACCAAGGTCATGTACATAGGTGGTCTCACCAACACTAGATGTTCCATGCTTTCACACTGAGGGCCCCCCATGTGAGGATTGCTCTCACTCTTTGCCTTTATCTTTTGGATTCTCTGACTTCCCTCAAGATTCAACTCAAGTCCTGGCCCCATCTTCTTCCCAACACCCTGCCCCTTGAAGACAGTACTTTACTTCTAGGATTACCTTTTATTTATACTGCACAGTTTTGGACCTGTTGTCTCCTCCATTGGAATAAGAGTTCCTTAAGGGCAAGGATCGTGTGTTTGCCTTTCTTTGTATCTCCATATTTATTTAGCACCATGTCTATCACATAGTAGTTGTTGATGTTCATCATTCTCAAAGAGGACTAGTGACATCATGGGGTGATGTTCGACTTGCCTGTGAATTGGATTTAAGTGAGGCAGAGCTGCATAAAGTCATCAGCCTCACTGTGTCTTCCAGAGTCATTAAAGTCCAGTGGTAGGATAAAAGTCAAGATGATTGACAATGACCTGGGAGGCATCTTTGATGTCTGACCAATCTCTAAGAGCTCTACAACACCTACTTCGGCTGCCTTAAGGCCATTGGAACAAATTGTTCCTAACTGACTGTTCCACGATGGGAAGTCTTCACATGCTTGGGTAGACACCCCTCCCCAACTCATCAACGGGTTGGCGGCCTGTCGATTACCCTCAACCTGGTTTAGCCTGTCTGCTGAGATTGTTTACCAAGGGTGTGGCCACTGTGCATGTTATAGCTTCTTGGAGCCACAGGTAAGAGTGAGGTGCCTAGGGGATACCAAAGGTGGATGATCAGACCTGAAAAGGGCTCAGCAAGTTGGAGGTTCTAATCCATAAAAGATTGATAAATGCTTGTTGACTGACTGATTGATGGACAGGTGCTTGTCATACTGTGCCACAGTAGCTTGTCCAGGAGGGAAGAATGGAGCACTGATTTATGTTTCGTCCATGGGCAACCCAATTCACACACATATGTCTCTTCAAATTTTTGCCACTATACCATTAAAGATCATTTTTACAACTTACAACAGGGATGCCACCAGGAACCAAACTTTACAGCAGAAGAACCACCCGCAGATCAGTACAGATCTACAGCAGCCTATGTGAATCAGTTTCAACATCTCTGGGAATTCATCCTTCTTTGTATTTCCTGACTGGCCAGCTGACTTGATTCTGCAGTCTACAGTTTGAAAGCTCAGTGACTTCAAAGTTAGAAGACTTGTCTAAATTCTTCCTCCAATACTTGTCTGTGTGACCTTGGGTTGGTATTTTCAACTCTGTTAGCCTTGGTCTTCTCATCTGTAAAATACAGGGGTTGGAGCAAAAGAATCTCTAAGAACATCTCCCCACTCCAAATTGTACACGTGCTCTCCACCCACAAATTTTAGGGAAGTCCCCTTAGCATTTTATATTTAACTTTACATGTATATTATCTCAAATGATTCACACAACAGCCCTGGAAGGTAAGTGTTTTTATTATGTCAATTCAACTGATTCATGTTCAATTCAAGACATCGCCCTGTGATGTCATTGGTCCTCTTTGAAAATGAAGGATGAAAAAAAGAGAAAGAAAGTAAAGAATAAAAAACAATATTTAGCACATTGGAGACTCAAAGGTGCAGAGATTTCCAAGCATCACATGTCAGAAACAGTAAAAAGGGAGAAAAGAGCATTACAAATTATTAGGGCTCAGAGAGAGGTATCAAAAAGCTTTGATTGGGGGGCCATGTTTGATGGTAACTGATGAGTGACCTTGGAAAATGTAACCTACCCTTGTACCTCAGTTTTAGTGAAACTGGAAAAATGCCTTGTTTCCCAGGTGTGTTTGGAGGATTAATTCATGTTTATGTGGCCTTGTGGAGAGAGAGTTATAAAAGTCCCTACCATTCTCATAATACTCTGCGTGGGCTGTTACAGCTCACCATGCAGCCAGATCTGTTGATGAAGAAACATCAGCATTACCTTAGATCCCCCTGGCAAAGAGCTCAGTCCTCTCTCTCCTTGGACACCCTGCCCCATCTTCCCATTCAGCCTGCTTTTGCCAGAGTCCCTTTGTCTCCTATTTCCTCCAGTTCCTGCTTGCAGTCCTCTAGCTAGAAACTGATCTCCTCTTGGTGGGGGGTGGCGGGGGACTGCTCCTTATTTCTTAAAGTCTCCATCAAAGTACTACAGACAGAAACTGGGTAGTAAAAAGAGAGTCTCACCATTCACTCTGAGAGGAGAAAGGGGGACTTTTCCCCATGCCCACAAATTATAAACAAGCAATGGCAGAAAATCTAAAGAAACCAAACATACCACTCCCAAAATTACCCTCTAGGGTTGGTGGGGGGGTGCAAAATAGGAGGTTAACAAAATGGACTCTGCTTTTTCCTTCTGTCAGTTTGTGTGTGTGTGTGTGTGTGTGTGTGTGTGTGTGTGTGTGTGTGTGTGTTGTTGTTGTACTTATGAAACTAAACACAGAAATTCCAGGCATCTCCCCTAAACAAAAAAACCTCTAATGTTTGCTTCTGGTCAATACATAAAACTTGGTGAAGGCCAGGAACTGGACATATATTTACAGTGGAACCTCCTATAAATCAGAAGTCAGCTGTAGCAAGACTTCTACGTCCTGTTTTATCTATCTTAATATATGGCCTGTCACAGTAATTACAACCTAAGTTACTATAATGAGAAAAATGTTCAAGAGAGCTCTTTTCCTCTACAACTGGAGGACAAGCTTCCTCCGAATGATATGCCAAAAGAGAATAAGGATGAAATGTTCAGGCCATGTCCTATTACCATTGTCCCCTGCTCTAAAGTGTGACTGAAGTGACCTGACCTCTCCAGAATCTCTGCTTTGGATTATCTTGCCTTGACATTGTTATCAGCCATAAACAGACCTCGTTCTCCTTGAAAGTACCTCCAATTGTTTCACTGGCTCTGGCTCCCTAAATCAACACTAGAGAGGGCAAAAAAAACAAACCACTTTAGGGCTCCATTATAAATGTTATTCTACCTGCCAAAAATGGAAAACTATAAATAGGGGGCCCTGAAGAAAGCCTGTTCAAAAATATTTAATGTCAAGAAAACAAGCGGAAAAGAGTGGATATTTTGCAAAGGCAGAGGGGCAATTTTCCTGTGAAATTTCTGTGGCCGTAAAGGAAGTAAGGACAACACAACTCCACGGTGCAAATATGACTCCCTCAGCCCTACGAAAGACTTGAAATTGCTTTCAGGGAGTAAGTTCTCAATTTTGTTATAGAACCATGGGGGTACAGTGCCTGTTGCTTTAATTTTTCTTCTTATTGTCACAGTGAAAGAGGTCAATGTTTTTAACCTTCTTGTGCACTTGAGAAAATAGACTCTAAGAAATAGCAGGTCTGCCAAGATCTTACAACAACTGAATCAGAACCAGAAATAGAATATATATTTACATACATAATATCAATTGAGATAATATTTATAAAAGATGTAGCACAGTGCCTGGTACATAGTAGGTGACTAATAATTTTTCTTCCTTCCTTCCTTCCTTCCTTCCTTCCTTCCTTCCTTCCTTCCTTCCTTCCTTCCTTCCTTCCTTCCTTCCTTCCTTCCTTCCTTCCTTCCTACCTTCTATATGTGTGTATCTGTCTATCTATCTATCTGTCTGTCTGTCTGTCTGTCTATGTGTCCGTGTATAGGTTTGTGTTTTATGAGGTGGTAGGGGAGGAAAATCTATATTTTCAGTAATGTAGGGACTTTCTACTATGGAATATGTTCTCCCCAAGGGTGATTTGCAGCTCATCCACAATTTATAATCTGAGACTGTTGCCTAAGGCACTGAGAGATTAAATGATTTATCTACCACTACTTAGCTAATACGTGTCAGAGCCAGGACAGTAACTCAGGTCTTTCTGATTCTGAGGTCTGTCCTCCATCTGCTATTCCTGCTGTGCACATTCCCTGATGTTCAGTTCTCCTTATTTTTCTTAAGGTCTTCTTTACCTACGAATGCTGCTGAGGCTGCCTTATTCTTCAGCTTTCAATTCTGTTACATAGGTTCACAGACTCCATTTTTCTTATTATGTTGTACCTGCAATTTTTAAATTTACCATCTCCTGGGTTGAATGGAGCTAGAAATTTTCCTGGGAAGTCTGTAGCATAATTATTATTATAGGTGAATATAGTTTCTTAAGATTTGCAAAATTCTTTTAAAGCATAGTAAAAGTATTTTTTTAAAAGGAAGCCAAGGAGTCTTAAACTGTTCCATGATAGTGCAGGGAGGGCCTTACTGCAATTCTCAGTCGGAATGCTAAGTCCTTAGTGACCTGAGTAACCCAATCTGAAATTGGTTATTTGGTTCTTACCTTGGGTGGGTTGGTTTACTACCCCTTGGTTATAACATTTCTTCTTGGTATCTGGTTCTCAGAAGCTTCTCAGTCATGTGTCCAGAAGCCAAGTAGACTTTGGGCTAGATCTTAGTATGACCCTACCTTGAAGTTGTCTTTTCTCTGAAAAGTCAGATAAACTGTTGAAGACCATCAAGGATTGTGAAAAGTCTGAGGGTTGTTAATGGATATTATCATTTTGTTAAACAGCTTAAAATGGTGCCATTACTTGTAGAGAGCCATTCAGAAATTGGTCTCATACAATTTGTTTAAATTTTCTTTTCTTATTGTCAACCTAATTATTCATACACCCATACACCCACCCACACACACACACACATACACACATATGCTTCAATGTGTGAAAAAGAACATTTTAAGTAATTAATAGATTTCTTGTACTCCATACTCCGATGGATCTGTAATGTCAACAATATAGAAGTTCCTTCTAACAAAAGAAACACAGCCCATATATCCTGCCCTTCCTGGACCCTCCTTGCCCATGTTTCCCCAATAAGTTTACCAGAGAGGATAGGACTCAGATAAAACCTATGGAGAACAGGTCCTTCCCCTCATTTTCTTTTGACATCACCAGAATATCAGTGGAGCACGTGGTGTTGTCCTCACTCTCACCACATGGCCTCTCACCTTCTATCCCCACCATACATTTCTTTGATGACTTCCTTTATTCCACTTCTTCCATTCTTTGCTTATTGTGTTTTGTAGCCTGCTCACATTCACTGCCCGCCTTTCTATTGCCCTCTGAGTGATACTCATGTTAATTCTTCAGAGAATAGTGTGCCGTGATTCATAACCATACATCAACTCCTGCAGAGTATTGGTATTACAAAGGCAGGCCTTTGTTCTAGAGAGAAATTTGGACTCATCCAGAGAGCTTTTTCAGTTTTGCATAAGGGGAAGTTTCCTATAGAGAATTGAAGATGTGTGCCTGGAACCAAGAAAAGAGGTCAGGCCAGGGGAATGAGTGAGATTGCCAGGGGAAAGAATACAGAAAGAGAAAGGAAAGAGGCCAAGGAGGGTCCCTTGGGGGAAACCCATATTGAAGACTTGGAAAAAGGATGAGGAGTTAGGGAAGGAGAAAGAGGAGGAGCCACCGGGAAGACAGAGGGAGAACCAGTAGAGAGGTGCTTTGGAAAATGAAGGAGAGAATATCTAGTATTTGTGTATCCAAAGTATCCTATTTTTACCCTTTTCTAAGTGTTATCACCCTCCTCCTTCCTTTCTTCTTGCCTGTGGTCTCAATCTTTTCCCTGTCTCCTTGCCTCCTTCAGTATCTTGGGCCAGAGATATTTTATCTCTGCCTTTTTGCTGGCTCCTTCCCAATGTATCTACAAATATACCCAAGTCTTCCAAATGCTAAAAAAACCCCTTTTGTTGATCTTTCCATCCTAGTTAGCTACAATGTGTTCTCTCTCCACTGCCTGCGCTACTCCATTAGTCCATGAACTGTGACAGCAAGGACCTTTTTTATTTTTTGCCTTTCTATGTATCCCTATCACAATGACTGGTATACGTGCTTAATGCTTATTGATGACTAAAATTCTTGAAAAAGTTTTCTATAGGTTACCTTCAACTCTTTTCTCAGCACTTCCAAATCTGACTTCTTCTCCACCACTCTACCATAACTGTTTCCTCAAAGGGCTCTCTCAATTGTCAAATGCAATGGTCTTTTTGCAGTCTTTACTGAAAACTTTCTCCTCGCTTACTTTCCTAGTTCTCCTCCTAACTACTGAGCTTCTCCTTACTTGGCTCATCTATTTCTTCCCAGTTCCTTAAAGTAGATTTTCCCCAAGGTTCTATCCTTGTCCCTCTTCCTCTCTCCAAGCCTTGATTTGTTCAAATATAAACTCAAAGGGTTGAATTCAATGGTCTCTAAGTCCTTTCCAGCCATAGAAATTCTATATCTGAATGTCCCACCTCTTTGGGCCAGTTTTAGTGGTATGTCCCCAGTCCCAAGATGCAGGTTCAACTGACCTGGAGAACAGGAATTGCCCTGCCCCAGACACTTGCTTCCTTACTGTGGCACAGTTAGAATTGAAGTTCCTGGGCCTCTGTTTGTTACGCAATTCAGAGAATATCCTCATTTCAGTGGTCCAGACTGACCTTACCTCACTGGTGGTATAGTGATATCCAGATAGTGCCATGTCAACTCATTGTCTAAACTTTGCCCCAAGTAAGTTCAGGTGGCTTGGAACCTTTGATTAGAGTGTTTGGAAGGTGAATACTGCCACATGTCCAGGCCACCAACTGTATGCTGCCCTGGTTGTTCCTCACTGGCTTTCCTTCTTCTCCCATAACTGCTATCCCTGCGTGACAGTGGCACTCTTAAGGAACAGTTCCCTCTTGATTAAGACCATTCTGTTAAAGCTGAGGATTCCTTTGGCATAAGAATTTGACTAGAGAGATTCCAAGATGGCTTTGAGCATTGAAATCCTATGCTTCTGTGATTTATCTAGACCTGGTTTTATCTATTTTTATTTTTATTCTTATTTTGTTTTATAACACAGTGCTTTGCCCACTGTTGGCATTTAATAAAAATTTTTAAAAACTCATGCTTTGATAGTGCTTAAGAGTTTACAAAGAGCTTTCCATATAGCAACTCTGTGAAGTAGGTCATTATACCCACTTTATACTGTAACTGAGGAAACTCAGAAAGGTTAAGAGATTTGACCAAGCTCAAACAGCCTTAAGCAACTGAATTTGTATTCACACCCCAAGTGAATGTACTCTCTGAAATCACTGGAAAGGAGAAACCCATTTTTATTTCTCGTGTTCACACACACACACACACACACACACACACACACACACACACACACACACCAGCTACTCCATAGGCCACACAAAGAAAGAAAGAGCTCATCTGAAGGGGTTTTACCATGGAAGCAGTGTGCCACAGTGGATAGAGAGCTAGCCTTGGGGTTAAAGAAGACCTGAGTTCGAATCCTATCTGTGACATTTAACCTCTCAGTGCCCCAGGCAGTTCTCTAAGAATAAAAGTTTCAAAGAAGTGTCTACTGCTTTGGTAGAGCAAGTTTATTTATTTGAGAGTTCTCCATACTGAAAAAAAATCACAGTTCTAGTTCCCATCCTCTTCAAGATAGCAGTAAAGAGCTGAGAGCTTCTTTTTCAAGTGGCCAATGAAGAGACAATGCTTTGGGTTATTTCTTTTCTTTTTTTAAACTTTACTTTCCTGGCCGTCCTGCAGTAGGAATTTGCTGTAGAGTAACTCTAGTCTAGCAAATCTTGAGTGGATTTGATTATAAATAATTTGGCTTATTGCATCAAGGATGAATGAGTGCTTTGTTGGCTCATGGGATACGTGTTGGTTGGTAGATCATGGAACATCCTCTGAGGTATTCACAATGTGTGTCTTTCATGTATTTGCCCATGTAAGGAGGAAATGATTTGTTTTATGCTATTAGCTGGAATTTTCCATGGATGAAATGGTCTCGTTCATTCTGTGGCACCTTTCTCTGAGACTCTATGACCTCTTCGTAGGGGAAGGGCTGTGACTATAATCTATCCAAGACTTGGAATCAGGAAGACCCTGAATTCAGATCTGACCTCAAATACTTATCAACTGTATGACCTTCCTCTGTCTGCTTCAGTTTCTTCATCTATAAAATGAGGACAGGTGATGACATCTATCTCCTGGGATTATTGTCAGGATAAAATATGTGAAGCACTTTGCAAACCCTGAATAATTATAATACATGCTAGTGAGCATATTGTCATTACCACCATCTTCATCACTGTCATCATTCTGCTCCCAGCCCCTCTGGCTTCTAGTCATTCTGTGGCCCCATCAGAAAGTCAGAGGAAACTCTCACTTAATCTCTTAGAACATGAATAAGGCAACATAGGGGTGATGAAAAGAGAAATGGAAAAGAAATTCAGAAGCCTGATTTCTAGTTCTGGCTTTGCCATTGTGCAATTGAGTCATTCTTAGGCAAGTCACTTAATCTCTTAACTATAAAATGATAAGATTGAATTTATTGTTCTCTAGGGTTCTTTCTATTTCTAAAACACATGATCCTGGTTTCTCTATAGGATACTCTCATGTGATAACCAGATCTTTTCTGGTTAACAAATTTAAGGTTCTTTGGAGAGGCATCTTGGGACAATGGAAAGAGCACCTTGGCTTTGGAGTCAGAGGATTATGAGTCTTAATCTCAGTGCCTTCCCTCTGTTAATGATCTCCATTTATCCTGTATATAACTTGTTTTGTTTCTATCTGTTTACATGATGTCTCCCCCACTAGTGTGTAAGCTTCTTGGGAGCAGGGGCTGTCCTTTGCGTATTTGTATCCCTAGTCCATTGCTTAGCACAATGACCAGAATATAGCAGGCATTTAATATTTTATTTATTTTATTTCTATTAATGTATTATTTATATATTTATATTTTATAGCATATTTCTGACATATTTCATGTAAATATATTATTATATACTGCATATTTCTATAATTTATAATTAAAATATAATATAGAATTTATAATTATTTTGCATATTCTATAATTATATTTATAGTTATTAATTTATTTTTTAGTAATTGATTGTTCCTACTGCTGTCACATATTATCTGTGTGAGCTGGGGTAAGGCATTCAGCTTCTCTGGGCTTCAGGTAATCCTTTGTAAAATGGGAAGGGGGATATTCTAGATGGCCTCAGAAGCCACTTTGAACTTTAAATCTCTGGTCCCATAATCCCATGATTTTAGGGAGATAGAGTGACAGAGCGAATAATACAGAGCTGGCCTTGGAATCGAGAAGATCTGAGTTCTAGCACACTGCCTATATGAACTTGGCAAATCACATTATCTCAGTTCTTCCCCTCCCCCTACCTCTCACCCCAAACCAGCGAACTCTCTCAAATATTTAAAATTCATATGAAATCATCTGTTTTGGAGTTGGCTCCAATGATGCAGATTGCAATCTATCCATGGGGGCCCATTTTATACAACTCTTGTCCACGTTCTCCGCAAAGGTGAATGGGGGGAGTCCATTCAACATATCCAAGGCCTTTGTAATTTTCTCCCAACACCAGCACAAAGAGCTCCTTGGCTGTCTGCCTGCATCCCTCATGCTCTCAACATGACCAGTCCATCTTTTTCTTCTCATCATATAATTTCTCAATGACATCCACTACTCCTCTTCTTGTCTGGAGTTCCTCATTATTTATGCTATAGCTGCTCCTACTTACCGCATCCCTCTCTGTTGCCCTCTGCGTGATTTTCATCTTTATTTCTTCAGAGCTTCCAGATTTCACCACCTCACAGTAAAACTGATAAAATGTACAGTACCGAAAAGTACTACAAACTTCATGGGAAGTTTGGGTTGAAAGGGTAAAAATTAAAATTAAAAAAAAAAAAACCTTGCAATTTCCTAAAAGAAATTACATTCACTCTCCTCCCTTTTGAACTCTAAGCCCAGATCACTGTCAAAATGTATAATTTTTTCCATGATATTCTGATGCAATACTTGTCACTTACCTTAAGAACTTGATTCTGAGAGGGAAGGTATATTTTGTCCAAAATCAAACTGCTGGACAGTGTCTTTAGGGGATTCATCCAAATGCATGTTGAAATCTAGGCAAGAGATATTATTCATCCTCTTGGTCATCAAATATATTATACAATATATTTGTATAATAATATATTTACATGAAATATGTCATAAATATGCTATGAAATATAAATATATAAATAATACATTAATAGAAATAAAATAAATAAAATATTAAATGCCTGCTATATTCTAGTCATTCTGCTAAGCAATGGACTAGGGATACAAATATGCAAAGGACAGCCCCTGCTCCCAAGAAGCTTACACACTAGTGGGGGAGACATCATGTAAACAGATAGAAACATAACAAGTTATATACAGCATAAATGGAGATAATTAGAGTTTAGACTGTGTCTCTAGCCTTGGCCTCAATGATTAATCGATAAGTTTTGTTCAACAAATTAAGTAATTAAGAAGTTACCAGGGGCAAGTTCTCTAGGACTAGGAATTACCAACAAGTGGTAGAAAGTGGGAGAGAGTTTCCACATAGGGAGCTCCCTACCTTGATTAAGCCAGGGGTCTGTAACAAAGAAAAGAAAAATTCAGTTCAGATCTTTCTCTGTAGTAAATCTTTGGCTCCAGGATAGGAGTGGAAAGGTCAGTAACTACGGAGACAAAAAGTAAAGAAATAAGGATTACTGGATCTGTTGTGCAAGAGGTCATAGAGGCACAAACAGACTTCTTATTGCATGTAATGCATATTATCCCATACACTAAAATCCTTCATTAAGAGAAAGCTTTTGGACTCCAGATAAAGTGACATTTGGGAAACTCCGTTTCAGTAAACCTAGGAATGATCTTGGCTGCCTAGCATACAACAAAGTTCATTAGCTCCATGGGAACTGAGACTCCAGATAAGGAGACCCTGGCAGGCAAGCCCATGCTCTTTTGTCTTTGGCTCACCCTGATGGGGGCCTGATGAAGTTCACTGCAATGATGCATTACTGAACCCTGCCCTCAATTTGTCCATCTGGAATGGGTTCATGAAGGTCACTGGTTAGCCCAAAAAAGCAAGACTGAGGCTGGGAAAGGAAAGCTCTCTCCCATAGCCTCTGCTCAAAGACACCCTGTCCTTTGAAGCATATCCTGGAATGGATTACCCTAAAGGCTAAAGGGGCCAGTAATCCCAATGCCTTCAAGTTTTGATGCAGCCCAGAGAGCCTCTGCATATTATAAATTGCATTCTAAATAATGAAGTCCCTAAAAAGGCCCCTCTCAGCAATGCTACCCCAGAGTAGCCCCTATTCCTAATTAGTCTCAGAGAAACAGCCACAGATTAGGATTCTTAATGCTTAGGACCTAGTAAACAATTATCTTGGTGTTGGAAACAAATCTTCTGTGGCTATGAGTTAATATCCTGAGTAGATAATGGTGTCTTCCCTTAAGAACTTGATTCTGAAGGGAGAAAGTTTATTTGTTCCAAATAACCCGTTACAAGATGTGTGCACACGCAGAGAAAGGAAGGCTCTCTTTTGCTTGAGGGTCTCATGGCATGTTCCCAGATGAAACCATTTAATAAAGATGAAAATGATAACTGTAGCAGAAGTGTTACCATTTTCTTCACCAGCTGGGGTATAACAACACCAAGTGAGGGGGGAGAGGGGAGGGAGAGAGGAGAGATTAGTGGGCCAGGAAATCAGTCAATCAAACAAGCACTTAACTGAGTTTGGACTTTGACTTGCGTTTTCCTAGAATTAAAACACATGGTCTTGCCCTTGAGGACTATACAATCAAATTCAATTTTATTCAACAAATATTTGCAGAATTACTGGGGCAAAGCACTGTGCTTCGTTCTGCAGGTGATACAGACAGTGCATTGGTCAACAGATCTCTGCCTCTTAACATGATTAGGGTCCCAGTAATAACAGCTCACATTTATACAGCCCTGACTTTGTGTCAGGCACTGTGCTGAGCATTTTACGTTACTATATCATTTGATGGTCACAACAACCCTTCAAGGTAGGTGTTATTATTATCCCCATGTTATAGAGGAAGACAGTAAGGCAAAGGGTTAAGTGACTTGCCTCAGGGTCACACAGCTAATAAGTGTCCGTCTGAGGACAGATTTGAACTCAGGTATTCCTGACTCCAAACCCAGTGTTCTATCCACTGTGCCACCTAAAATCCCTACTGTCCTTCAACACCACTCAAGCATCCATTTCTCCATGAGATGATGCCTATTCCGTATTGCTAGGGCTTTTCACTCCCAAATCACTTCATAGCAATTTGCTATAAATCTACCATGGAGGTCAGGCTAGATTACTCTTAATAAGTAATGAAAGTATCCTCAATGCTCATTGGCTCAGGGGACTAAGACCTGAAACATTGATATAGTTTCCTGATGTCCTAAACTCAAAAGACCAACTCTTTTCTCACGCTTCTCACTATCTGATGCATATACTCAACACAGAAACCAAGAAAATGTTCTAAAAGGAATCAATGCTGTTTTCTTGTTCAATATCCCCTCTGTGGGCAGCTAAGTGGTGTAGTGCATAGAATGCCAGGTCTGGAGTCAGGAAGACTCATTTTTCTGAGTTCAAATCCGACCTCAGACACTTACTAGCTGTGACTCTGGGCAAGTCATTTAATCATGTTTGCCTCAGTTTCCTCATTTGTAAAATGAGCTAGAGAAGGAAACAGCAAACCAGTTTAGTGTCTTTGCAAAGGAAACCCCAAAGAGAAAAGTCCAACACAGCTGAAATAACTGAACAACAAACTCCACTCCATACTATGGCTAGATAAGACTCCTTTTGTTAATTGTTAGAGGATCCTCAGATGTTTCATTATTGCTTTTGTATCCCTAGTTCCTGGCACCCAGTAGGTACTTACTGAATGATTATTGATTGATAGAACAGTCCCTGTGATCAAGGAGTTTTCTAGTAGATACTAATGAACCTGAAACAACCAAATGAACAGTATTTTTAAACCATCTAATTAAATGCAAAATTATGTGTACGGGTTAGATTGAGATACTGCAGCAATTTAATGAAGGAAGAAATGATTGAATAAAAGCTAGAGTAAGTGTCAGCTAGGATCTCATGGAGGAGATGAACTTTTTGGGGGACAGATGGAATATGGTTACAGCGTAGTGGTAAAAACACTGACTTTAGATTTAGAAGATAAGAGTTCAAGTTTGATCTCTGCCACTTACTATCTGTATGACTATGGAGAAGTCACTGTGCCTCAGTTTCCATGAACAACAGATCTGCTACTTGCCTTATAAAGTTGTTGTGAAGATGATGCTTTATAAAATAGAAGATATGCCATAAATAGGAGCTGTTATCTAATCATCTGGGTCTTTAAGACTACTGGAGTTTAGGACAGATGGGAGGACATAAGGAGGGTCTTCCAACTGAGGAGAACGTGAGATAAGGACACAAAGGCCAGAATGAGAGAGGGATATTCAAGGACAGGAGCCTTAGGTGGAACCTAACACATAGCACAATATTTGGAACTAGAATATACCAGAGAAGTCTAGTTGAGTCTCTTACTTGATTCAGGAATTTCTTCAACATCAAGTGATCCTCCTCATCTACTTGAATGTTTCCAGTGACAGGCCACTCTAACTCCTGGAGTAGTCTATTCCATTCCTGGACTGCACTAATTATTAGAAAGCCCCTCCTTGGAAGGCCTCAGCACACTGAATTTATGAGCAGACATAGATGAGGATCCTTACATCATTGGAGGAAGTGGCCACATGAATGAGATCAGAGAGCCATATAAACACTGAAAGATATCTCTGAAATGCAGTGCCCTTGGAAAAATCCCTTGATTCCATCATCTGTAATTTTTTTCACTGTTTTTTGTATACCCAGTGCTTAGCATAGTGACAGTACATAGTAGGCACTTGCTAAATGTTTTTTTACCTGCTTTTATTATTAAAAAGGGGAGTCTACATAGATCATCTAAGGCCCTATTTCTTATTTCTGACATTTTATGAATCTGATTCATCTTTCTATGCCTCATGAAAAGGGCCTCAAATACAAACATCTGAGCACCACTTAACTGTGAGGCCTTGGGCAAGTCTCTTAAAATCTCTAGATCTCAATTTTCCCATCTATAAAATGGAGAATCTTAATACCTGTAATATCCTACTTATGTCACAGAGCTGCAGCAGAGAAAGCTAATTTTAATGCACTATATGAATGAGGGCTAGTATTATTGTCACTGTCTTGAATATCTTCCCTAATACCATTTTAATGTATTTTTATATAATATTCTATTTTCCCCAAATTACATGCTAAAACAATATCTAAACATTTAAAAAATTTTGAGTTCCAAATTCTCTACCCCCTTTCTCCCTACCTCCCTCCTTGAGACCATCAGCTGCAGACCGACCACCTTTCTTTTGTCTGGTTCTTGGGGCAGATTCCTGTCCTGTGTTTTCAGACTTCCTATAATTACCATAGAGTTGTGTGATGGGGCATATGTACTTGGATCATTCTCAGACTCTGCACCTCCTGGTACCTTGGCCTTCTTGCCAAGTATGTACCTGTTACAGGGTACAATCTTATCAGGTTGAGATTAGCTCCTTCTCAGCAGGCTTCTCATTCCTCTTGGCAATAGCCCAGCTAAGATAAGGGCCAGCTCCATTGCATTGCATCTTGGTAGGTGCCTAAACTTTAACAGTGGAAGGCATTGTTGTGATTCTCAGCTATTTTACCACTAAATAGGAACTGAGCCTCCTGCCTGGGCCCAAATGCCTATCCTGTGCCACCTGAAAGACACTTAGCATAAAGTTAGAAAGCATATTCTCCCAAGAGATGACTGGAAGGACTGCCCCTTTCATCCTCTTGTGAGACCATGTGGTTGCCTTCCTTAGGCTTCCAGGGCTGGGCCCAGAGGGGAATCGACTCACTGTTCCTGGCGACTCAGTGTTTACTAGGATTCCTCTGGCCAAAGCTGACCACTGAAGTTGTTCTGGACACCTTGAGTCACATAACAACAGCAACATGCCCCTTTACCTTCCAAGAGTGCTTTGTAGGTCACAAAATACTTTCACAAACATGCTCTCCTGTGTGATTTCAGGGACATTGGAAGAGCCAGTATAGTTCAGTGGAGTGAATATAATATTGAAAGTTAGAGAACTGAGTATAAAACCCAGCAATGTCATCTATGCCTGTGTGATGTTGGGAAAGACAATGACAGGAATGGACCAGAATGCCTCTAATATCCCCTCTAGCTCTGTGATGCCCCCAAATAGTCTTACCCATTCACTGGTGCCTGAAATGTTATTCATAAGATTTAATATTATTTTTTTTTTACTTAAGATTTGATCTTTGTTAATATGATGGAACACTTTCAATAAGAGACTACTTCAGTAGGAAGGATAATACAGAGATGATATAGTGAGCTTCTGTGAAAGATAATACATATGCTGGCAGGCATTTACACCTTAGAGTGAATGAGCTCACCAGAGCCATTCTAAAATCAAGAACTGATAGTAGGGAAGAGGAAAGAAACATTGAAGCTACAGATGGACACTTAAGTGGAAGGGAAGATACTCAGGGAGATATAAAGAAATGGGAAGTAAGGACTGACCTGGCTTCATTTCATCTGGGATCATTTAATAACCTATGAGCCAGTGTAGCCCTAGGATCATATGATTCATAGCTTGAAAGGGACCTGAAAGATGAAAGATTTCCTTGTGTCTCTTTGGTATACCTGTATATGGGAATGTAGTGTCATTCATTCAAATAGAATTTCCTCGAGGGCAGCATCTATTTTATTTTTGTCTTTGTATTTCCAGCATCCAGTTAAGCATTTGGCACATATTAGGAGCTTAGAAACATTATTTATATTAATAGATGTAAATACAGAGATAATATTCATGAATTTAGAGCTGGAAGGGACTCCAGGGATAATCTAAAGCTCTTAATTTACAGGTGAGGAAACTGAGGCTCACAGAGGTCAATTGCTCATCCAAGGGCACTCAGAGAGTAAGTAGTGGAGCTGAGATTCAGATATTCAGCTTCCAAATCAGTGTTCTTCTCTGTTGCACCAGCCCCTCCCCTCTCCACCATTATGGGATGTTCAAGAATGAGCATATTTATCTTGGAGAAAAGAAGATCTGGGGAAGGGACGGAAAACATGAATGCTGTTGTTCAGTCATTTTCAGCTACTTCCGACTCTTTGTGGCCCCATTTGGGGTTTCTTGGTAAAGACACTGGAGGCGTTGCCGTTTCCTTTTCTTGCTCATTTTATAGATGAGGAAATTGAGGCAAGCAGGGTTAAGTGACCTGCCCAGGGTCATTCGGTTACATTTGATATTGAATGGCTCAATTACCAGTTGGAGCCATCTGTTAACTTTTCCTGCTCAGAGGAAGGATATTAAAGAGAACAGAAAATTCTCAGGTTTTCAAGTAGAAGCTTGATGTGTTAGTGACTTGGCAGAGATATTCAGAAGGGATTCATGCTTTAAGTCAATTCAAAAAATATTTATTATATACCTCTCTTGCATAAAGTACTGTACTGAACACTGAGAGAAACACAGTTTTAGATAAAATGCAATCACTGCTTTAAGGGAGCTAAAAAAGTTTAGTAGGACCAAGTAACCTCTAACATCTTTTCCAATTCTGAAGTTATGAGTCTGAGAACTGCCAAATTCTTTTTGAAAAATTATAATAAACTTCACAAACATCAATATACACAAACATTTCAATAAATACAAAGAACGAAAAAAGTATATGAAACTGTGAATCTTGTGTTTTTTCACATATATTAAATTTAAGACAGCAATACCGATGCTACCCTGCTTGTCTGTGATCTCTTCTGAACTTTTGTCTGCTTTTCTTTGTTTATTTTAAATGTTTCATTGACTTTTTTCTTTCCCTCCTCCTCCTCCTCCTTTTTTTTGCACCACTGTTAATATATGCTGCAGCAGCTAGGTAGTACAACAGATAGAGTACCAGACCAACAGACAGGAAGAACAGAGTCCAAATCTGACCTCAGACACTTACTAATGGTGTGACCCAGGGCAAGTCACTTAACCTTGTTTGCCTCAGTTTCCTCATTGAATTGCCAAGGTAATATTCACAGCACCAATGGCAACTATGAATATGCTGGTGTAGTTCTGAATCTCAAAGTGTAACAGATTCTCTGAACAGAAGGTAGAAGAAAAACACTTATTCCGACACCAGAAAGACAACTCATCAAACCAGAAAGCCAAATCCATCATAGTAACCAAGACATCAATACACATTAGCATTGCAGGGGACAATGCCATTCCCAAACCTCACCCCCCACCTGCCAGGGCCTTCCCACAATCAAATCCTCCCAATAGTAGATGTGTCACTATATGCCACCACAACTTCCTCCTCCTTTCATAAAAATGCAAATTATAAACCCTCCCATGTTCTGGATCAAGTTCCCCTATCAGAGCTTATATCCTGGACACATCTTCCAAGATTCTTTTAGGAGGAAATTATAGTGATGGCCCAAGGATAGGCAACCTGGTTTTAAAAAAAGAGATGGAATTTGTTTCAAGGAGAAAGTTGGGTTCATTAAAAGAACTGTTCAGTTTCTCACAAACAATCCAGCCCTCCTTCCACATCCCATCCTATTTCCAGCCCAGCTCATTATTCACTTAAAATGCCTTTTCAAGCTGTGATCTTGGACAAGGTTCTTAACCTCCCTGGGCCTCAGTTTCCTCATCTTTTAAATGAGGGCATTGGACTAGAAGATCTCCGAGGTCCTCTATAGCTCCAAATCCATCAGTCTATGATTTTATGTAAGATGGCCCTAGGAATATAAAGTTAAAAACACATCAGCTCCTGCCCTCAAGGAGCATACACTATAATGGGGTGCATGGGGTACACAAGTATGATAACATTTTACTGAATTCCACAAATATTTAAATATCTCTTCTATGTTTTACATGTGGATACCCCATTTGAGGGCTGAACTCAAGCATGATCTACAGCAAGGAGAACAGTGGCCATATTGAGGAACAATGTCTCTTTGAATATTTCTATCCAGAAGGCTACTTGGTTAAGTGAGAATTTCTCTTGATCATGTGTCTTTGGTTAATGAAGTCTTTCCACAGGTAGAAAGACTTGAAGTTATGGGACTGAGTTTTTTAAATAAAAAATTTTTAAACAGAACTTGTGTTGTCCCCATCAAAGCTGGGCACCTTGGGAAGTTATGTGTTTATACTCGTGATGCTGCCTGGGCTTGGAATCTGTCTGGGGCTCTGCCTTGGGAATGAATGGCCCTTCTAGGTAATTTACAAGTCATACCAGGACAGGCTCATAAGTTTCTTTCTGAACAAGACCAGTATTGCCCATTATCAAGCACCCACCTTTTTGGCTCCTGGTAACTTTTGACTGTTTCCATAAATGAAATTCCAGCAAGGATCATGAATATCAAGCATCTATTCCATCTAGCAGCATGATATCTGACATATAGTGAATGTGTTTAAAAATGTTTAATCTATCTAGTTTCCATAAACTTGTTTTTAAAATATTTTGATAATTGTATTTCAATAGAAATGGTTTCCTTTATAATAGTTACAGCTAACATTCATGTTGTGCTTTAAGGTTTGCAAAACATTTCACAAATATTATAATATTTAATCCCCACAATCTGGGGAGGTAGATGCCAGAGGAAAGATTATATGACTTGCCCAGGGTCAGCTAGTAAATGTCTGAGATTGGATTTGAACTCAGGTCCAATACTCTATCCATTGTGCCACCCAGATAATAAGCCTCTTTCTTTTATTTTGCTCATTTGAATGTGTCCTGAGGAGCTCATAGACTTAATTGAACCACCAAACAAGTCACTGATACAAAAAAGAGCTAAGAACTTCTGATCTTGTCCAACCTCCTCATTTTGCAAATGAAGGAACTGAGACCTGGCGAGGTTACATAACATATCCTTCAAGAATGGATATTTGTCACAATTTTGAATAACCCACAGATTGAGAAGGCAATTCCTAAAAAGATGCCATTGCAATGATCTCAAGAATATCAGCCGGAGAAGAGTAGAAATTGTGAAATGGGAAACATCATTGAATACTTGACATTGACAGAAGTCTAATATTCAAGAGATACACATGAATATATAAAACCAAGAACCATTGTTCTATAGATAAGTAGTCAAAAGATATGAGCAGTTTTCTTTTTTCTTCATAAACTTATCAACCCTTCCATTTATTTAAAGAAACCAGATGAATGTAAGGGAGAATATGATGGAGAAAATAGGAAGATATTTGAGAAAGAAAATAACTAGGGAAGGACAGAATGCTGGAAAGGTGGTCACAGAGATCATTTTCTGCAGTGTTTTGGGCTTACTTACTCTCTTCTGTAGTTACAGATCTGCCTGATCTTGTGGACCTGGAAGTCACAGTTACTTATCCATGCCTTCAGCTGCTTATCTGAAAGATCTCACATGAGCAGTCAGTATGTCAACATGCAAGGTCCACAACATGGCTAATAAAGTCTTGGGTGGAGTCTTCAAAGCCTATAGTGTAATGAAGCAGATCCATTTTTTCATCCAGGGTGTGCCAGAATGACAGCTCTCCAGCAAGTCTCTCAGGTGACTTTTCTTTTCTTGATGACCCTGGTCAGTCCTGTACAGGACTGTACAGGGTGAAGTCAATGGGAGGGAGATTGGTGAAGGCTTTCAGCAGGATCTGGGCTATTATTGTGGTCTGGAAGGAGGCCAAGCTGAAAGTGCTAGAGCTGAGTCACTATACGGATGGCTTCCAGGTTACAGGCTTTGTTCTTGACCTGGAGCTTCATGCATCACTCAAAGGTAGTTATAGGTTCTCAGGACCTATTCATGCCTTTAAATAGCTTCTTCCAGGTTTGTGTGCATCTGTTCAGACAGTACCATATGTTCTTTCTTCAAGCAAACCAAAACCAAGACTGTGTCTGAAGCCACAACTAGAATCCAACAAAAAGTTTTCAAAAGAAATATCGGCTACAAATGACAATATGAAAAATATGCCCCAAATCATGAATAACATGAGGAATTAAAGTTAGAATAGCTGAGGTTTTCAAATAGCCAAAGATGACAAAATCAGAAACAGTAGCAATGTCAGTAAGTCACCAAGCATCTATTAAGGACTTATCTTGTGCCAGTAACTATGAGGAAGACGGCACACTGATGCACTGTTGGAGGAACTATAAATTGGTCCAATGGTTTTAGTTGTCCAATTGGAATAATGCAAGAAAAGTGACCAAGCGCGGCATACCCTTTGACCTGGCAGCCCCTCTACTGAGCAGCTTACACCCCAAAAGATCCCAAAGAAGTAAATCATGTGTATATACATATAATATGGAGAGATAAATATAGATATAGATACAGATAGATATGTGCTGTATTTTACATATATATAATATCTCTCTCTATATATATATAGTGAGAGAGAGAGAGAGAGAAAGAGAGAGAGATGCTGTTGTTTAGTCATTTCACTCATGTCTGGTCCTTTGTGATCCCATCTGGGGTTTTCTTGTCAAAGATACTGGAGTAGTTTGTCATTTCCTTCTCTTGCTCATTTTACATATGTGGAAACTGAGGCAAACAGGTTAAGTGACTTGCCCAAGGTCACACAGCTAGTAAAGTCTCTGAGGCCAGATTTGAATTCAGGAAGTTGAGTCTTTATCCATGGTGCCACTTAGCTGCACATATGTGATATATAT